>NC_053034.1:9256452-9566338 GCF_016746235.2 Drosophila teissieri
TCGGAATTGATCGACTAGAAATTTACAGATCTTGTAAACAAGAAACAAAACAGTGCATTTCTTTGGGTAAATTGGAGAGAAAGTGAGATAAGCGCTGTGAGATAACGGACCAAACCCCATTCTATTTGTTCTTTCTTTTCGCCTATATATGTGTGTATGGGTGTGTGTGCTCTGTGTTTCTTGTGAATTGCCAGTACACATGGTAAACATTCATCGTCATTCATTCATTTGTCGCCATCTGAAAATGAACGGCGATGAATCATCATCGGCATAGGCAAATCCGCGCTTAATTTACAATCCACGCTGATTGCATTGTTGTCTCCTTGGGAGCTGCACAATTTGGACAGGTTTTATGGTTTTATTGACGGGGTCACGAAGGTCTCGAGCGAATGCCCAAAAGTATGCAAGTCGGTCACTGAGGCGCCCGAAACACCAAAGTAGCGTGATTTTTTGTCTAAGAAACTTTGCAATAACTATAACTTAGTTTAATGGAGATGCTCAACAAGGCAATGAATTCATGTTCCACAAATATGAAGAGTTATTGGTGATTCGTATTGTAAATAACAAAATTTATTAAGCAAATGTAGCTTAGGTCTTTACAATTAAATGTCTAGAAGGATTTGGATTATAAGCTTTCAAAATTCCCAAAATAAGTAACTCCAGCAAAGGCAACTCAGTGAAGTCGGGCTTCTAAGTTAGTTTGTTCATTTATGAACAAATGATATTTTATGCATATAAATAACACTTTCATTTGAAGGATATCCAATAATTTATGATTTATATTTTAGCCCCATAAAACGGGTTCTTAGCCAGACGAACAAGCTGATTCTAGACAAAGTATGAATAACACCGTGAAAATGTTTTCCCTTGTCAACATTTGTGGTGCCTAAAGATCTAAAACTGTTGTATTTTGAAAGATACAACAGACCAAATTCTCTCGACTGGAATTAAATCGATTTTATTTAAATGACGCTGTAACAATTGGTGGTGGAGAATGCAAAACATGTTTAAAGCACCTAAAACCTAAAACCCCAACCGGTTTCCCTTTTTCGCCCCAAGCCGATTATGATTAATGGCGGCGATCCTAGATCAAAGCATTACGAATAATACGAGGAACCCGAAGAAGATTTTAAGATCAACCAGCGAGATAAACATGATTTCCCCACTTACGCCGATCAAGAGATTAATGTGGGGAGCCTCGTTTCTTGGCACCTTAACTCCATTAGGCTCACTCTCGCCTTCCGTTTGGGATAACTGTGCACTCGGAGAAAAACTTAACAAGAAGAGAGAAAATATATATGCAAATTTGTAGTGCTCTAAAAAGAAGGAAATGTGGAATTTTTAAATGTACATTTGAAATTCCCTTAAATTCTGCTTTAGCAGTGACTAGTATTTTTGCCAGTGTGGTCTGAGCACATTCCATATTCCATATTCCACACACCATGTTCCACATTCCATCTACCTGGCGGCACCTGTGAGGCGTAGGTGAGGAAGTCGACGATCGTTACACAATTCTCGGCTGGCCAACCTGTTTCTCTGGGGTTTCTCGCCGCTCTCCCCCCGCCCCTCACCGCTCTCTGCGCCCTGGCAGGGCCTTCATTTTGAGTCCGAGGGATATGGACGGGGGTTACGAGAGGACCGACATGGTTTGCTGGATCGGTTAGTGACTCATCTCCGTATATCAACAGAAAGCAAAACCCAGCACGCCCAAAAAGAAGCAGCACGGTTGAATTCTAGCCAGAAGAAATGCATTGGGGGAATTTTGTTTCAGAGCAAAGAAGCAATCCATTTTAGATTTTTAAAGTGATTAGTGATATGCTTAGGCTTAGGATCCCTTTCGGTGTCAATTATAATGAGGTATTGGTTTAAATATCACATATTTTGATACAGGCTTTGGGTGTAAGTATAATTTATCAACATAGTTTATCTGTGCTTATATTTGAAGAAGTACAGTGGAATTCTAGTTTATAGGGTCTTATTATATATTATATTATATCCCATTACTCAGTTGGCTTTTTGAGAGCTGTTTTCCATAGACTTAGAATCCATTTCCTCAAAAACCCATTTCAAAGAAAGTTAAGCCAGAGAAGAGTGTTTTAAAGGCAAAGAGTCGATGGCTTGGAGGAAAACCGAGTGCCGAGTGCAGCGACTTTGGAGGAGATAATGAATATCGCTGATTGCAGTCGGAAGCGGGGGGGAAAGAGACAGCAACACAGATAGGGGCTAGTGGCTTCACTTAAAGAGTTCAAGCCCATTGACTTTTCTCAGCGCCTACACTGCGCGAACTAAGGTCGTGTTTGGAGTGTGTTACAAACAATAGCGAGTTATCAAAGGAAACTTAGGGTACTTGTTTTCGTTTTCCACCACGGTTATTTTTATTTGAAAATAAGAGATTTAAGAGCCACATGATCATAATATGTAAATAAAAGACTTTCGCGACATTTCTTTTTGCGGTGCATGAAATTCTCTCGAAGACAGTGCTCACTCACTATCTCTCCGGTTGCCTCGCTTGGCGATTATTTTCTCACTTAATAATGAATTACGATGTGACGCAGCGGCGATAAGAGAAAGTAGGGTGGCAGAAGAAGAAGAAAGAAAACAGAGGAGAGATGCCACAGCAGGCGAAGGACATCAACGATAACGTCGGCATGGAGGCGCACATCTACGAGAATCTGCCGGGCCTGACCTCCACTCCCAAAGGTCACCTCAACGCGGAGCTGCGAAAGTATTTTCCGCGCGAGGCGATCTACGAGAATCTTTGTCGCGGATGCGGCTATGGCGTGTTTGCCGCCCAAGGACGCTACTGCCATTTCTGCCAGTGCATCGTGAGCGGGGGCGTGGTTAGTACACCGCCTCCCCCTCCGCCACCGCCACCACCCCTTTCGCCGATATCCGGCGAGAGTAGCAATATCTACGAGAACATCTGCGATTTGTGCCGCGGCATTTACAGCGACAACGAGCGGTGTCGGTGTCAAAGAACAGAGACGACCGTCAAAGCGCCCGTACTGCCCACACCACCCACACCACACACACCGTCCACACCGCCCACCAAGGTCAAGTCGCGCTCGCTCTTGGGCTACTCCAAGTCCAGTGCGGCGACCTTGACCCGTCTCTTCGGCTCTCTTAAGCAACTGAATCGGTCTTCGTCGCTGCAGCGCAAAATATTCCCAAAAACTCCCACGAATGGCAGTGGCAGCGCTGGCTCCCTGGAGATCATTCACAACGTGGACGAGGTGTTTCGCACCCAGGAGACCTTTGACCTCCAGCGCATTTGCGAACTCAAGCTGGAGCAGCAGCAGCTGAAGAGCAGCCAAAGCGATCAGCACATCTACGGCCGCGTAAGAGAGCCCGAAGAGAGCCAGAGCCAGAGCCACAAGAGAGAGCGCAAGAAGCCGCGCGTCTCCCGCATTCGCCTGCTGCAGGATTTGCAGGATAGCGCAGCGAATGCATCCGGATCGTCATCATTGTATCTCAACGAGAGCATCTGCCAGTGGATGACCTCACTGAGGCGACAGGTGCACCACTACGACGAGGGACCGTGGCAGCAGCCAAAGAGCGTGCCAGCGCGCGATCCTTTGACCGCCGCCGAAGAGAGCTCGGTCACACTGCGACGAAGCACGGAGGAGAGAGCGAAGTGCGCGGACGCGCAGGCGAAGTTGGTCAAGGACTTTAAGCGGAAGCTGCAGCTGAAGAGAGTGGAGCCCGTGGAGAACGTGGAGCTGGAAAGAGAGCAAAAGCGCTGCGCTATTACGGCCAACTTTGTGAATGACTATCTGAGCGCACTTGGCGAAGAGAAAGAGGCAGTGCAGCCGCAGCAACAGCAGCAGCAACAGCAACAGGTGGCCGCAATTGAAGAGAGCGTCGCAGTCGCAGCGATTCAGCCTCAAGTCTCTGTCTCCCTCTTGCGCTTGATGCAGAGCCTCGCTCTTTCGGCCAGCTTGCACGTGTGTGTGCGTGGCTTTCTCACCGCCTATGACAAATCGTTCAGCTTGTGGCTGTGGCTCCAGCAACAACAACAACAGCAGCAGCAGCGGCGGCAGCAACAACCACCGATCAACGGTTATCGCCAAAGGAGAGCGCGTGACTCAGTTGTTGGGGATTGGCGACGGCGCCTGCCTCTCTTCGCCTTCCCCATCGTCGATGGCAACGATCGTTTGGTGGCCTCGGCTTTGGCTTCGGTTTCAGTTTCGCCAGCGATTTCAGAGAGCGTAGACGTGTGTGCTGCTGCTGCGTCGCGACGTCGCGCGATTCGAAGTACGAAGCGAAGAGGGACAGCGATAGTCAGGGAAGAGGGTGTGCGCGGGGGCGAGAGCTTCACCAGCAATAACAGCAGCAAGAAAAACAATAATATTAATAGTAACAATAACAACAACAACAACAACAACAACAGTGGAGCTTTGATGGCGGCGCCAAAGCCAAACGGCGAGGCGGAGCGCCCCACAACAAACAGCAGCAGCAACAACAACAATAACAACAACAATGACAGCATCAGCGGCAACAACAACAACAACCATCATACCGTTGACAATGAAAGCGGTATCAAAAACAACAACAACAACATCAACAACAACGGCAATTGCAATGTCAATGAACAACAGCAACAACAAGAAGTGCAGCCAATCACACAGGTCAACACTCATTAATAAAAAACAAAAACACAAGCCGCATTAGTCAAAGGCAATATTCAAATGCACAGAGAGAAAAATGGGCGCCCTAAAAAAAGAAAAAAAAACTTTCTGAAAATATGATGATCCAATAAACTATTAATAAAGTGATTAAAGTCTGATTGACACGGTCGAATTTCCACAAAATCGTAATAGTATTGTGATAATATTGTGATGCAACTATATTTTTCTCTCAGTGCACTTGGTTTTGTTGCGTTTCACTGCAGTTCAAAATTGACTAACGATTCGCGTGCGAAAGGGATGCCAACGTTCGATTAACCATCGAAACGACAAACAAAAAAATAATAAACAAACTTATCTAATTAAAAGCAACCATTAAACAATGCAAAAAATGTGGAGTAAAACAAACAAGTTTGCAATGAAAACACGAGATAACTATAAAATAATCAGCGTTTAATTAACGTCATTTTTTACTGTATTTTTTTTCATCTTTTTTTTCTGCTATTTTGCTATTACAAAGAATAGCCGTATGTGATAAAAAGTTCAATATTGTGATGCCTACTAAAGAAGTTATTAATGGAGCAATTCATTGTTTGCTGGCGGCATATTAATGATAATTTCCATTAAAACATTAAAAGTTGGTCGGAAAATGGCCCTGTACGATGGCTTTTGTTATTTTACGTAATTACCTAGCTAATTAACTAAGTTTATCAGTTTAGAGTTTTTCCATCAAAATCATTTTCCCACCGTTCGGCAAGTCAATTATTGAAGCAAGTGAAACACAACAGTCGAAACAGGATACTATTTCCGGTTTGACAACCTCGTATGTTTCTATCCAAACTTGTAGAATTGCGTTATCAAAGTTCGTCGGCCGGCGCCAAAGGTACCCGTTCGAAATCCCAACACATCCTTGAGCAATCCCCGCCAGACGGAAGAGGAGCAGACGAAGTCGAACGGAGGGGAAAAGGATAACCTCAAGGAGCCGGAGGAGGAGTCCATTTACCAACCCATCTGGCAGTTCAAGACCCTGGAACCCGTCGATCAGGAGATCATCGAAGCCTTACCCGTCGAGGGCGAGGATGAGGATGAGGAGGACGAGGACGAAGAAGACGACGACCTGGATGACGAGGAGGAGGATCTGGGGGCCTACGACGAATCCCTGCCGTCCGATGCCGATGCCGATGCGGATGTCATGGCTCTCCAGGCGGCGGCGGTCTTTGCCGCTGGAGTGCGGCACAAGTTATCCACATCGACGCTGACCAAGCGTTCCAAGCTGATGATGCCGACGCCCCTGCCCTCGCCCACCGCCTCCATGGACCACGGCGCATGGGAGACGGACATGGAGTTCATGTACTCGCGCGAGAGCAAGGAGGAGGAGGCGGATGAGACGCTCAGCCTGGGCAGCACGGTGACGAACAGCACAGCGACCTTGGGCTCCATCAGCAGCACTAGCAGCAGCGGCGTCACCGGTCAGCCAAAGGATCTGCTTAAGGATCTGCCAGCGGATCAGCAGCCATCTGCAGTGGCGACGACGAAGCAGGCGGTGATTGTGCCCCTGGTGCATCCGATCCTCAGGAACATTTGCATTTTCTACAGCCAAAAAGATCCGAAGAAGTACAGCGCTATATTCTACGACTACCATCGATCGCTGGTCCACCAGCGGTTCATGACCCGCATCCGCCGCCCGGCACCACCACCGCCTCCCGCCCAGGTGACCACCACAACCACAACCACCACGAGTCTAGCACCACGCAGCGATGACAGTGGCTGCAGCTGCGAGGCGGAGGATTCGGATCACCAGCAGCCCAACCGGACGGCGGCCATTCCCCAGCCCCTGAAGGCGGAGTGGGAGCGGGCCGTGCTCGCCGCGGGGGCGGTGGCCGGCAAGAGGGGCGTGGCTGCGCGGGCGGGACGCAAGCTGCGCGTCCGCTCCAATGCGAGGCTGCTGCTCACGGACTCCGTGCTGGCGTGGCGGGAAACGCTGCAGGATGTGCACTGCTGCGAGGACGAGGAGGACATGGTGAGTGGGTGGGCATTTCCAGAATCTTTGTCCAACAATCTTTAAAAGCGATATGAGAGATACGAGTAATCTAAAAATAGTCGGGAACTCATTTCGTATCAACGTTGAATCGAGGTTAAAGTCGTGACTTACTTATTTTTGTTGAGCTTGCTGAAGAGTATGATAAAGATTGATTTCAATCGGTAGATAAATGTCACTATTTAAATCTGTATTTATGTTGTTTTAAGCAAACTAAAAGATTCACTCTGTTTTTGCGAGTGTACTACTGTCACTTGCAATTTGCCATGTACGAGTACGTTCTCTCAGTCTCTTCGGTTGGCCATTGTTTCGCCACTAGTTACTTGTCACATCAATTAAAGTCCGCAAATGTATCTGTATCTGTATCTTAGTATCTAGGTATCTCAGTATATCCGTATCCACGGCTCATGCGATTGTTTCGGCTGATCTGTAGTCGGTGAACCCCTTCTCCGAGGGCTCGAAAAGTTACCCAACCTTCCGTTTGGGGAGCCAAAAGTTTTGCTGCACAGGGTATCACTCGGGGGGGTCACGACTTTCAGTCGATCTCGAAAAGATACTCATATATTTCGTATTTCTTACTGATTCATTTATTCTCTGGTCACGAAGCAATCGCAAATTGCGACCCAATGAGTTGTGTTGCAATAACTAATTAGCATGACTTAATTTGACTTGTCCAATTAATATACAGGTGTATATATAAATAATAACTATAATATATATAGTTATAAAGATACTGATAATTTGTCAAGGGATCTAGTTTTTTGTGTTGCAACTTCGGTTTCTCTAGGGCATTTTTGAGTCGACCGAAAATGTATCTGTTGGTTTCCCAAACTTGGCTTTTGATTGCAATTTGTTTATAACGCATACGCCTGTAGCTGTGTTTATATGTATGTGTGTGCAATTGCATATACATATGTAGATATACATACCTATAGGTACGTGTGCTGCTTTCTGCATAATGTATTTTTATTTATTTGCCTCTCACGTTTGTTGTTTTCTGTTTGCTGCAGTTGCCGCTGCCGCTGCATGTGAAATTCCATAGAAATTCGCAGGGAGAGTTCATCCCATTCCCCCCCCCCTTTCGGCCCCCTTTGATGCCACCCCCCTCCACGCCCCTGGATGCGAGGGCCCCAACATGTTGATTCACATTTCGCGAACGACAATTATTTATTTATTTTGTCGTATTTATTTTCCTCGTTTTTTGGCATGCATATATTCTGCGGTAATATATGTACATATGTATATCCATTAGTGTGTGTGTTTGTATCTAAAGTTAATTTTTTTGTTTTTTGTTATAAACTTTGGCAAACCGGTTCTCCGCTTGAGAATAGAACTTTCGTTGGATTTCGGATACCCTTTTTGGATATTTTATTTTTATTTAATATTTATTTAATATCCATCATGAAAATTGAATGATAAAGTGTGTGATTTGAGTGTGCGAAATGAGTGAATACTTGCAGTATTGTGCACATATTCATTCAGATGAATATTCAATTTGCACATTTTATGGGGCATTTCTGAGTCGGTTTTTTCCCCTTTTCTTATGTGTAATTTCCTGCCTCGAAGCTGCGTTCATATGGCATTTATCAGCATTTAATTGGTTAATCATTAGTCAAATATTTTTGTAACTCTTCGTCTTCGTTTTGTAACCGCCTTGAATGCTTCTCCTCTGTGTTCCTTCTCGGAACCATACAGAACCATACAGAAACAGAACCTTCGACTGAGCCACCAAATTTTATCGCTGAGTCTCAGTAAAAATCATAACGGAACTTGAGTGTTCCATAAATAAGACTGCGTGATTGTGATTGTGATATGTGTAGGGATGGATATGTTTACGTGTGCATATGCAGGAGATTAAATTCGCTTGTAGCTCCATTTCTGCCATTTAACTGGTTGTTTCATTCACCCAACTTCTTGGCTATATGGAGTGTGTGAATTCTATTGTTTCTCGAACTGAAAGAAAAGAGGCGACTTCTCAAGTAAGTGGCCTCATGTGTTGTGTTGTGTCAAACTGAAGTGGCAAAGTAAATTTATTTAGTTTGTCAACACTCTCGAAATACGAATCTCTTTACTTGGGAAACACGATCTCAATGGGTCTTCAGATGAGCCGAACTCAAAGATTTCTACGAGTGAGTGGATGGATGGATGGATTGCCCACGCAGTCGAAAAGATTTGGAATTGCTGCTTTGGAAAGGAGGGGCTTCAAGGCAGCTGCTTCTTCTTGAAATCCAAACGAAAAGCCCCAAAAAAAAATAAAAGCCCAAAACCACAAAAACACAAAAATCGAGCAAAACAAAAAGGTCAACTTGGCCTGAGTCGACTTTGTTTGGCTTTCGGATCATTTGTTTATTTTCCGCGGTTCGTATCGGGTTTTATTTCAGTTGTTTTTATTATTTCGGCTTTTTTCAGTGAATCATGTGGCGAATGCGGCGATACATATGTATTTAGATATAGACACAGATACTGTATCTGTATCTGCGGGCGAAAATAAAGCACTGCAAACACATGTACCAGCACTAGTACTATTCGAGGTCGTATCAATTAAATCGCGTTACCTTCCCATTTTTTTCGGGCTCTATTTTAGTTACGTACTCTTCTGTTTGGGCGCACATAAATTTCCATTTTGTGTAAGGCAAAATAGAGAAAACAACAAACCAAAACTACGCCATATTTGTGCTTTTGTTTACGCTGGCAAAAATAATTGAAAATACTATAGCGGCACTCGTTTGGAAAACCGAATAAAAGTAAACCAAAAACCGAAACCCGAAAACCGAAAACAGCAAGCAAATTAGCCAAAACAAAGTGAGTCTAATCAGTTGGAGTCTCAATTGTCGGAATTATCATGATCCACATAATGGGTGGGTTGAACTGAACGAATGAATTGAATATCCGATATTTATTCGATCGATTTCGAATTCGATTTCGCACGAAAGAGGGTTTATTTATTGTTTATTTAACTTTTCCTTTGTTGATACTGTAAAACAGACTTTGGCACTGCAACAACAAACCCAATTTGGAGGAATCGCAGTGCACATGTAATGCGGCCAAATCAATATATGTATATAAATGCATTTTAAGTCTATAGATCGGGGTCATAGAAGCAATAAGTTGTCATCTTCGAAATCTGAAAAGATTTCGGTGCTGTAGGTCTTTAAATACGAGTATTTCTATCAAGAAAATACCCTAAAACTCCCATTGTGGATAAGATATTGTTTATCTTAATGCTGAGTTGAGTATACAGTTAACTACAACAAGTTACATTAAGTTACTATTACTTATCGGAACATTAAGTTTTGACAGTCTGCAAATAGTGATGAATTCATGAGGAATTCTTTTGGAGCCATGCGCATTTCAGGGGAACTCCAGTTGCCCGTCTGAGTTTCGAGTGGTGCACCATTTTGGGGTTTTCCCCAATAACTTATTTTGAAACCTGAAATCGTTTTAAAAGGCATAACTATCAAAAAATAAGATAAATACATAAACAGCATGTATTTAGATAGATTCCATCTGTTGAGCTAAATAACTAAAATGATAGTTTACCTATAGTCCTTTAAGTTCGAGATACATTCTGCATGGCACCGAATAGTTTGTCCGCTAGAACTTAGGCACACATATGTATATGTATGTATGTATGCCATATGGGGTGTAGAATAAACACCCTCCCCTCCCACCCTGCTCCCCCCCCCCTCCCCCTGCTCCACAAAATGGGTTTATACATATGTCGCCGATAACCGGAGGATTTTGTTTATGCTGGCGTAAACAGATCGGTTGGGCGGTCGCAGGGGGGTGGCAGCTGGACGGTGGGGGCCGTGGGCGGCTGGCCGGGTGGGCGTGGCGTAGGCGATAAATGCATTGGCAGCGACACCTTGGAGCGGCACTGTTCGATTAACCGTTATCTTGGACGCTTGCATTTATTTTCCGTGGCGTTGCGCGATTTCTTGCGAGTCAAACGAAATCAATTCCTTATCGAAATTGCTTTCTGTATCGGCGTTTGTTTGTGTTCCGCTTTCCGTTCGCTCCGCGAAAGAGATAGCGCATAGCGCATAGTGGGTGTGCAGTCCAACGGGAGTGCGAGCGAGATAGAGAGACGCAGTGAGAGAGAGAGAGAGGGAACGAAAGCGTGGCGATAAGACATGGCAGGCAGATTCAATCCCAAGCGAAGGCAAACAACGGTGAGCGATGGGTGGAACCGCACAGAAACCCACTAAACAGAAAGAACTTCCCCCGAACTAATGGGTGTTACGGTATGAACAAGAAAACAACAAAATAACCACTTCTGGCCCGGGCTTCGACTACCACATACCTCGCATAGTCGCTACAATAACTCATTTACAAAAGAAAAATAATTGAATACGAAGTGTATACGAAGTGGAACTGCTATCAATTAGCACTCTCAAAATACCTGGTTTTATAAAGAAGTTGAAGTTTTTTACCAAAACATCACGCCCCTTTGCCGCTCTAATAATAGGTATTAAAGCGAAAAGAACAAAAAAAAAATGGCAAGAAAATAAACATGGACAACGGCACGAAAAGCTGCAATTAATTTGCAGACGTTACTTGGATTGTCGGATTGTGGATTGTGTATCTCAATTGTACGCTCCCAGAACTTCTGGACTAGATAGCCCCCACTTTTCCGCCCTTTTTCCCCCTGCTTTTCCGAACCGAAACGAAACGAACTTGAATATTTATGCACTGCGTGACTCTGACACCACTCTGTGGGTTGTTCATTTGCCATTTCGCAGATTGTGCCAGTGACTGACATTCTGCGGGCGCAGCAGATCCAGGAGGACAATGAGGTGCAGCAGACGCAGCAGACCACGATTCTCCAGCGCTTCAAGAGCGTCTCCATCGGCAACCTGCTCGATCTGCCCGGCGAGGATGACAAGAAGTCCATCAAGAATCGCATGCGAATGAAGTGTAAGTACACCCATAATTTGATTTATTTAGATATTCAGATCGGCTTAGTTGGTGAAAATCATCATTATTATACATCCGGTGCACTTGCAATATGATAAATATGTTTTTAATTATGGCGAATTACCGTAGACTCGTACCTCAGGCACCAGATTTGCTGAATTGTCTGGCAATTATTGATAGGGGGGAAACCTTAGCTGCTTGGTATACAAACAGGTGTGTTTAAATATTATTTTCAT
The DNA here is from genome assembly GCF_016746235.2 of Drosophila teissieri. NCBI lineage: Eukaryota > Metazoa > Arthropoda > Insecta > Diptera > Drosophilidae > Drosophila > Drosophila teissieri. Next base: position 9,268,269 of record NC_053034.1, read on the forward strand.
ATAAATGGCAAGTTGCAAGTTGCAAGTTCGTTGATTAAACAACTTCTATATATGTGAGCACAGGGAAACCCAGAAGGAAATCATATCTGGGTTATAAATAGCAATTAGTTTGTATCATTGATGATGCAAAAGGTGCAGTAATTTGTGTCCGCTTGGCAGCATTTAGTCACCTTCCGAAAGTGTCTGCCACTTCTTGTGACTTGCGATGACTTTCCTTCGGGGGAATTCAGCGCCAACCGGTTAAAAGAGGGCGCCCCACTGTCTGATGGCGCAGATGGAGCTGCTCTTGGAGCTCCGATTCCAAGTAGAAGCCACCAACGCGAATGGAGAACCATGGCATTGGCCATGCACTCGAACAAATGATCTGTAAGCTTGGCAGTATTCATGGCAGCAAATCTCTACATTTTGACTCAAAGTCTTTATTTGATGATAGAGATGTTTTAATAAGACATTTTCTATGTTGAATGTGTTGCACAAAGACAATTGCCTATTTATTTATTTGACTAGCATTCAAACATTTAGGTCTCAAAGAAGAGCTCTACCAATATACATAGATTAATGTTAATAGGTTCAAGAAATAATGGTAAAATCTCCAAATTTATAGTTATATTTTTGGAGATAATGCAAGAGCTCACCTTTATTTTTTCAAGTGCATTTGAGGCGCGAGCTCGGCGCGGGCTGGCCTTTTAAGGTCGTTGCGGCCCACACAGCGACTGGCTGACTTCTATGTACGGCTGTCTATGTGTAGCTATGTATCCATGTATCCATGTATCCATGTATCTATCTACGGACACCTGGGCTCCCATTCATTGCGAAGACGAATACTAGAGTCTCTCTCTCTGGGATTTTTGTTAATGAAAGCGGGTTTCACTTTTTGCCGGACGCGGGGATTTTGCATAGCTTTGCTGCTGGGGCTGCTGCTGTATTCGGATTCGGATTCGGATAATGCAAATGAGTCGTCAATGAATCATGATCTGCGTAAGGAGAGGAATGCTTGAGTAACTAACTGACTGACTGAGTGACTGACTGAGTGAGTGAGTGAGTGACTGACATTCCTGGAGGCTGAGATATTTTGCTTAGGCAAGCGAACTCATACGCATTTCGCAGTTGTCTCTCAGTCGGGAGTGGCTCGATCCCTGATCGCCCGTTTGCAGCGGAATGTCGAAGGATTCCTTCGTCCTCGTCAGGAATTGGCCGCAACGTAGCCCCACAATGCAGTTGCAAGTCGAGCAATAATTTTTAATAATTTCTCTTTCCATGTTTGGGCGCGTGATGACGAAATCAATGCAGTCGCCGTCAACAGCAATGTGTTTCGCATGTAAGTATATGTATATATTTGATATATATGAATGTATCTGATAAATCTGCACAATTGTAGCAACCGTTCGCCGAAGAGCGAGAAGAAGTCGCGTCCACGTCGTGGCCAGGTGAACAGCCTGTACCTGGACGAGCACAAGTATCCGCTCTTCGCCGCTCCGCTCAGCGCCCTGGAGCTCAACATGACCGATCATCCGAATGTGCCACGCTTCGTGGTCGACGTTTGCACCTACATCGAGCAGCCGCAGTGCATCGAACAGGACGGACTGTACCGCGCGTCGGGCAACAAGGTGCTGGTGGATGAGTTGCGTAAGAAGCTTACGCACATCTACGATCCCCGCCTGCTGCACACGGACGACATCCATACGCTGACCAGCCTGCACAAGCAGTTCTTCCGGGAGCTCACCGCCCCACTCATCACCCAGGAGGCGTACGAGCGGCTGGGCAGGAGCCTCAACGACGACGCCGCCATCGAGCGGATGAGCCTGGCCTTTGACGACATGCCGGAGCCGAATCGCTCCACGCTGCGCTTCCTCATCAGGCACTTGACCAGGTTAGTGCACTGTGCTGCATCTGCATCAGTGTTTTGTTGAAAGAGTAGCAAGTTTAGTCAACTTCAGATGTTATGAGCTGTAACATCGCAAGCTGAACCATGAATCACGTAGAGATTAAGCTGATTTATTCACACTTCCTGCGTTGATCTATGCATATACATATGACTTTCCATACTGCCTGTAACTAATGTTTATATATATTAATTTCAGAGTTGCCGCCGCCAGCGCCTCGAATCGCATGCCGTCCACCAATTTGGCCATCGTGTGGGGTCCCTGTCTGCTGAGTGCCAATCAGATACAGCTGGACATCGGACGCATGAACATGCTGGCCAAGGTGCTGATCGAGAACTACGATCGCATCTTTCATCCGGACAATGAGCGTCTAGTTTGTTAGGCTGCTGCTAACCCGCCCTCCGCTGCCACGCCCCCCACCCCCAACTCCGCACATCACAAGATCGAGCAGCATCGATGAACAAGTGCCTCCAAATAGCAAACATCACCACGTGTCCACCTTCTCACCCTATGTTTAACATAATAATACTTTATTTTTTTTTGTCTGTTGTCAGCTTTAACTTTATGTTTTTCTTCGCTAATTTTAATATTCTAATTACTTTATTTATTCATTGGAAATGGGAGTTCGCGTAGACGTGCCCATCAAGAAAATACTTACCAAAAAGACAGTAGACTAAGTTTGTACTAAAGATAATCGGGGGAAACCGCAAGAAAAGAACGTAATGTAAAACGATAGGCGATGAACTTTTGTGGCGGTACAGTGAGCACTGCCTGCGGCCAACCTAACAACATGACGAAATATTATTTTTTTTTACATCGTGTATAAGATGTGATATTCGCTGCAAACCGCAAAGCGTGAATATTATTTGTATTTATATCTATATTAATGAACCATATAAAACATACGAATAAAGTCCAATACAGTAGATAGGCTACACATATGTTTTTTTTTTTGTTTAAACTTGAAAGATGCTTGGAGTGTGAAAGCCAAAAATTGTATATTTTCTATCTCAATAAATGTGGAGAAAATCCAGTTGGTAATTTACTAATTGCACTGCAATGCTGATATTGCGCATACGCCACGTGTGCCTCAAATTGATAATGAGCTAAAGAATGGAGTTATGGAAATATAGAAAGTATTATAATAAAATCTCCTGTCTACTTTTGAGCTGAATTAGAAAATCGAGGAGTTTTGTGCTTAGTAAAAGAGTGTGATTTCTATAATTATTTCTATACACCGATTCATATTTGCACCAAAGCAGAATAGTAGCCATTTATTGTTTTAAATTCAGCTGGTTTTTATTGATTTTTTGTACTCAAAGTAAGGTACGAGTGGTGGAAATAATACAGTAATAACTCAATCAGAGTCTAATTATCAGAAAATGTGCAAATAAATAACAGAAAATTTAAGTTTGCTGGCCAAATAAATATATATACACATGTATGTGTGTGTGCTGGTAAGCCAAATACAAAATGTTCCCCCTGTCTGAATAATATTTGAAATGGCAGATATAGAAGATGCAATTTGAACATAATTGAAATGCAAATCGCAGACTGTGGATTGCAGAGCCGACTTGATGGGGCGGATGTGTGGACGTTATAATGAATCCCAGTCGACCCCACAGGATGCAGGGCAAATTTCAATTTTCCCAGCAAATCATACGTAAAGTTTGGCCAAATACATTTGGGCCAGAATGCCAAGAGGGCCAAGAGGGCGAAGAGGGCGAAGAGAGGGCCAAAAGGGCCGAAGAGGGCCAGAAGGATGTCAATGCAATCAGTGAGGCATTTGACTTGGCCTTTCATTAACTCGACTCAGCGCAGTCGAGTGCAAAGGACACAGTACACAGTACACATAGTACACAGGACGAAGGACGAAGGACTCAGGACGCAGGACATGGGACATGGGACATGGGACATGGGACATGGACTCCTTGGGCGACATTGCGGCTGCCACAAAAACTTTTTGCTAGCCAATCATCAAGAAAGCCGCCGAGTTACTGGTTACTGGTTACGGGTTACTGCTTATAAGTTGGCAATAGGCAACGGCCCACTCGAAATTAGGAGTTATTTTGACCAGCCGGAAAAGGCAAAGGAAAAGGAAAAAGGGGGCGTTGCGCAAAGTGCTGAAGTCAGTGGAAAATTTGTGGGCAAAACATGTTGATGACAGGCAAATATGCCATAATGCAATTATGCCAGGCAGTGCGGCCAGGATAGCGATTTAATTGACAATGCAAATTGAATCAGCATTTGTAGCTGTCTAATCGAATTAGCCCGCAGAATGCGTCCTTTTGCATTCTCATCTCCATAATTCAATTCCTGACTCACAGCGCCTAGGAGTAAAAAGGAGTTTCGGCATCGACTTTGGTTATGGTCATGGTCATGGTTTTTGGCTTTTTTGGCCGGGCTCAGCAAATAAACTTTGCGTTCTCATTGCGGCGACAGTCGACTGCAGCTCGCTGCTGACCACAGGACCCACTTGTCCTGCGGTCCTGGCCAGACCAGGCCAGGCCGTTGAGTGGACCTAACCACTGGAACGTGCCTTAAATTATAAAATCCTGCTCACTGCTGCCAATTGCAGCCTGTCCAAGTGACTCACAACTGCTGGCCAAAAGCGGCCAAAAGCGAAGCTGCAATGCTCTCGAGAAATCCACAAGCAGCCAGCCGATGTCAGAAAGGAAATCTGGCCAAATCAAAGGACTAAAGGACTCGCGTCGGCTGAGTCAGTTCACAACTTGGATAAGTAGGCTATGTTTTTCTCTTAATACGTTTGTAAGATGAACACTTAAGCAGATTACTTACCACAGCTTTTCCAATGACTTTTCAATTTATTTTACACCTCTGATAATCTTTGCTCTTAGCTGTGACAATTTTCGTTTCATTTTATATGCACAAATTAGCTCGATTTGAAGCTATTTTTCGTAGGAAAAATAAAATAGGCCAATTTGCAGTAATTTTAATGCGATTTACGGTCAGCAACTTGCAAAGTACTTGGATGAAAGGCAGTGCATAGATTAAAAGAGCATTGCACTTGTATGCCAGTGGCCAAAGGACATTTCGGCACCTCCCCTCTCCCTGTTTCCACAGAGCCACTTGAGCGAGGCCCGCCACCTGTTGGCGAAACTGGGGCCCCATCTCCGACTGCTGCTGCTGCTTGAAGTCCTCGTCCCAGGATGCCGACATTAAGACGCTGGCAATGTGTAATAACTGGCAGCTCGAGATGAAGGACATGAGCGAGCCGTGGGACTTAGATGGGGATTGGGGCTTGGGGTTTGGGCGGAACCGATTCGGATGCGGATGTGGATGTGGATGGGGGCCAAGAGCTGGAATGACAGGACGCTGAGCTGGCAGAGCAGCAGCAGCAGCATCATCATCCTCATCGTCATCGTCAGCAGCGGCTAAGGATGTGACAATGCTGAGCCCGTTTGACACGAGCATGATATAATAAAAACCGCAAACAAGTAATGCCTACGAACCGCAGTGCTCAAACCGAACGACTACTTCCGCCAGTCCGCAATCCGGAGTCCTGGAGTCCTGCGGATCCAGTCCAGTGTCCTTGGTCCGAGTCCAAGCTGAGATAACAGCAGCCGAGGAGCAGGAGGAGTGACGCGGGGCTGTCTACTCAAGTGCTGTTGTCAGTGAAGCTCCTCGGCTGTCCCACATTTCGTCCTAAGGTCCTGCACCTGAAGAAATTGTGTTGCGAAATGTTAAAGAAATCACTTGAGAATAAGTTTGGTTAACAACGAAGCAGACATCTTTCTTCTGCACATCCTAATCATGCTAGAAATTGATCCTTAGCTTTATATATTTATAAAATAGGCTTCCCGTTTTCTCAGTGCTTTCTGGGGGCAGTGGGCATGTCGTTATCCTTTGGCGTGATTAAGCCACAAGTGCGTGACATTTTAATGCGACATTTATGCCCGGGACAAGAGATTATTATTGGAAATGCGCGCCCGGCTCGCGTGACAACAACAGGACAATAGCAAAAGGCAGAAGTATATGGAGCGTGGGAGCAGTGGCAGTGGCAGGAGCAGAAGCTGCAAGGATAACAGCACAACTTGCCTAACGCGCTGGCCAACAGCTTATTTATTTATCCTCCCCGGCTGACACCCGAGTGACAACTTTTGTGGCGTCCACAGGAGTGGAGGAGGTGGAATCGGTGGAGTGGAGGATGGGCCAACTATGTCCATGTGCTGTCACAGTCTTCAGACACTTGTGAGCCAGCTCCCGAGGATGTGGCTGAAATCCTGGCAACATATTTAATTAAAAGCCAAGGCAACCAGCTGACAAATGACAGAGGGATCAGCCGAATGATGACTCACCGAGCGTGATCCGCCAAAAACACACACACAGCAGGTAAATGGCTTTAACAACAATGATGTGCTGAGTGAATTGGTAAACAAATTTGGCCAGGAATCAACACGACAATGACTACAAGGATTATATAGTCAAACTAAACTCGTGTAAGCTTATGATGAAGCCTTAAATGAAGGTTAAGTCGAGTGAAAATGCAGGATTACCGGGCAAATGGATAATGCATTTGATAAGTATCTCAGCCGTAATTAATGTCTAGGGACGTCGAGAGCAGAATACACACAGTGAAATCAATACGCCAAGTGAACTTCCAAGTGAACTTTACAGACAAACTGAACTCGAGGGCATCTGCAAAATAATACTACTTATAATATATATTATATAATATAATATATAAGTAAAAGAGACGCCAATGCAGCTGGCATATCCTTGCTGTGAGTGTCCTTCATCGAACCCCCTTCGCTGTTCGGTAATCGATCTGTTTGAGTACTTGTTACCGATAATGACGAGCTGCGAGCCTTTTGATGGGTAATCATAATATCCTAAGCTGTAGTAGAGCAAATTTAACGAGGCCAACGAAAGTGCCGGTAAAATTGATGGCTGGTGCCAGGATAATAACCAGAATATGACACTTAATGTGCTGCAGTGCAGAAAGGGAAGGGAAAGCCATTAGGAGATGGCATGGTAACCCATACCTGGCGTTCCTTGGGCTAATTCCTTATTTTCCTTAACCCATTACCAACTCAACTATCTTGTTTGTTCTTCATCTGAAGCGAGCTGCAATAGTTTTTAAATCCCAGCTGAGCTGCGGTTCTGATTCTTGATTCTTTGGCAACATCCTTTTCGTATCCTTTTTGTGCCGCCTGCAGCTGCTGAAATTAAAATCGAAATCATAACATGTCAACACATTTTGTAATGCAGCAAAACTAACCAAAAATAATAAAAGTCTGCTCCAAAGTGGGGGGAAAAATGGGGGGTAAGTGGGGAAAAAGGGGAAAAGGGTTGCTGAGCAAACAGGGAAATAATGCAAATGCAAATGAATCCGCGACAGCGCAATGTCGGTGGAGCTTGGAACAGGTGTTCCACTTGCTTCTTTATGCCAATAAAAACGCTTTGCACATGTGTGTGTGAGAATGCGAGTGTGTGTTTGTGTGTGTGTATGTGTGTGTGTGTGGCCGGTATAAAAATGTAATAACAAAGTTGGCGGCGCTGCTTTTTATGTCCTTTTTGTCATTGCGTTTTGTGTTTGTGTGCAGTAAAAACTATTTGGCCCACCCCCAAACCCCCCACTCCCAACTTTCAACCCCCTTTCGCCATGACTTTTGTGTTTGCCTGCAAAATGCCAATGGACACAGTGCGCCCTCGGAAGGGTGGCCCAATTGGTCGGAGTTCAAGGAAACGCTTAAAAACTTATAGGAAATATATGCGCAATCCGAAGAAGTGCCTTTAAGTAAGTAAGTGGTAATTTCTAGCATTGCAGAATGCCTAATGTTAAATTCTTAGGTATAAGAAGGGTATTTATGTCTCGTTCAAAACCTGGCTCACCAAACGAGCCACCCTGCTTGGATATATGCATGTATGTGTTTTGGGTGGACCGTTGTCATATCAGTGAGCCAAAAGTAACCGCACGGCGCTCAAAAGTATGCAATGGCACTGGCGCCCTCCTGCAGCGCAGGACTTCAGCAGAATGAGGAGAAGGAGCAGAAGGAGGAGGACCAGCTCCCGGAGCATCCGGGCAGTTCGCAGGTCCCAAGCTCCAAGTCCTGGCCACCGGATCCGAGTCCCAGTTCCATGTGCATTGGCATTGGCGGCGCCCGTCAGCGTTTTCATTTCAAATTCAAATGCTGTTTGCATAAAAAACGAGCCAAGACATCGAAAGGCATCACGTGCCCGGCAACCAGGAGGCGCCTCCTCCTCGTCCTCCTCGTTCCATCCCAGCGGAATGTGGGGCCAAAAAACTGCTGGAATTCAGTAGTGACAATAGCAACAAACGGATGCCGGCAGCAATATATGAACGAGCAGTGGGTGCACAGCAAGAAATTATACTATCAAACTATGCCACTTAATACTAGATGGTTTTCTATTTAATAAATATGCCACTCATTCGTTTTTTATAGCAAAAATATTATATATTATATATTAGGCTATGCAAATGACATATTCGCTATGATATTCGCTGTGATATTAGCATATTCATCGTAACTCTGTCCGAAATAGTTATATTTGCTTAAAAACTATTTGCGCAGTTGGCATAAAGACTTATTAAATTCAGCAAACAATATGAATAATAATAGTGCTTATTAGCTCTGCTCCATTCAGTTGGCTTCTCGAATGCTACAAAATATGAGTGTGGTTCGCAGAGCCACCAAGTTGAGTGGGTTAAGTGGGTGGCCTTCCCAGCCCAGCCACAAAAAATAAGAAAAAAAATAGAATAGAATCGAAATTGCGAAAGACGTTTCCCTGCGGCGGAAGTGAGATGGCTAGAGGGTCAGAGTGGGATGGAGTGGGTGGATAGCCAGCTGGCAGTCGTTTTGCATGTCCGTGTTGGGTTAAGTGGATTGTTTACTTTGATTACAAAAATATGGCAAATGTTTGCACGTTTGATGTCTCACTACGTGTGTGTGTGTGCCTGTGTGTGTGTGGCGCAGACAGCTGCATTGGTGGTGGTGTGAGTGAGTGAGGCAGCAAGAGCGACAGTGTTAATATAACATATTCGATTTTAGATTGATTTTACAAAATATATACTTCGCTCATCTAAAATTTGCAGTTATTTTTATTAATATATATATTAATTATTAATTATTTACTATTTTTTTTGTTATTTTTTATTTAATAACGCAATTATTTACTATAAAACTGGTGTTTGTGTGGTGAATGCATCGTTTATACTTTCGCCGAAAAGTTTGCACTCTTTTTTAACATTTATATATGATATAAAATATGATTTAACTTGCAAGACTTCAATTTATACAAGATGCATCTCTTCACGCGGTCATCTCTATGGCAAACAATGCTGCACTCATATTTACATACAGACTGAGCAAAAAAAAAAAGAAAAAAAAAAACAAAAAAAGATGGAACGAATGAAAGAGATGGCAAGGAGCGAATGAGACGGGGAGAAGTGCATACATTGAGGCAGCGAGACAAATGGCGTTTGCCTTGGCGCGCTTGTAAAATCCAAAAGCTAACATTATTACAAAAAATCTGCAGTTATACATTTGACTTTGGTTTATTTTTGCGATTTGCCCAGTTTGCAGTTGACCAACCGACCGAAGGACTATCGCATCGCATTGCATTGCATCGCAGGAGTGGCTGGTTGGCTGGGTTTTTATTGTATTGAGGCAGATGGAAGGAACTGTTGATTGTCGGCCGAAAAGAAGGGACTGAAATGGGAAAAAGGATAGGTCCGGAGACAGGATCGAGCTGCCTTTGTCTCTTTAATTGAATGGCCAACGAGGGTGGGGGCCCAAGTAGTTGAACCAACATTAAACAATGGCAATACGCGTGGTTCTTACATACATTTAAAGTAAATTGCTACCCCCGACCCCCGTCTGACCCCCACCCCTGGTCGGTGGCACCATGTGGGTCACCGTCATCGAAAGGTCAAAGGCATTCATCAGGCCCACTGGACACCCAACTCCTATTTGCATTTCATGTTGAACTGTTTGCCCGGGCCAAAACTAATTTTGACATTCGAAGAGTGAAAAAATGCGCGAGCAAAGCCGCCGCTTTTATTGGAAAAATTTCGTATTTGTTTGGGTAATGGCCAAAGCGAATTGTTAGCTGGTTTCTGCTAGTTTCTGTTGGTTGGTAAATCGCAGCGGGGCCACCACGCCCACAATGCCAAATAGTTTTCATTCTTAGTCGCTTCTCCTCACCGCCGCCGCCGCCGCCGCTGGCTGCATTTTATTTTATTAATGGGAATTTGTTTGCCAGCACTGGAGCGGCTTGGATGGATCGGGAATCGGGACAGGGGTGTAGGATGCGTCCAGGATGCGGCCAGGATGCGACCAGGATGCCGCCTCGTCGCTATTATGGCAGCCATTTGTTTGCACGCGAGCATCCGAGTCCTGGAGTCCTGCGGCCCACAGGGCGTATGCGCTATTTTATTTTTCTCGCGCTGCTGGCGGTCCTTGCCACCGTGCCACGCCCACCCCTAAGCTCCGCCCCTGCAAAGCGTCCAGCAACGACCACATGTCGCTCATGATTAATTGAAAGATTCTCTCAACTTCAACTGTTTTCGGGTTTCTCCCTCAGCACTCCCATGTTCTCTCCCCTTTTTATTATTTCTATATTTTTCGAGGTGCTTGTTGCTCTCTGTGTGTTTTGATTAATGAACTATGCTGAGCGAAATTTAAACAAATTTCTTGCTACAATCCAAGCTATTTTCCATCAAGCTGCTAGCTGGTAGGTGGTAGCTGGTAAGCAATTAGTTTGAACCACTAACGGACTTGCTGTCTTCAAAGTTCTGGGATTTTAGGAGCTTTTCGTACTTTTCGTACTTTTCTAAGCAGCTAAATGTTAGCTAAAGAAATGGAATTCCTTTTTATACAGAGTCTCTAAAGGATATATACCAAGTACATCATATTAAAGGTAATACCCATATTTCTATTAAATGTTTACAATTTATGTGCACTGCGTCTTTCTAATCATGTGAAAACTATATTAATTATTTCCACTATTTATTTCTGGAGCGGCCACAACTCTCACTTTCCAAAGTGTAAGGGAATACACTCTTACTGGCTAGTGATTAGCCTAATGGAGCGCACTTGCTCACTGATGTTCCCCACAGCGAGTATCAATTCTGGTGGCCACCTTGTCTTATCTGGGCCGCAGTTTCCCCCGGCGATAAGAGCATTGGTAGTCGTCGATTGGAATTGGAATTGGTATTGGCAGTGCCACCGACTCGGCACAAGTCAGTGATTCAATGGCCGGGGAGTACATTACACTGGAGAACCCGGCGACTTACCCTCGCTTCCCTGCCACTGCCAGCGGATTGGCGAGCGGCAAGTACCGCGCCGTCCAGCGCATCGCCACCAATCGCCTGATCCTGCTGGTCCTGCTGGTGAGCAGCACACTGATCGTGTCCTATGCCTACTGGGATGTGATGGTGCTCACCGCCGGCGCACTGCCGCTGTCCAGAGGCACTGGCCTCTCCTCTCTGGATGCCTTGGAGTCGGGACTGGGCAACGAAACGCTGGCCGAGAAGCTGCATCGGGAGGTGAGGGTGCTGTGCTGGGTGCTCACCACGCCCAAGTACCACAAGACGCGGGCCATTCACGTGCTGCGAACGTGGGGCAAGCGGTGCAACAAGATCTACTTCATGACCTCGCAGCCGGACGACGAGCTGCCCACCGTGGTGCTGACCAAGCCGGACCGCTACGAGGTGCTGTGGGGCAAGACGAAGGAGGCCTTCGTCCACATCCACGAGCAGATGCGCCACGAGGCGGACTGGTTCATCAAGGCGGACGACGACACGTATGTGAAGTATTTGTGTGGCATTTTACTTAAACGTTTGATAAGATATACCTATCTATTTGGTGGCGTTTTCATTCCGCATTCATTGTATTACTTGTATTACTTGTGTGTGGTGTAACAGCAGTAGCAGTGGTTCAGCTCCACAAGTAGCAGTTACATGCGGTTTAATTGGGAACCGGAATCGAGAAGATAGTGAAGATAGCATTGTTGTAATTATAGAACATACATATGAGCTTGGGTTGACTGAACCTACGAACTGCTCCCATCAACAGGTACCTCTTTTTGGAGAACCTGCGCTACATGCTCTACCCGTATTCCCCGGAGACACCCATCTACTTTGGGTTCAACTACAAGATGGTTGGCGAACACCAGAAGAACGAGGTGAGGCTAACTAATGTTAAGATTACCTTACATACTCATTAGATCCGATTCCATAGTCGTACATGTCCGGCGGCAGTGGCTACGTGCTGAGCCGCGAGGCTCTAAGGATCTTCGCCGAGGGCCTGAACGACAGCTCCAAGTGCCGCCAGGAGGACGATCAGGCCGAGGACGTCCAGATGGGCAAGTGCCTGTTCAACCTGGGCGTGAAGGCGGGCGATTCCCGGGACGCGCAGCTGCGCAACCGCTTCTACCCCATCGCTCCCTTTGGAGCCCTGCTCTCGGGCAACGTGGGCATGGACTTCTGGCTGTACAAGTACGCCTACTACAACGCGAGATCGGTGAGTTTCCAAACATTTACCCATTTCTACTTAAACTTACCTATTAGGCACTTTAAACAATCCAGCAAGGAAGCAATCCTGTAGCTATAGTTTTCCTTCGTATTCTCGTTTCTGCTCCCCGTTTGATTTTGGTTTTTCTTGCAGTGCATGGACTGCCTGTCGGAGTACCCGGTGGCCTTCCACTACGTGGACAGCAAGCAGCTGTACGTGTACGAGTACTTCAACTACCAGTTCCAGCTCGCCGGCAGGACGCAGGTGGCGGAGCGGCTGCCCGAGAAGATCCGGGCGGAGGAGCTGGTCATTCCCGAGAGCGACAATCCGCTGTACTAGGCAGCAGCCTAGCCAACCTACCGCCACTCCGCACAGCCGCAATCTCTAGTTCTCCATCTTTTGCCATCGTTTTTCTTGTATTTTTTTTTTCCGTGTGCTTATCGTATATTTAATATATTATGGGTATAAGGCGAACGTGACAAGGCTGCCAGATGCTGTCCTGTTGCGACTCCTCGTCCTCGTCCTCGTCCTTGCCCGCTCCACGTCCCAGTTTATCTATTCATGTATTTATTATTGAGCAGCACACGAAGGCAGCCAAAGCCAAAGGCAGCCAAAGGACTATACAGGGTAGCGGGGTGTATCTGCACTCTTGATTTCCAGGCTGAGCACTTCAAGAACTTCAAGCCTATCCAGAAAACCTAATTGGTATATTTCAATTAAAGTTTAAGTGTTCGAAATAGCTGCAATCTGCAATATGTTGATTGCTGAAAATTAGGGTTGCCAGCTCTGGTATTGCTGTAAAAATGGAATACTCATTAAATTGCGAACATTTGCAGGTAAGCAAAATGAATTTATAATGAATTGTTTACAAAACTTAGCCGAATTAAATGACTAAACTTCTGGTAGTGCTTTCAAGAATTAACATTACAGAAAACACAGCATTTTTCCCCGCCCTGGTAGCACTTTTTCACTGCATTGTGCAACACTAGTCCTAGAAAGCTGAACGCAATTGTTTGCTATGTTATGTAAATGTACGCAACTTGAAACAAAATATAATAATGTAACTTTATTGGGAATACAAATTATTAAAAGAAATATATATATATATTAATAAAATAATGTGTATAATTCTATTTTATATTCCTATTTTAATTTTGTACAAAATACGGTCACATGATTTTCTATGTATGTTAGTATGCTCTGACTTTAAGTTCCAGTTAATCAGCTGTTCGTAGATGAATTGGCACTTTTGCATCGAATCTTGACCTATCAGAACCAGATTATTTTTTGTACGGCTTTTATACGAGTTCTTACTATCGAAATTTTAAATAACCAAGTTATGAGTGCCGAAATTACGCCCACCAATCCGATGGATGCCATCGTGTCGGCTTTGAGTACTTTGGAAAAAGCGAATGAAAGTGCTGGCGATGCCCAGAAGGTAAACGAGGCCATTGAGTTGGAGGATCAATCAGAAGGAAAGTCCTTGAAGAAGTGTTTGCTCAGTGAGAAGAAGCAGACCTTGAGGGAACTACTCGCTGCCAGGTTTAAGGAGAAGGAAGCCCAGACTCAGGCGCCGGATGGTTCTTCGGACATTGCCGCAGCAGAGGAGCAGCTGGAGAAGCAGGAACAGCAGGAGATTCAGGAGAAGCTGGAGAAGCACGAGAAGCCAGTGAAGCTGGAGAAGGAGGAGAATCAGGTGAAACAGGAGCAGCAGGAACAGCAGAAGAAGAAGGAGAAGCAGGAGGATCAGGAGAAGCATGAGAAGCAGGAAAAGGAGGAGAAGCAGGAGAACCAGGAGAAGGAGGAGACGCCAGTGAAGCTGGAGCAGCAGGAGAAGGTGAAGGAGCAGGAGAAGCTGGAGAAGCAGGAGCAGATGGAAAAGCAGGAGCAGCAGGAGAAGCAGGAGCAGCAGGAAGAGCGGGAGGATCAGGAGAAGCAGGAGCAGCAGGAGGTTCAGGTGAAGCAGGAGAAGCAGGAGAAGGAGGAGAAGCCAGTTAAACTGGAGCAGCAGGAGAAGCTGGAGAAGGAGGAGAAGCAGGAGCAGCAGGAGGATCACGAGCAGCAGGAGAAGCAGGAGAATCAAGGGAAGCAGCAGGAGCAGCAGGAGAAGGAAGATCAGCAGAAGAAGCAGGAGCAGCAGAAGAAGCAGGAGAATCAGGTGATGCAGGAGCAGCAGGAGAAGCAGGTGCAGCAGCAGGAAAAGTACCAATCTGTTCCAAAGAGAGCTCCACTTGCGCTCACCCCAAAGCAGCGTGTGGACGCCTTGGGCCACGTGGTGAGGCTCATCAGCGGCCAGTTGGACCAGTTGGTCAGCGACGTGAGTCGCTCGATCATGGAGGCACAGCGCGAACTGCCGGTCAAGCCACCGGTGGTGGTGTCCACCCTGATCCGCTCCAGGCAGACGCCCAAGCTGAAGCTCCGGGATGTGAGGCGAGTGATCAAGGGCATGGTGCCGCATCGTTTGTACCAGATCGTCGAGGTAATTATCTACGATGATTGAGCAAATTACTGTGTTGATTTTGTAGTAGAACTGCTGATACACTTACCAGCCTGAGAAATAAAATATGGAAATGCATATAAGGGTTTTCTTTAATTTGGAATTCTATATAGAAAAAGGTTCATCAAAGCTTCGTATTATCGTGATATTATTGCCCCAAATGTCACCACTTTCTGGACTCAAATTAGCTTAATATTTATTAACTGCAGGCTGGCGTTCGAGGAGCCACTTCACTTCAGTGGGTCAGCATTAGAGTTATTCATTGGCTTATCCCACAAGTCCACTTCATAGCAAAAGGGCACTTAACTCTCATTTTCACAGGCAGGCAGCTAATTAAGGTCATCGCTTCCTGCGGCACACAGGCATTCCAATACATCGTTTCCTGGGCTAATTAGGAAAGTTGACCACCCACCGGCCGACCAATTGTTGTGCCCCTTGGAAAAGTCGAAGGAGTCGCGTCAATTGCGAATCAGAATGGAAATGCCAATTTTTCCCAAAAATGCCGAGCCAAAAACTGGACTAAAATACTTGCCGCACTGCGTGGTGTGCATTTCCCATGGCAATCTGGCGATGGGCGGTGATGGTGATGGTGCTCCACATTGTTTCACCCGGCGACCCAGACAATTTCCGCTCGTAAAAGTGGTCCTCCGCCTGGAGGAGGACTGGCGTGGCCATTTCGGCCACTGGCTGGTGGCGGCTGGTGGCTGGTGGCTCCTGGCCACTGTAATTAATACCAAAATAATTGTATTTGGATAACACAAACGTAATCAAGATTAATTGAGTAACAGCAGGTAGTTTGCATAATTAGAGCGCAGACAGTGGATTCCCCGCCGCCGATTCAGTTGCCCCACCATATCCTCCTCCTCCTCTGCTCCTCTCCTGCTTCTCGTCGTCCTGTGCCTCCCAAAAGCATAATTTGCAATTTCAACTGTCTGCCAACGCCTGCTATTCCGCTCCCTACTCCCCTCGCCTCCTGTCCACCTGCCACGCCCCCTCGGCTGCCCTGCGGCAGGCTGTCCGTCTCGCTTGTGGCTCATTGGCTGGCAGGATAGGGTCCTGGACCTGCGGCATCCACCACCTCCGCCACCTCCTCCGCCTCCTCCGCCTGCCACACACAGTGGGTGGCGACACAGAGCACAGCGAACGCATTTCGGCGACCCACTCGGCTTGCAGTTTAAGAGCAGCGTCAGTCGGAAATATTCAATGGCGAAATATCCAAAAACTAACAGTGAGTAACCAAAATTCAAGTAGATCTTTGTACTCTTCATAGATATGAATCTATAGATATCTAGTATCAACGTATCTATGTTTCTATGCATCTATGTATATATCTATCTATCTATGTATCAATTTATATAAAACAGAAGTTTCATCTCCGATAGTTATGTGTATATTGACTTGAAAAATGATAACCTTAAGTAGTTAACTGTTTCAGGCTTAAAGTTTTGGCATTGAAAGTCGTAGGTTGTTAAAAGGAGTCCATTTGCTGTTTTTCTTCATTATACTTCCTTCCTGCTCTGCTCTTAGCTTTTTCCTATAAATCGACCCACCGTTGTGAGAATGTACTGGTGAGTGTGTGTGTGTGTGTGTGTCTGTGTGGAAAAGGGGGCACACAAATCATTTTCAGTTTGTACAATTTCTATGTCAACTTGTGTTGGCTTTTCTTTTCGTTTTTCGGCACCCTCCCCTCTTCGCCAACACAAGTTCAGCTTGTTGTGCCACTTTTGTTTAGCCGACTCACACGCACACGCACACACACTCTCACTCGCACCTACACCCACACACACGCACACACACACACACTTGCATGCATGCAATCGTTGTTGCTCGACTGCACTTCCGGCCTTTTCGGCTACACCGCCATTGACTGTTCAACCATGCAGCTGCATACAGGCATGCACACACACACATTCTCACACACACAGACAGCCACATTCTCACACACACACACATACAGAGAGACACACACAGAGAGACTCTCACAAGCGCAGTATCGAGTTCGCCGGCATATCCGGGCTTTATGCCAGGCACTGGACTTTTACTCGGACAGTGGAAACATGCTGAAGTGGACAAATGAAAACAAAACTCCTCAGAACTCCTCATAGATAGATAGATAGATATATAGATAGATAGATAGATAGATAGATAGATAGATAGATAGATAGATAGATAGATAGATAGATAGATAGATAGATAGATAGATAGATAGATAGATAGATAGATAGATAGATAGATAGATAGATAGATAGATAGATAGATAGATAGATAGATAGATAGATAGATAGATAGATAGATAGTTAGTTAGTTAGATAGATAGATAGATAGATAGATAGATAGATAGATAGATAGATAGATAGATAGATAGATAGATAGATAGATAGATAGATAGATAGATAGATAGATAGATAGATGATAGATTTCATTTCCGAAAGGCACTGCATACTTTTAGGCAGCTAAGAAGCAGCTAAGGACCAAGTATCCAGCTAAGGACCTACTGCTGTTGCTGCTCTAAGATTTTCCAGACACGCAAGCCGCAACAGCTTGATAACTAACAAAGGTAACAGTCATTTGAGTATCACTAAATAGTATCACTGAAATGGTATTTGATCCTAAGAAGTCCTTGTTGGGTTCTACTGTCCATCTGAGGCCTCCGGAAAGTAGGCAATAGTTATCCCCACTGTGCCTGCCATGCACTGTTGCCTCTGGTTTTCTCCCATTTCTTTTTTTTTGTATTTTTTTTGCTGGGGGGCAGGAGGTGCTGTCAGCTTTTTCAGCTTCAAACCATTGAAAAGTTCTCAGTTGCAACTGCAAATTATGTTGCCTGGTGCTGTTGATTGTTGCCACTGTTGCCACTGTTGCTGCTGTTGCTGCTGTTGCTGCTGACAGTGCCTGATAATGGCGTACAATGTTTATTTACTCGCTTTAACATTTTTGCTGCTGCTGTTCATTTTACTTTATTCTACCCGGCCACTCGCCTCCTTTCCTTTCCTTTCCTCTCCCCCTGCTGCACATGCAACACGCTGACAATGGGACACACGAGCATTTGGCGCCTGATTGCATGCCACACTCCTGCCCAGTGCGAGTTGCACTCTGCACTCTGCACTGAGAGAAATCCAGCCAGATAGATCTAACAAGATAAAATAACATACAGTGAATATCATTACATTATAACGATGATAATGATGATTACAAAAGAAATCATAATGATGTCATAATATAATATATATAACCATATATGTTGGAAACTTCCTGTTTCTGCCAGTGTACCTTTCCGTGTGCGAAAGTGAGAGAACTGCAATGGGTGTCCCTCGGTGTGTGTGTGTGTGTGTGTGTGTAAGTGCTGCCATCTCCGTCGTGTGCAATGTTTGTTTGCTTTTTCGACTTTGACTTAACTTATTTGTTGCTCTTCCTGTTGCTGTTACTGTTATTATTGTTGCACTTCTTGTTGTTGCACACACATACTGCTGCACACACCCACACATGCGCTCACCTACACACACACACACGCACACAGATGCATGCGGACAGGATGCTGCCTCTGCCGCAGTCGACGCTGCAAAGTGTCGTGTTGGATTTGCGTAATTTATGCTCTATTTGCCTTTCGGCTTCATTTCACTTTTTGCCGCTGCTCCTGCCACTTCTGCCCAAGTATTCACACCACCCCCCACCCTCCTCCTTTCAGACCCCTTTCCTATCCATTGGGTGGGTGTCCTTCGCAGGACACACTAAGCTGCGTGGGCTTTTGGCTTTCGACTAAGCCAACTGTCGACGACAAAACGTGGCCCCTACGGCTGAGGATCGGGAGTTTCACTTTGTGGAATGTGCCACTTATGCAACTCAATGAACTGGCACAGTATATATATCAGTATATATATATATGTATATATATAATCTTATGTTATGTTCATTCTTAAATTAGTTCAACTATTCAGCACTTATTTATATAAGTTCGTAATAAACTGCATTTTTCACATCTAAGTTGACACCGGAGTTGCTGAAGTTCTTGCAACCTTAGCTGGCTTGATCCTGCGGCAGTGCCACCCAGCCGAGTGTAGCGCAGCCAGCAGGACCTCCTCGAAATCCTGGCTTCCTGCCTTTCGGTCTGGGCTTCATTATTTTTATAGCATTGCTCAATATGAGAACTCAATAAATTCTAACTCGCACAGTGCGGCGCATTTTCAACAGGCGATTAGTTTGCGAAGGTGCCAGGACTCTCTGCCGAGTCCGAAGTCCGGAGTCCTGGGATTCTCGAGTCCTTGCTTGCGCAACAGTTGAGTGGGTTGAGTGGGTGAAGTGGGTGGAGGTGGGTGGAGTGGGTGATGGGGGTGAAGTGGGTGGAGTGTATGGTCGGTGGTCTGGAGTGGCCCCTAATAGGTTTTACATAGCACACACGTTGCGAATAAATCTAAATGCAACAGCGCCAGGAAACTTGGTGAAAAATCCTTTGGCAAATAAAATTTACATAGACCAAAAGGCCGGGCGGACGTTTTTTCGATTTCTCTGCTTTCGCCTCGGCCCATGTGAATTTATTTGAAAATTTATTGAGTTTTCGTGTTAACCATGCATAATTAAGTTTTTCCAAGTGAAAAACTGGCTGGGCGTTGACTCGGCCCCTCTGCTTTTTCCCCCGATTTCCAGACCCCGATTTCCCAGCTTTTCCGGTCGACTTTGAGTGGGCCCGTTGTGTGGGCAGGTCCTTGAAGATAGGCTTTTGGCTTTATTTACGAGCCAAGTGTATGACTTTATCCAGAAACCCTGCCAGCTCCTGTGAAATTGTTGTTTATGCGTTTTGCGGCACATGGTGATGAGGTGGAAGGTGGGTGGTGGAAATCAAGTTATCCCCGGCTGTCTTGGCCTGAAATTATTATTCCTGATTGCATTTATTTGCTTTATTTCGTTGCCGGCAAGTTCATCTATAATGCATGCATGTCCTTCTTCTTTCCAGCTCTCACTCTCTTTCTATCTCTCTCTATCTCTCTCTTTCTCTCTCTAACTCTCTCTTTCTCTGCGATTTTCCCAGCCAGCCATGCTGTGTTCATCCTTCGTCTCTGGTGGCCTTTTTGTTGCTTAAGTGAAATGCATAAAAATCAAATAATTTTCCTGCCACTCCTACTACCATCCGGCTGCTCACTTCTTATTTTATTTCTTTTACATTTTTCTTAAATATAAATACACACTTTGTGCTGTCTTGAAGATGATGACGTGGGGGCGGGGAGGGGGCGCTTTCCCAGAGACGGCATTCGAAATGTTGAAAGTAATTTCCTCGACTATAGTTGATAGTCCCGCTGCTGTTGCTGCCTCAGTTTCTGCCTCAGTTTGTGCCTCAGTTTGTGCCTCAGTTTCTGCCTCAGTTTCTGCTTCAGCTTCAGCTGCTGTTCCTGTTTCTGTTGCTGCTGCTGCCCTTTGTGTGCGGCAGCCTTAAACTATGCAACACATTTCCTTCAAGTGGCTTGCCAGAGGATGCACTGAAATAAACTCTGACCTATAAATGAGTACCATTCTCAAGTTAGCCAGATTTCATAGAACTAGCTCATTTAACGTCGTCTTAGGCAATCCATTTGCTATAGAAGTAAAGAACTGCACTCTTCGAACTTCTTCAACCATTTCTCACAGTGCAGATGCTACTGTCCTGGCCCAGAACTGCAGTATTGCAGTCAAGGTGAAAAGGGGGAGGGCCTAAGGAAAAGGGTCCTTCTCCATGCTTCCCATTGGCATGCAAGCCGATTTTAGCAGCAAAAGAGCACACACACACACACACACTAGGCGACCTAATAGAGTCGAAATTGAAGCTTAAGTTCCTGTTTTTTTGTTTTCAGGGAGAGGGCAAAAGGGTACCCAGTACGACAAAGGACTCCTCAAGAAGCTCAAAGGTATTCGAAGTTCTTTTTCTCCAGAAGGAGCCATGCAGTTGGCAGTGGCTAGAAGAAATATGCTTTCTGTGCTGTGCCAACTGAATGAAATAAAACATTAGAGCCGCAAAATTAATGGCAGCATTGTGAAATGCAGCTTGCAAAATAAATCCCAGCCTCATGATGAATAAAATATGGAGCAGGAGATGTCTAAAATTCTACGCTCCCAACGACAAAGTAAATTGTTTGCCTTTGCTTACCAGTCTCCATTCTTTTAATGCCTTCACTCCGATTTCATTGCACTTTATTTCATTTTATTTCAGTGCTCAATCTTGTGCCATTTGTCAATTTGACAAACTATGACTGATAATTGAGTACACTCTGCCAGAAGTATATATATATACTCGTATATATTCTATTCCAAATAGCGAATGAGACTAGAATAAGGACTCGTTGGCTGCGTCCTTTGTGTCCTGTTCAATTTGGCGATTGGCATTCGCCATTCATTTGCCTTGTTCTGTTTATTCTATTTTGGCATCCGGACAATTCTCCGACTCCGACTCGGATGACATTTTCCATTAAGTGGCCCCTTTGTGGGCTCATTTAGTAATTTTCCCACACTTTTATTTATTTATTTTATTTATTTATTTATTGATCGCGCATTGGGATGCAAACCCGAATGACCCGGTTGAACTCTTTACCCAACTAGTTCTGCTTTACTTATATAACACCAATCTTCGGCTTGAAGTTGGCATAATTCTGCGTCATTTGGGACTTGGGCTTGTCACACAGCCAAATCGAAATGTTATTTATATGCCGTACGTGAGTCGCCTGCTAGCACTTCCGCCTCTTGTCCGGGGGCATGGGGTCGCCCTGTTAATACCCTGCAAGAAATGCAACAAAAAATAACAAATTGGTACAATACAATTTAAAAATATGTGTGTGAAAAGGTATGCTAAAATATACTCTTTAAGTTACAAGCGTTTTTTTTTAAACAAAGTGCTGGCATAAAGGATCTTAAGGATACTTAAAAAGAGGGTACTGGGTATTGTGTAGTCGGTACTCCATTTCCGGTATGCTCTGCACTGGTGTCTCTGGTTTCGGCTTCTGTGTTTCTCCTGATGACTACAAATGCGAGCGGAATGACGACAACGTGCACGGCTTATCGCTGCCATGGTGAAGGGGTGGCGCCTTGAATGCTTATTTGGGGGGATGGGGGAGGTGGTGTCTTTTGGGGACCAGGAACAGCCCCGCTGCCCCCTCAACGCCCCCCTGCAAATGGCAGTGCGGTAAGTCTTTTGTTTGTGATAAGATTTTTACGTGTCTACAAATTGGCCAGCGGCTGCCATGACATCTTGCTCAATTATTGCTTTTTCCCCGCTTTAAGATGACCGCTCATCATCACAAAGGACTCCATGGGACATTCAGGTTTCAAGCGCAAGAGCCACTCTTTAATTTACCTTCTTTGTCTGCCGCAGCATTCAATTAAACACATCGGCTGAATGGGCAGCAGGCAGGTAGTCAGTCTCCAAGTGGCACCATCATCATCATGCACTTGACTGCTCCCCATTCAGAGTCACTCCGATTTCTGGAGTGGACGGGGGAGCTGCTGCAGCCTGGATGCCGCTGATAAGTGCAGAATGGAGCCAACTGGTGTCTCCAATTACGGAACTGCCATTGTTTCGCAGGCGGGCTTAGCTAAATTATTCACACTCTAGCAAAAACAATAACCGTACTCATATGGAAGTTACAACAGAAAGACTTTACGGAAATAGTTATAAAAGAGATACATCGTTATTATTGTGATATTAATATTTATATATATTTATTTCTAATTTATGTAGAAACATTGTGTTCTTTACCATCTAAGGAGTAGTAGCACCTTACTGTAGTTTAAGGCAAAGTTTAAGCTTAGAATCAATACTTTTCTGTCTGTGTTCCCGTAAACCCCATGGAAACCCATGAAAACCCATCTGCATGTGTGGAAAATCTCTTTTGAAATGTAGCCCATATGCCTGGCGGCGATTATGAAGTCAATTGGCTTATAAAGAATGCCTGCAGTTTCTGTTTAGTTCCACTCCTGGCAGCTGAAGATTAGGCGACTGCAGCTGCATCGCCACACTCGGCGAAAAAAGTTCTAGTTTAGCTGCATCTCTAAGTCATAAACATAAACTTTCTAGTTGCGTTAACTTTAAGTTTCTTTCTTTTATAGCAGTATGAATTGACTTTGATTAGTAGTATTTTCCCATTGGTAGTACGTATTTTCCTAGTAGTTTCATTTTCCATGTGTGTCGCTGGTTTTTCCAGCTGCATTGTTTCGCCGCGTAGGTCATAAAAAAAGGAGTCTAGTTATTCATGCACAGCCAGGTGGTTCAAAGTTATTCTTTTTTCTAGCAGTTGACAGGCACCGCAGTAGCTGCACCACTTTTCACCGATGCACCACCAAAAGTTTTCCCGGCGCTTTTCACTTTTCTTCTGTGGTTCTTTGGCCGTTCTTTGCTCGTTCTTTGAGTCGCGCTGCCGCAGTGTTTGAGCCTTGAGCTGCATTATAAATATGCAAACTTTGCGCTGGCTTCAACCATTTTTTTCCACGGCTAATCAATGCGGCCAAAATCCAAGCAAACGTGGCTGCCACTTGGCCTTTGCCCTCCGCCGGTCACAATGGCAACAGCGAGCGGTGGATGAAAGGACACCCAACACTGAGCACCCAACACTGAGCACCACCCACTTGTGCCGCCCACTTGTGATGTTGCCATTTCTATTTCTATTTCTATTTTCCAGCTTGCACTTCATCGTCAACGGGCCATCAATGGCAACGTGTCGCATTACTCAACATGGCTACGTGACTTAAATGCCATGGCGCCGCTGCCATTTTGCGGTGTTCCGCCCTCTTTACCCGCTTTGCCACGCCCCCAACCCAACGCCCCTTCGCCCCTTTTGGGCGCTCTTTTGTCAGTCGCCGGGGCCAAGATATAAAACCCTCGCCACATTACGTAATGAATGGAAGAGCCGCTCGACAGCTTATGCAAACAACAAAAAGGAATATTATACTTAGAAATATCTACAATGGGGCGCACACGAATAGGGACAGCTGCAGCACTCAATATATGTTAAGATTCATGCTTTTAATAGAGATGCATCTGCTTGTTTAGTAATCTTGTATCGTATCTCACCTTTTAACTGCTATTCAAATGGTAATCTTGTATTGTATCTCACCTGTTAACTGCTATTTAAATGGTAATCTTGTATTGTATCTCACCTTTTAACTGCTATTCAAATGCCCCCGGCTGTGTGTGTGGGAGTGTGGAATTGGAGTTGGATGGGAAAATTGTAAAAGAGATGGGCACGTGACGGGGCCAAAGGTGACTGCAAACACAGAAGCACTGAAATAAAAACTAATTGTAATCAAATTCCAATTAGGACGTGACTTATTGCGATGGCAGCGTGAAACATATACACAACTTGGCTATAAAAAATGCAGTTTAAGTTAAATCAAGGGATTGAATTGCTTAGGTCAATACAACTTAATCAATGCTATTTCTTACACATTTCTTGAATTTCACACAGCAGAATGGAGCGTTTGAAAGGAGCTTTCTATACATTTAAGTAATACGCAGATATCATATATATATGTATATGTATATATATTCGGTGATAATATTGCCATCTCTGAGCCGATTTGGCCACTCCACTTTGTCTGCACACAACTTTCACACAGTTTTCATTGCACACTTTTCGGCTTGACACACGCAGCTGTTGCTCAAGTTTGTGGAAAGCGGGGGAAAGCGGTGGAAAGTGGGAAAAGCAGCATGACTATGAGACAGTTTGCCTGGCTTGCTCTATAACTAATCTCGTTTATCACGATTGTCGTGTCACGCTCGCGTCGTTTGACCCACACACCCACAACCTCTTCAGTTGGCTTCCACGTACAACGATGCTCTTCGTCTACTTCTGCCCCATTTCCCATTTTCCGACTGCCGACTTTTCCAGATCCTAACCAAGTCTGGAGCGGCGACTGCAGTTGTGTTGACCACGTGTGACTTGGCCCAACGGCTTCGTGCCACGTTCATTGTCATTGTCAACATCTTGCGGCCAACGGCGACACGTAGCCACCAGCCACCCACCATCCACCACCCACTTGCCCCACACATCCCCCTCTTGCCACAAGCCAAGCCCCACTTGGAGCCACCCACTCTAACCGCAATTTGCATTGGCTGCTGTCAAACGCAGCCAGGCGACTGCCAATTTATGAATGGGCCAACAGGGCGACCCTTGACCCCTGAATCCGTCGGCGGTGAATGCCGTGCAATATTTTATCCGTTTTTTAAGCACAATAAAAATTGAATTAAATATAAATCAAAAACGCTCGCCGGCCACTGCAAACAATAACCGAAGCAGCGGAGCCCCCAAAAAATTGACAGCATGAAAACAAAAAGTGAAAGGGTCTCGATGGGGAATAAAAACTAAAGAGCTGCAAAATATCTATCCGAAATATACGACAACTTTAAATAAAAACTAAAAAGCTGCAAAATATCTATCCGAAATATACGACAACTTTAAATGGTGGCTTACCAACATTTGAAATGTATTTTTAGTAAATTCTTTACTACGAAATCTAAAAGTAAAATGTATCAAATAAAGTATTATTTTAATCATGAATTATAAAATGTAAGTTATATTTTTATATACTTAGCATTGAGTTCTTTGCTTTTAATTGAAATTTGTGAAACCTTTGTGTATTATTTACTGCATGTATTTTGAAATAATAACTCATTTGTGCGGCAACGCTGCGTATGCGTAATGATAACAAATATGCTCCAATTTGTTAATGTTCATCTAGGAGTTCAAATTTAATTACAAATATAATTTATTGACTTATTACTCTTGGCTTAATACTTTAACTTAAACACTAACTTTTCCTTAGGCAAATCTTTAATATAGTTTATATAAATATTTAAAAATGTCTCTGGTCTGCTATTATATGATTCTGTAGTTTATGGTAAGCTGAGTAAAATGTACCGCAGCTGCGCCTTTAAATAAAGTGCTGAAAACATTTTCGGATATGATAAAATATTGGCTGCGAGGCGATGGGAATCGGGCTTTTCTGGGGTGCCGCCATTAAGTGGGGGCCGTGAAAAGTTTTCAACTTTTCGCAACCGCAAAAATTGCCACATGGATTCGCACACGGTTGTCTCCGCTCCAGTGTCAGTGTGTGTGTGTATCAGTGTGTGTCTGTGTGTCAGTGTGTGTGTGTGTGTGTGTCTCTGGGCTGACCATGCCACGCCCTGCGGCTGGGCTGTACGCCTTTCGCTTCGGCGCGACTCTTCAAATTGGCCACAAAAACCAAAAAGTGCCAAAAACGTTTGCGGGCAACAACAACAACAAGAAGAACAACAAGAAGAAGAAGAACAACAACAACAGCAGCAGCAGCAGAATGCAACAAAATTGTTGCCACTCGCTGAACAACCGCCACGCCCCACTGACTCCGCCCACTTACCGCCCACTTACACACCCTCCCCCTGAGCCTTGTTTTTTTTGCTTGTGTATTTTATTTTATTTTATTCTTTTTATTGAACTCACTGGCGGCAGGCGACAAAAAACTACGAAAGCAATTGCCTTTGTCTCTTTGGGCCATCCCACCAACTGCCACGCCCCCACGGTGGATTGACCCGCTGCGAAATAAATATCGCTGAAATGCACACACACACTTAAAGGGCAGAAATGGGCTTAAAACGTGATTTAATTTAATAACATTTGTGCTAAAAAATATGCTTGCCTGTGGACTTTTATTTCTTGTAAATAAAAATCAAAAATAAATCAAAACGGAAACCAAATGAGAAAAGAGACTTACTGTCAATGCCTTTTATTATAACCTTCTTGGAAATACCACAATAATAATTTAAACAAATGAAACTAAGTCGTAGAATCACTATACATATGATTGTAGTATTATTCGAACTTGGGAAATAACTTATACTTTACAATAACTTATATTATTACATTATATACCATTTCATTTTCTGTAAGCATTTGACCTTCCGAATAGTTTGAAAGTTGACAATCGAATTAAATTCGAGTGCATTGAGAACCCGTGGCGTATACGTGATATTTCTATATGCAACATCCCTTTCAGCTTTCCCACTTTTTCACCAGGCTTTGTGTTTTCGCTCTTCACGGGGAGGTCAGAAATAATCGAATAATCGATATATCCGCCTCCAGTGCACTTTACTTCCCAGTCGAGTGCAGTTGTGTGCGTAATGTGAGTGTTTCTGCCTGTGTGTGTGTGCCCGTGTGCCTGTGTGTGAGTGTGTGTAAACTGGTGTGTGTATGTGTCGGTGAACGCACTTGCACCGGCTGCACTGCAAATGCGTTTCAATGAGCACCAGCAGCCACTGCCAGCGACCAGCCATGTCCTGGCTGTGGATCCTGCACTGCGAGAAATATATCAGCTATCTGAATACCTATACAATACCTCATTCTATTCCCAAATGTTTTACTAATGTGCTTTGCACCAAACATATATTATTTTCAAAACAAATAAAACCAAGTTACAAATGTAATTAAATTATATATTTTACCATTGATTTCTACACTTATTTTTGTATCACACCTATTCTTTCACAGTGTAACACTGCTCAACTGAAAAGGGTTTTTTTCACCGTGGGGGTGGGGGGTGGAGTCTGCAGCCAAAGCTTTGTATAAAAGTCATATCCATTGCGTGTTTTTGTCGCGTTTTTCCAAGCGTGCTGTAATTTTTTTATGTCCCCTCGGCGCGCTCAGTGAATCTCCAGGCCCCCCTCCCCAAATTGCCACCCCCCCTCGCCACTGGCTGTGTGTTGTGTGCGGCTAGACGCATAAATATTCTGATTTGGCAAAAATTATATGCCTGTACGTGCAGCGGGAACAGCGATTCAGACAGTGCCCGGCCAGGCCCAATAATGTTGCGAATTGCTGGAGTCCTAGGACTCGCAGTACTCGCAGGACTCGCAGGACAACTCCAAGCTGTAGCTCTCGCCCGCTGCTTTATGACAGCGCATATTTTACAAATGGGGCAAAAGCCTGTTGCATAAATTGAGCACAACACAAAGTCGCCGCGGCCAGTCCTTGAAAAAGTCCTCGCCTTTAAGCCGTCCTGCTGAGCAGGCACGATGGGATTCATTTGCATGTTTCACTGCCAGGACTCCTGCTCCTTCCCCTTTCCACCACTCCCCCCCCCACCCCCCGCTCAGAAAGGGGCCCGGAAAAGCACAGAGTTTTCCGCGGTTCGCTGGGCGTCCGCGTTGTCGTCTTATCGCTGCCCTCATTGCTGCTGTCCTCCTGACGTCTTTTCTATGTTGGAAGGGGTTAAGTGGCAGCGGAGTGGCGACGAAGGGTGTGGGGGGGAGTCGGGGGGTGTGGGTCCTTTATCTTGCCCCACAATGGGATGATATATGAGGTGGAGTTGGCGGCGAGTCCTTGCTGGCAATTTAAATGGCCCGACTTAATATCGATTATTTCGGCTGTATCAATAAATATGACAACTTACTTGATTTGTTTGTTTTTAAATAAAATATAATATACATTAATATATTTTCAACAGATATTCGCTACGATTAGTAAGTAATACATATATGCCAAGAATATGCAGAATATGCTCCCCTCGAGAAGGCCGCTCCTGCATTATTAATAATTTTTTTTGGATCTTCAAAGTTGCGCCAAAGATTTTCTATTTCCCTTCGTTCCCAGCCATTTCCCACTCCCCCCCTCCCCCGTTTTGCTGTGATTTATTTGGCTCGATGATTTATGTCGGTCGAGCGAGTTGCCGTCCCTTTTCCTCCCCTTTTCCACCCAACTTCCCAACCCCTTTGCTCCAGATCATCAGAGATGCCCAAAAACTGCTAAAGGCTCTTATCCTTCTTTAAACAAAACGCATTTAAAGTCGGAGAATTAACAAATTACATTTAAAATGGCTAGTGATGGAATAAGTGCTTTTGCAGTAGTTATCTACCTTAATTTATTTAAATTAATCAACATAAAGTCACTAGCTAAAATCTACATATTGTGGCGCAGAGCAACTGAATACCGCTGAATGTTAAAAAAGAGCATAAGTTGATTCTGCCAGTGTACTCTATTATTAGAAACTAACTTTTAGGTTTGCTTATGCTGCTACGATCTTATGTATCTTAATATCTTTATAGAGACATACACAAATTAAACTTTGAACGCATCCGCTGATTTTCCATCTGATTTTCATCTGCCACTGGCTACGCATTTCCATGCACCTAACCCAATTTGCTGCCTTAAATGCATGTGTACTTGCAATGTTGCAAGCGCCTTAGCTTGCAACAAGATCCAATTCTCTACTCAACAATAGCAACTGATTGCGTATACAACTGGCTATGCATTGCCATGGGTCCTTCGTTTGGCTTGCATGAAAGTTGAGTATCGGAAGTGATCGAGTTTGGAAGGAAAGCCATAAAATGGTTTTGTTTACGCGCAGCACTTTCTTCGCCATTTTTCTAATGGGTTAAATAACCTTTTATAAGTAATCTCAATGCGATGCCGGGTCGTTGGCTCGCAACAAAAGCTGCAGGGGGAGGAGGGGAGAGAGGGGGGAGACAGCCACTTGCGCGCGTGTCAGCGTCAGTTACAAAGTTTCCGCCCCCGCGCCACTCCCCCTGCACACACTCCCCCTACCCCTCCCCCTTTCCCTTCACCCCCCCCGCAGGCCGTGACTCCGGTTTAGATGTGTCTGCGCTTCCGCCATTGTCGCGCTTATCAACAGCATAATTTGTCTTGGCGTGTGGCGCAGTCACTCCTAGCCACACTGAGAGAAAACAGGCGGTGCATTGGTTCTTTTTTAATTGGTTGTGGACAGAGTATTACATATTTTACCCATTTAATTTGTGCCATTTAGGCATATGCTTAAGTTAATTAAATGGTTTACTAACTATTATCCTTTCCTTTAATTAATTATAGCGAAAATGATAAGGAAAAACTTATATTTAAATGCCTAGTTTGTTTCATTGTTTGTTTATTGCTTGTACAGCACTTGTGGCGCGTATGCATTTTGCACAGTGTAGCCAAAAACACATCTCCCTTTCGCACAGCTGTGGCGCCATCTCTTTCGCTCTCGTCTTGCGCCAAATTGTTGATTTTCTCACGCTTTCCCGGGTTTCCGCTTCGTCCTGCCGGAATTCTGCCGGCTAAAGTGGAGTTTTCCCATGTGTATGGCTTTCTGCTCGTCTCCGGCTTTTGGCCATGAATTTGAGACATATCCCCCCCACCATCCACCCCTTTTGTGTCTCCGTCTCCGTCTCCACATTACATACGCAAATTGGCAGCTTGCTGGTTTTTGTTAGTTTCAGTTGGCCAAAGCAATTGCGACTTCTTTGCCGACACTTTTGATGGGTTTATGTGGGATGTAGGATGTAGCACGCGGTGCGGCAACTTGTGCACTCGACTCGACTCGACTTCGCGTACATCCCCATTTGCGGCACTATGACTACAAGGCTACGAGTGGCAAGTGGAAAGTGGCAAGTAGCAAGTGGCAAGTGGCAAGCAGCAAGTGGCAAGTGGCAAGTTGATGCGGATCCCAGTTATGAGCACAATCTAAACAAATTGATCGAGTTGTCGCAAGTCAAACTCGGACGGGGAAAACTTGTTAGCCAACTCAATTGAGGGAGTTGGCAAATATTACGGAAAAGGCCTTGAATCCATTATTAGATTTTCAGTTCCTTCAAAATATATACCCTTCAAATATTTATTTTTTATTCTGTGTTAATTATTAGATGTAAGTAAATACCAATAGTTACAATAGAATTGCAACATAAATGGCATTTTTACGAGCGTTTATAGCAGATTTGTAATTACTTTGATTAGCTGGCCCGCTCACCGTCTCTTCCCTGATATATATCCCTCTCTTTTGCCCACTGCTGCTCTCTCTTTCTCGCAGATGGGCGCTTTCTCTTTCGCTCTGTCGTTAAGTTGACTTTGTTGTTTGCTTGCTTAAGCAATGAGTGCCTCGGCTTCCATATATCTCTGCTGATATCTTCTATCTCTGCCACGTAGCACCCATGCCCTGCCTTGGTCCGCCCCCTGATTTTCCACCGCCCCCTCATTTTCCAACCCCCCACCACCCCTCGCCACCGTGGTACGTGTAATTTCCTTTCAAGTTTGGTGTCGGGCTGGCAATTTGGTTGATTGCTTAATCGCATCACGATGCCGTCGTTGCGAAATCAGCTCACTGCCATTTCCCGACGCCACGCCCCCGCCTAACACTTTTCCGCCCACCCAAAGCCCCCTTCCCCGCCCCCACAAAACACACATACACAGAGGAACACACAGACACAGCAACCCGAACGCATCTATACAAAAGATGTCGCGTATAATTTAATGACTTTGTATGCCTTGAATTTTAATGACAACAACAGAACAGAACAGAACAGGAGTTGCCCCGCCCCTTCCTCTCGCCCCTTCCCGCCCTTCGCCTATATCCTGGCTGAAAGGATAATGGATCAAGTGGAGGCGGCAGGCAAACAACAAGCGACACCACAAATTGCAACAGACCAAAGAAGTTGCACTGCAAAAAAAAGGGATTACTATGTGGATAGCTGGAAATGAAAATTTAAGGTTGACAAAGATTACAAGGCTTGGAAAATATTATAAAAAAGTAATTGGGATCTATAAAGAAAGCGGAAAGTAAGCAACTTGAGATTTAAGGATCCCGAAAAGCCAGCATTTAAAATCAAGAAACCCAAAGACAAAACTATTCCACGTGTCTTCGTGGCAAAGCAAAAGAAAAGCGTGTTATTATGAAGCAAGAACTCAAGATGCGAGAGGGAAACAAGGCATAAATAATGATTGGAAAAATATGTAAAGTGGCCATTTGTTTCCCGCAGTGCAGCAGCAGCAGCAGCAGCTCAACTCGAAGACGAAGACGCAGGCCAAGATGCAGGACTCGAGCGGAAAGCTGGCTGGGTTGGTTGGCTTTACGTTGGCAGTGGGTGGTAATGGGTGGCAGTGGGTGGCAGTGGGTGGCAGTGGGTCAGTGGCGGCGGAAGGGGGCGGGGGGTCCAGTTGGACTGGCTGAGCGGCAAACATTGCCATGCATGACACTGGCTCCCGTTGTGTAGACAACGAGATTTGTTTTGTTTGCAGCAGCGATCTGACCAAGTCTGCCCCTGCCTTCCCCCCATCCATTCCCCCCTCTCCATCATTCCCCCACTCCGCGCGGAGATTCCCTTTCGCGAGTGGCAAAGATTTATGGCTTTATTTGTTCATGGCCCCGCCCCCCGATTGCCCCTTGCTGTATGTGTCCCTCTGTGCGAGTGTTATTTTTTATGCGGACATCGCGATGCGACTCAAAATGCGCAATGGACGGCACGGCAAAATGGATGTCGAAAGGGGGAGGGGTGATGGGGGATTGGGGGCGGGCAGATAATAGCCTCCTCAAGAGATGGAAACTAGAAAATCGAAGAGCTCGAAGGGAACTTCGGATGACCTGCAATGCAGTGGCTGGCATTGCGATGCAGAAATGAATGTGAAAGGAAAAAGTTAAGAAAATAGTGAGCACCAAAAAAGTGAGCCAAACATAAGCAATACCATCCTGTTTACCACATATATATGTAAAATTATCTAATAATCATTGAATAGTATTAAAGTTAAAGGGAAAATGTTTGATTTCCAAACCAAAAAACTGTTCTCAAGACTCGTTTGTCGCCAAGGACACATGTTTCTATAGTACATACATACATAGACAGCGATGCAGGGCATTTGCTCGACCTCCACTTCCGGTTCTTCCTCTTCCTCTTGTTTTCATTTCTTTTCCGCTCGCCCTGCTTCTTCCCCCTTTCCCTCTCCCCTCTCCCCTCTTCCCTCTTGCCGTTTGGCTGCCTTGACTTTTAGCCCGGCACTCGCTTCCTGTTTATTGACTTGTCTCTCAATTAAGTTAGAAACACCCACCAACCGCACACTAACAAGCTCTCCCTCACACACACACACACACTCTCATACACACACACACACACACTCGCACGCAGGCGGGGAAAAATGTCGGATGACATTGCGTAGCCGTGTCCTTTTGCTGCCCGTTGTCTCTGCGCCGTTGTTTTTGTTTTCTTGTCCGCTTTTTTCCTCGCTTTTCCTCCCAGCGTTTCCAATCTCAATTAATTTGCTCATAAATTTGTTGCCAACTTGCCGCCAGCCCCCCACCAACCCCCGCAGCCCCCTCTTAGCTCCAGTGATGGTCAGACTGCCTTGAGAGTTGTCGCTGCTCGTTGTCCTTGTTGTGCTTGTTGGTTTTGCTTCATGTCCTGGAAACTTACTCTGGTACCCTATAGCACAAGAAGTTGGCACAGATTAAAGATACTGCTCTCGATAGACGAACAACTGCATGTAAATTGGTTATATAGCTGCTTTATTTGTAAACAATCCTTTTGAAAGTGTAAAGTGCTTAAAAATTCTAAGATTTCTATGTCACAATCCATTTGTGTATTTGCAGATCTTTTAGTTAAGGTTTAGTTTTTTAGTTTAGTTAAATTACAACCAATCAAGAAGTTGGCTCACAAACTATGAAGTTTACAGGGTATGTCTAGGCCGCAAGCTTTGACCAGCTTGTTTCAATTTTTTTTAGCGACGCGCAGGAAAATGCTGCTGTATTTTTCCTGTTCTCCTTTTTTATTGTAATGCCATCTTATCTGGCTCGACTTCTTCTTGTTCCTCTACTTTCTCGGCTCGGTTGATGTATTTGCCTTGGTTTGCTTTGGGGCTTTTCCCGCTTTTCCCTCGCTTTCCCTTGCTTTCCCTTTGCTTTCCCTCGCTTTCCCTCGCTTTCCCTTGCTTTCCCTCGTTGCCCGTTGTTTTTTAGCCCTTCCTTTATGTATTTTAATTTATGCTCGGCTCTGTCCTCTTTTTTATATGCCCCGGCCAACGTTGATTTCTATCTATTGAGATTGAGACAACATTCTACTTAAGGACAACCGAGGAAAATGCCGGGGAACTGGCAAAAAAGAAAGGCGAGTGAGTGGGAAAATGTCGTTTTTATGGCGCTTAATTAACTTGGCTACCATTTTCTAATTGCTTTTGCTGTCTGATTGACTTTTGTTTATTTATTGTGATTAGAAAATTGCCCCAACAGCGGCGGCCGCACAAAAAACAAAAAAAAAACAGGAAAAAAAAGGTTTTTCTCTGCTCTCAAAGGGGGCGAATTTTCCGGCGCCAAAAGGGGGAAAGGGGGACGTATTTGCTGCTCCATCCGGATTACGGATGACTTTGAGTAGCGCTAATGATCGCACAACCCCACATCCACTTAAGAACTGCTTCATAACCCCGGTTTACCACCCAAAAATAAAAGAAAAAAAAAAGGGAAGAAAAACAAAGGCAAAAAATGAAATGCTTTCCTTTCCGGACTCTTTGTTTCAGTTGCTTTGGCTTTTACTTTCCAAAGGAACTGACTTTGAAATGCGCAGATTTATTGCGACAATTTGTTTAATGACAGGCATTTATTTTGATGGCGCCATTCCGCATGTGTGTGTGTGCGAGTGTAAGAGCATGTGTGTGCGAGTGTGCGTGCGTGTGTGTCTGCGTGTGTGTGCGTGTGTTTATGTGTGTGCGTGTGTTTATGTGTGTGCCGGGGGAGAGAAAAGGGTTCTAGCTGCCTCATAGACATCTAATGAGTGCTGCTCCTTGGTCCTTGGTCCTTTTCACTGCCCCGCCCCCTTCCGCAACTCTACGCCCGTTGCCACTGACAATTTAATTATTTTAAGCCCGCCATCCTTCGTCCTTCGTCCCCCATCCCCCATCATCGCTGTGTGCGTATCCTGCGGATGTAGATGAAGACATCCGAAGCAACCAAACTTTTTCTCTGAGTCACTCTTCACTTGGACTGAAAGTTTTGATTCTTCTCCGGGGATTGAAACATCAGTTGTTGCTATTCGAAATAATTACGAGTGGCTGTAAAAACTGTAGCTATAATATGAATACCTTTCGTATGAGTTCATCAGTCCAATTAGGTCCTTTCTGGTCCTTTTGGTTCCTGCAAGTGCCTTTCAAACCGCCTGCCAACTCAATCGAGTCCCAGTGCTGTCCCTTATCCTGTTCAAATTAGCCAGATATCATTTGCACAGCCCTCGCCTGTCAGGATCCTACGTGGCTGGGGTGTGCATAGAGGTCCTTCGTCCTGCGTCCTTTATTGTATACTGGAGCTGCTAAGCAGGCGGCGAAGGAAAACTCTGCTTATTTGTAAACGATCAATCATGCAGTGCAAATGTGATGACACCGAAAGGGGCGGCAGCTTGGCGGGGCGGGGGCGGGGCACATCGTCTTTATGTCCTGCACATCCTACCCGCAGCGACAATTTATGCGGGGTACGAAGGCGCATATAATGATATATATATATATATGTATGGATGTACATGTTTTTTATACAACTGAGTGTGATAACGAGCAGCAGCTAAAAAGGAGCTGCACTGAAAAAAATATTCCATTACAATTATTCTACGAATCATATACAAACACTGTGCACATTTAATGCGAAGTTTCTATTACAAGTTTTTATTATAAACGCTCATTCCAATGACTTATATTATGTGATAATCAGTTGTATTGCTTCTTATATTTTTCCAGTGCATAAGGGGCGATGAGGCGTGGGTCTTGAGGTGGAATGGAAGCAGGACAACCAAACAACTGAACAACTAACAACCGAGCGACCGACAACGACGATAGTTGTGGCACATATGAAGACAAGGGTCTGTCAAATACAAGTTTCTGGCGTGGCCCAAAGCCCACGCCCCCTTTCTCGGACGCCCACCTACCCACGTTGCCACCCCTCGAGCGCAGAAAAAAAAACACACACAAAATGGAACCAAGAAAAATTGAAGATGTTTTTAAAGCCGGTACACAGGCCACATTGGCAGACAGAGGGGGCGGCCAAGGGGGTGGTGTTTTTCCACGCTGACGCAGGGTCAAGGGGTGGCAACAATATAAGAAGCCACACACACACACACTCGCACACACACACACATGGCTGCCTTAAATTGACAGTACACAAAACTGTCAAAAGCAGCAACTGAAATCGGGGTGGGGGGTTTGGCGCAAGTCTGCGAAATATATGCGCGCACTTTGTGGTTGAGATATTTTTTTAAGCACCCCCAACTGTTAAAGAACGTCAGAACTTTAAGTCTTCAAAGTATAGGCCACAGAAATGTACAAACAGAAAATATTTAGCTATACATCCCATGTACATAAGTTATAAGTTATCATAAAAATTGATCAACTTACAGGCAAGAAGCATTTTTCTCTGTAGCAAATCGCGAATGGAATGAAAGTGAGTGGATGGCCATACTTCGGATTCGAGATTCGAAAGCGTCGCTGTGCGGAAGACAAACATTTACATTAGTCTGCCAACTAGGCAGGAACTTGTTGGAGCCCGAAACACACACACACGCACACACTCTCGCACAGACGGCGAATAAATGAAGTTGCTAACACACACTCCACACACTCCGCACACTCCACACACACTCCACAGACCCCAAAACCCCTCACACCGCAAGTTTCGCAGACGACAGCTACTTTTTTGGCAAACAAATGCGAAAACAACGACAAACTACGCAAAAAAGTATGCTATACAAATATGCGATGTGCGCTTCCTGCCCGTCGCACTATGGGGCGAACGACCACTTTTGGTGGAATAAACCCATTTTTTAAAAGTCGTTAAAAAAATTTGTTGTAAATTGAAATGTATTCAAAAAACATCAATCTATCATGTTGCGTACTTGAAATTTTAAAAGAGGGCGCCACTGTTCAGTGAACAGCTGTTTAGTCAGCTGTTTCGTTTGCGCTGCCACACCGATAACCGAAGTTTTGTTAATCGCTGAAAAATCTTTCAACTTTGAAGTGACAAAAAGTGCATAAACAAATATCAAAATTGTTACTTATAACATGAAATCCAATCCTTGTGGTTTGTAATATGTGTTTGTGATCGTCAAATGTTGAAATTAATTGTGGTGTCCCAATAATCTTCTGTAAGTTCTAACCCTAATAAAACACAACTTTTGTAGTGTATTCTAATTTTTAAATAGAGCTACAAAGTGAGTCCGGCTCTCTCCGGCTCTAAAACCTGTTATATGTTGTAGAGTTATCAATTCTTAGTATATGCTATAAGTATAAATGCACACTTTTGCACACTTTCTCCAAAATTTAACTTTTAAGGGACTAACCTCAAAGTGAAAAACAGCAAATTGTTCGAGAAATAGAAAGAAAAGACGACGAGTAATGCAAAAAATAACGACCTTTTTAGTTGTTTTAAAGCTTTAATTCGTGTATGGCGATGAACGATAGGTGTGAAACATAAATATATTTATTACAATAAAATTCTAGTTCCGTAAATTTTAGGTTTTTTGGGAAACATTACTTTTACAAACATATTTATGCTATTTTAAAGAAAAAAAACTGTGAAGCAAGAAGAAAAACTTCAATATTTTTTAAAAACAAGATAAGCAACCCCCAATTGTTACTTTATTGGTTTATTTAAAGATTATATTTTAAATTTTTTAGATCAAAAAATTTTTTTCTGTACACTCAAAAAAAATTTGTGTTGTTTTTTTTTGTTTGAAGGCAAAACCACGCCAATTTTTCCTCAATTATATTACTATTTTTATCATGAACATAAATCAAAAAACAAAACTTAAATATGTTGCTTCGTTCTCGAGTTATTAATTAATTCCACCAAAAGTGGTCGTTCGCCCCATAGTGCGTCGGTGTGGGTGCAAGTGTGTGAGTGCGAGTGCGAGTGCAAGTGTGTGTGCGTGCAAGTTGGTTGTTGGTAGTGTGTGTGTGCGGTTGAGTGTTTACATATATTATAGCCGGAATGGAAGGCAGGGCAGCAACTGCGTTTTAGAACGCCACATTAACTACATAACATTGGGCCAGCTGAGGAAGGGCAACTACACAGCGAGAAACGTCTTACCAAATGCCGTCAAAAGAAGAAAATCAATTGAACGGATTTTAAAGCGTATTTTTAAGGAGCGAAAACAGCATATTGCTTCCATCAACAAGATACTCATACTGATTGTGTAGCAACTGCCGTGTGCAGCTTAAAAATACAGGTAAATAGCTGGGTTTTTCTCAGTTTGCAGCAAAGGGCGCAGGACGAAGGGCAGGACACGTGATAAAAACTCACAAGGCAGCAGCAAAATGGTCGTCATCGTCAACATCGTCGCTTGTCGTAAGGAAAACAAGCTGCAAAAAGGAGCTTACATAGGACCAAAAAAAAACACGCAGCAGACAGAATATGAGGATATGCTCAGAAAGCAGCAAGGACGACTGCCAAATGATCTGCCAGCTCGGGCAGAGTTTTCAAATTTAATAATATCTTTAAAATACATACATTTTGCGGTAATATTCGGTATAAGCTCAAATAAGAGCACTTGCATATCTGAATCCCCTTAAAAGGACAACCTTGTGCCTTTGCAACGCCTTCGAATTTTTCCAAACGCAACGCTTCAGTTTGAGTTGCAGGCGAGAGGCCAAGTGGAGCAACTAATATTCCGTAATTTCAGCTCCCAACTAGGTGCCCCCATCCATGTCCTTCGTGTCGTGGGCATCCTCGTCGTCCTGCGACTTTGGCTGGCAAATTCCTTTGTTGCCATAGACGCCCGCAGTCTGGCAGCGAGTGTGCGAACTTGGCTCATGACCAGCTCAGCCACTCCTGGCCACTCCTCCCATGTCCTTCGTCCATGTCCTTCATCCATGTCCTTCGTCCCCAGTGATGAGTACCTAGGTCATAATTGCAAATTACATTTAAATTCTTTCTTCTAAATAATGCTTTCTGAACTAAATGATCACCTAAGTTTACTTTACAGATCACTTTCGTCTTTCTTAGCTTTCTAAATAACTAAATTATAGAGTGTATGTAATATGTAAATAATAGCAATATGTAATATATGTAAATTCTAGAAAATGAAAGAATGTTGCTTTCTTTATAAGAGGAAATGGGAAATGGTATTTCCTATAAAAATGTATGAAAATGTACAAGACGACAGATCAGCTGTGCATGGCATTTTTATGCCGGCATTTAGCAATTTTGGCTGCTTCGCTCGTGTCGCTTCCTTTCGCTTCCTTTCGCTTTTCTTTGCCTGCACGGAAATGCAAATACTGATGTCCTCCCGCCCACTTTTCCGCCCGCTCTACACCACCCTCCCACACCTCCCCACCCCACAGGCAGCATCCCTTGTGTACTTTTATTCTGCCTTTTGTCGGTTGCCCATTTTTGTCAACGTAATGATGCGTTATGCTCAGACAGCTTAGCCATGGATGCGTTTTGTTTTTTTTTTTGTGGGGGGTGGGGTTAGATGGGGGTTAGCTGGGGTGAAGTGGGGTGAGGGGGCGTGTCAAGCGGTTTGCTGAGTTTGCTTTTAATTTCCGTTTGATTTGCGCCACTCCCACGCGCTGGCAGCTGGAAAAACTTTGGGGGCGTTAATGAGGGCGCAAAGGAAAACTTTGACTGCATGTCACACAGATACCGTAAATGTGCATATGTGCACAGCGAGAAAAGATGAATAAAAACATCAACAATTGTTGTAAAAATAAGTGCAGCTTGTGTGCATTGAAGTGTTGAATATTCTTAAGGTACCAACTGCATTTTAATTCTAAATGCTATTCTAATATACTGATAAGTTATAACATTATGCAACTGTGATGTATGATAGTGATAGTTATTTTCTGTCTGTGTGCTGGCCAAAAGGGTTTTAGCCAAATTTTAAAGCAATTTCATTTAGTTGCGGGTAAGAGAAACACAAAGTGAG
This sequence comes from Drosophila teissieri, assembly GCF_016746235.2. Taxonomy (NCBI): domain Eukaryota; kingdom Metazoa; phylum Arthropoda; class Insecta; order Diptera; family Drosophilidae; genus Drosophila; species Drosophila teissieri. Next base: position 9,307,782 of record NC_053034.1, read on the forward strand.
CGGTATGTGAGCCTTGGTTGGAAAATAAACCAAAAGTTCGGCCATGCCATAATTTCTATTGGGCCAAACTTTTGGCCAGCGCCAACTTTGTCGCTCCATCTCTGTCTAACTGTGCTATCTGTCTCCCTCCCTCCCTCCCTCGCCGTTTTGTTGACTTTGATTGCCGGCTATAAAGTGGCATATTTGTATTTGGCTTGGTTTGGCTTGGCTGTATCACTGGCTGGCTGACTGGCTGCCTGCTGCTGCTGTTTTGATTTATTAATTACAATTTATATTGTCGCATCCGGCAGTACAAACGTGGCCCTGACACTCGACAAGGACCGCAGAACAGCAAACGCTCCGAGTTTCCATTTTCCGCCCAGCCAGCTGAATTTGTATCTGTATCTGTATCTGTATCTATATCTATGTATATCTGTATCTGAATCTGATGCGAATGCGTTTGTCAATCCGGCCTGCAGGAAGATCCAGTTTCTTTGCCCGGCAAACAGAAGTCGATAGCGTTGGCCCAATGCGTAACATAAGGTAATCAGATTGATACCGCTTCGAGGTAACTACTGTATGTGGGTCTTCCACAAACCAATCCAGGCATTACTGAATCTGATTAGTCTGCAAGTCCAATCCACTTTGGATTGCCGCACAGTCGGAGGAGTAGGCTTTAAAATCTGAAACACTTCAATGCCTTTTCCTCCAGCTATTAGTTCTGCGATAAAATGTTCATTTATGAAACTTGATCCCTAAAAGGCAAAGTTCACTTGCAAATGAGAGCTTACATATTTCACACGAGTACGGAAACGAGTCATAACGATACAAGTTTCAATTAATAAAGCTCGGTGCACTTGACATTTAGTTTTTCGTTCTGCAAAATGCATGGCAATCCGTTTTTAATTGACATATTTTTAGTGAAAGGCGGATAGTATTTATTTTGTTCGAGTTTGTTGCAGCAAACTTGCTTCGCACTTGCAGCACTGACAGACTGACTGAAAGCAATAAAGGCAAATATTCAGTACTTTTGCCTCGCCTGAGTGATCAAAGAATTGGAAAATGCTAAGCTGCTCGTTCGATTCGCCATTCACCATTTCGATTTTTCAATCGGCCAAATTTCGTGTTTGCCAGCAGGAAATGCCTCGTTCTCCAACTTCATGTTCGATTTCGGCTTGCGGCATGCAACATGTTCGCCGGCCAACATGTTCCAATATCCACATCGCTTGCACTGATTTTCCCCATTCCTCATTTTCCACCCATTTTCCGCTGGCAGAGCCACGCTCATATTTAATGTTGTCCTAAGACCATTCACGATGGCTTTGATTCGTTTGAGCCTTGGCAGCTGCGTGCCGTCGAGTACAAAGCAAAGAATGGAGAATGATTTTCGCTTTTTCCGCCCTTTTCCCCCCATTTTCCCCCCGATTTTCCCCGACTTGCCCCGATTTTCCCCTGCAGGCCAACTCATTTCGAGGCTTTTGGGGTTTTAATATGCTCAAGGATTTATTTACCAGGCTCGCTCCTTCTCTGGGCTCCACAATCCCCCATCGACTAACCCATTTATGGCCAGTGGCAACTTTCAACATTTTTCAGCTTACATACAACACTCAGAGGGTTAAGTTTTCTAAATACTAAATAATAGATTGTTATATTTATATGCTTACTGCCATAGTGGCTTGTTTATCGTATATAATGAATATCGAACTATAATGAATTTCTATCTTTATTTCCATCTACGGGCATGATAGAATCAATTGAGTTGATTTTTCTTGTAAGCTTATGCATATATTTTATGTTTATTAGGTTGACCCAAAACTAGATGGCCTAAAAGCAGTACTCAGTGGGTTAAGGCCTGGTCCGGTCCAACATTCCTAGCCATCTATCAACAATGGGGCATTGATCATCGCCTGTTGCGGGACCCTCTGGTATTGTCTTTCATTGGGGCTTTTCTTGAGGCTGCATTTCTTTCTTTTTTTTTTTTGTTTTTTTCGAGTATTTTCCGACTTGGCCATGATGAATTGCCCCAGGGAAATTTTTAATTTAGTGGCGCCCCGCCTATGCAAACTCCACTGGTTGCTTCTGCTGTCTTTGTTTGCCTCTAATTATTAATCCGATTTATTCTGCCGGCCTCCATTCCATCTTCCAGTCTCCCCATCCTCCATTCTCCCTCCTCCATTTGGCCACCGTCTGTCCTTGTCTCTCTGGGCCCATAAATGGGGCTCCATAATGAGGTACACTGGAAGAAAAGTCACATCGCATCGCAGTGCCACACAATGGCTTACAATATCAAATGACAAATTGAACTAGCAACAAACTTGAAATTCCTCCACTCAATATACAATAAATATCTGCATAGCTTTGCTTCTATTTTTCAAATACACTTTGATTTTCATTGCACATTTGTTTTTCACTGTGTAGCGGCGAGTGGCAATTGCATTGGCTTTAAGCAATCAGCAAGTGCATAATTTTTCGGACATTTATTCGAACGGCCGGCTTTTCCCAATTGTTAGCCCACCTGTGTGCGAGTGCTCGTGTGTGTGTGTGAGTGTGTGTGCTCAGGTATGTGTGTGCTAGCCACGTTCATTTGATTGGGAACTGGGAGTCAGTCAATTTGCTGCGCGTTTGCATTTCAATTTGTTTTGAAAGGGCCGCTTAATTGCTCGAATAAGTGCTGGACAAGAGGAGTTGGGCTTTTCGAGAGGATCTTTTGGGGGCGGGGGGGGTCACGGATGCCAAAAGGGGGCGTGGCCTGCACAATCCAGCTGGGAAATGGGAACGGCGAGGGGTTTCCCCATTCACGATGCCCAGCTAGCCAGCAGAGCATTAGGCGGTCGGCGTTGAGTGCCCCGCTGACCATTTATAATTCCCCAACTGCCCCAAATGCCCCAACTGCCCCGCGAAAATTGCATATCCATATCTATCTGCATATCGCCGCCTCCATAAAGCAATTGGAATCAATCAAGTCGAGGACTCTAAACTTATGGGAATTCCCATTTATGCGATGCGCGAAAAGAGCGCGTTTCGTTACGTGTGTTAATGGGTCGCTCGTAAATTGCACAATTTAATGTATTATTTAATGGGAAAGTGTGCAAATATGGCAACATAAACTTGGCCAGCTTAAATTTACAATAATAGAGCATCATTATAGCAGCGCTAGAATTAATAGGTTGTATTGCAGTTGCATTCGTCACTATTCAGACACCTTATGCGTGCAAACCCCATTTTGTTGGGTAGCTTGGCCATTTCCTTAGCCGAAACCTTAACCGCAATTATGGAAAACCCATCTGTCCGAACAGTTCACTTGTCAAATTCATTATACAAATGCATGGGGCTCGACTTTAGCGAAGATGGTCGCAATAAATAATGCCGTATGGGTAACCCCGGGCTCATTTTTCAAAACAACATTGCCACCAGTGGGGCGGAGTGTGGGGGGGGTTCTGTTTTGGGTGGCAGATGGGGAGGGGTCGTAGTCTTCGCCATCGCCATCATCATTGTCATTGACGACGACAAATGTTGCCGTCTTTTAGGCGTTGACATTTGATAAATTAAACATTTTTGTACAGTCGCCAAGCTTAGAAGCTGAGCACTTCGTGGCGGGGCTAGAGGGGTGAGGGCGGGGTGCGGAGTTCCCCGAATTTTTTGTCACTTTGTTAAATACATTTTGGCTTTATTTGTTGCCTTTGTTGTTATGCCCCCGCCCCCACTCCCCCTTGTGCTTCCCTCACTTCAAGTGCTGCGCAAATTAGAAAACACTTTTGACATTTGCCGTGCCGTTTGCTCTGCTTCCCTCAGTTGAAGGCCCCCGGAGGCGCCTCCTGCCACCCTGCCACGCCCACCGCCCCCTTGCCGCTGTCATTTCGTTAATTGAGCAGTGGCGCCCACGGCGAAAAACAAACTGACGGATTGCAGCGACGACTCGCCTCAGCCTCAGCCTCAGTCTCAGCCATTCTGCCCACGAGTTTCGTGGAGTGGCGGGCATTATGGAAATTGCGTCAACTGTTGCTCAGAAATTTTCCCCGAATTTTAGGGGTTCGGGAGTAGTAGTGAAAATGGTAATTGATTCAAAGTCGCCCTGTAATGATATGTGCAAAATAGTTTAATGCTCACTTCTTAACCAAGTAGCTTCGTCCTGTGGCAGGAGTTCGTGGTAATTCAGCAATTAAACTGTGGATTGGAATTTCCACGGTATTTCAGCGGACTCATCATTAGTTGTTATCATTTAGTAAATGGACTTTGACAAGCTACTTCTTTTTAATTTGCTCCAGTATGGCTGCCCACTCCGGGACACCATTACTTGGGCTATCAGTTGAATGCGATACTTGAGTTTGATGCGTTTCCCAATTCCTTCAAGATGATGCTAGGTACATTCGAGTATATTGTAGATTGTGCAAATGTTGTTTTATATGAGCCGACCGCTCGATTGGCCCGAAACGATCTGCAAAGTTGCGATATGCTGGTCGCTCAAGGACCCAGCTGCAGGGCACTAAAACCACTTGAAAGGACCTCCACCCCCTTGCACCCCCCCGGAAATCCCATGGGTCGTAAAAAATATGGGCAGCATAAAAATACAAAATGTATTCGCCTATCTCAATATTTATTTGTATTCGCTGGCCATTTGGCGATGCTCTACGATGCTCTTCGCTGCTGTTTTGTTTTTACAGCGCCCGTAAAATTGACCGCAAATGGGCACGCTCCCCCCATCCCATCCCTCCCCTGCATCCTTCGTCCTGCATCCTTGGTCCTGCGACCCCGAATTTCCAAGGCGTCGCAACCTTGCGCCGAAAGTTTCGTTCAATGTCCGTTCAATTACACGCACGATTTCCGCTTCCTGCGGCGACGGCCCGAGAAAACCGAAAACGGAAAAGGGAAAACCAGGGGGAAAAACCATACGAAAAAGCGGTATAACGAACGGAAAACTCTGCACCCAATACTTTTCGCTCTTTCACTTTTTTCGGTGTGCTATTTTTTGTGTTATTTTTTGTCTTCGGCATCGGCTGCGTTTATTTGACAAATATAAAACACATTTTCACCCCAGATGACGACGCCATCATCATTGTGCTCATCGTCTTCGCTCGGCGAGAGCAAAGTCCAGACGAGCATTAATAAAAATAATATTTTGCTGGGGTAAAAAACAAGGACCTTTCGCAGGACGAGGCGGGGTTGAGCTCAGCAGGGTGCCGAATCGGCAGTCCTTGGTCCAAGTTCTGTTTGCCACTTTGCAAATATTTGCTAGTCGCGCAAAACACTTTTGGCCGTGGCCAAAAAGCAAGGAGGCAAAAGGCCGAGGACCTGCAGGACATGCGACTACACTGCAAACATTACACCATACTTCACAGGATGCACTGGATGTGGACATGGTTTTTACATCGCAGATATATCATTTGAACCATTTAGTGGGTTTGCCTTGTATCCACGCGCCTTTTAATAGTTTAAATTGAAACGCTTTTGAAACATACAATGTGTAAATTAATACATGTTTTTATCCTGCGCATAAAATTCAAATGCTGAATACTTGTATGCTTTTGTTTGCTGTGCATTGAACCGCTGCCCCATGTTTTTTCCATATATTTTTCTTCGGCTTGGGGTGTTGCATGTGTCAAAAAACTTTGCAAACTTCATTATGGTTATTTGCTCAACGCAGAACGTGGCAACCCTGTCTCACCCACTCACCCACTCACACACACACACACACACACATGCAAATGCAGCGGAACGTTTCTTTTTTTTTTGCGGGGGTTTTTCTCGCTTGGCCAAGTCCAAGTTATTACCGTTAATTTTGTTTGCGCCAAAGTTTGGCTTCCCCTGCTTACTCTTTTTTTCCCATTTTCGGGTTCCAGGGTATTTTTTTTTTCTTCTTTCGGGGGGTTTTCCACGGCGCTGGGAAAAGGCACACAGCAGGCAGGCGCATTTCCCTTTAGACATCTGCAGGCAAGGACTTCCGGCAAAATGATAAATTATTTTGTTTACTTGCCATTCGGCGGCAATCATTTCCGTCCCGAAAAGGGGCACAAATCTTTATCGATGGCCAATCGCTGGGTGGCAAAAATCGTGGGGGCGGCACCCGCGATTATTGTTTTTCAAATTTAATTTTCAATGCCATGAATATTCATAGCCACCCACCGCCCACCGCCCACTTTTTGCGGTCTTCGCGTGTCGGACATTCAAATGCATTCGATCGGAAATTTGTTGAAAAATGTGCTTTAGCTTTATTTTGCGCTTCTTGCTGGGGAAACTCTCGGCTATTTGAATGTTTGAATGGACTCAACTATTTGCATTGATGAATATTCACAATCGAATTTGGTTTATTTTATTTCATTTTTAGATTCACTCTATACTGGTAATTATTCGATTATTGCATTTTTCGTTGGATCAATGCCGAATACGAAATGTTTGTGGGAATATTCAATAACTTTCTCTGGCATATTCGAACATATTCTAATTTGGAATTTCGGAAAATCCAGCATTTTTGGTTTGCCATCAAAAATGCTCCCTTAAAATATGCAATATTTTCACAATATTTTAATGGACTCGCAGTGTTATTTAAATATTATTACTTTTTTCTGCTTTTCCATTTGTTTAACAATTGTTTCAAATGCCAACTCCATTTTATTTATTCGCAGCGAATAATGAAAAAAGTGAAACACCAATTTATGCTATTTAAATTTGTATCAACGCTGTTTATTTTCAAAGTTTTCCCCATTGGCATGCGGTGGTTCGGTTGTTGCTTTAATATTCAATTGTCCAAGGCTAGTACATCCGCCCACTCCCCCTGGATTTTTCACACCCCCCTCCACACCGCACCACCTAACCAAATTCCCGACGTGTTTCCTTGGTTTTTTTTTAATTTTATTGCAATTTTTGATGATGGTTTTGGAATTTTGCCGAAAATCCATTTTCTGCGTTTTTGCGAATATTAATATCAGTATTTTGATCAGAACATTCGAAATATTGGTCCAAATATGGAATGTGATACCTCGTTGAGTTCGTAATTAAATTTCCAACAAAACTGTGTTCACAGAAAAAATTAAATTTTTTTCCCATTTTTTGCAAATTTGGATGATGGTACCCCTTACAAAAAATGCGAAAATTTGGCCAAAAATTATTTTAACAAAGTCGGTCTAAAGGTGATATAGTTGGTTAGTATTGGTAATTAGGAGTAAAAAACTGTAACTATTTTTGCATTCTGACCATTTTCAGCCAAGTTATACCGAAAATACCAATCGTAAATATTGAATTTTTGCCGAAAATCAGTTTTCTGTTTTTTTGCGATTTAAATATCACTATTTTGATCAGAACATTCGAAATATTGGTCCAAATATGGAATGTTATACCTCGTTGAGTTCGTAATTAAATTTCCAACAAAACTGTGTTCACAGAAAAAATTAAATTTTTTTCCCATTTTTTGCAAATTTTGATGATGGTACCCCTTACAAAAAATGCGAAAATTTGGCCAAAAATTATTTTAACAAAGTCGGTCTAAAGGTGATATAGTTGGTTAGTATTGGTAATTAGGAGTAAAAAACTGTAATTATTTTTGCATTCTGACCATTTTCAGCCAAGTTATACCGAAAATACCAATCGTAAATATTGAATTTTTGCCGAAAATCAGTTTTCTGTTTTTTTGCGATTTAAATATCACTATTTTGATCAGAACATTCGAAATATTGGTCCAAATATGGAATGTTATACCTCGTTGAGTTCGTAATTAAATTTCCAACAAAACTGTGTTCACAGAAAAAATTAAATTTTTTTTCCATTTTTTGCAAATTTTGATGATGGTACCCCTTACAAAAAATGCGAAAATTTGGCCAAAAATTATTTTAACAAAGTCGGTCTAAAGGTGATATAGTTGGTTAGTATTGGTAATTAGGAGTAAAAAACTGTAATTATTTTTGCATTCTGACCATTTTCAGCCAAGTTATACCGAAAATACCAATCGTAAATATTGAATTTTTGCCGAAAATCAGTTTTCTGTTTTTTTGCGATTTAAATATCACTATTTTGATCAGAACATTCGAAATATTGGTCCAAATATGGAATGTTATACCTCGTTGAGTTCGTAATTAAATTTCCAACAAAACTGTGTTCACAGAAAAAATTAAATTTTTTTTCCATTTTTTGCAAATTTTGATGATGGTACCCCTTACAAAAAATGCGAAAATTTGGCCAAAAATTATTTTAACAAAGTCGGTCTAAAGGTGATATAGTTGGTTAGTATTGGTAATTAGGAGTAAAAAACTGTAATTATTTTTGCATTCTGACCATTTTCAGCCAAGTTATACCGAAAATACCAATCGTAAATATTGAATTTTTGCCGAAAATCAGTTTTCTGTTTTTTTGCGATTTAAATATCACTATTTTGATCAGAACATTCGAAATATTGGTCCAAATATGGAATGTTATACCTCGTTGAGTTCGTAATTAAATTTCCAACAAAACTGTGTTCACAGAAAAAATTAAATTTTTTGTCCATTTTTTGCAAATTACAAAAAATGCGAAAATTTGGCCAAAAATTATTTTAACAAAGTCGGTCTAAAGGTGATATAGTTGGTTAGTATTGGTAATTAGGAGTAAAAAACTGTAATTATTTTTGCATTCTGACCATTTTCAGCCAAGTTATACCGAAAATACCAATCGTAAATATTGAATTTTTGCCGAAAATCAGTTTTCTGTTTTTTTGCGATTTAAATATCACTATTTTGATCAGAACATTCGAAATATTGGTCCAAATATGGAATGTTATACCTCGTTGAGTTCGTAATTAAATTTCCAACAAAACTGTGTTCACAGAAAAAATTAAATTTTTTGTCAATTTTTTGCAAATTTTGATGATGGTACCCCTTACAAAAAATGCGAAAATTTGGCCAAAAATTATTTTAACAAAGTCGGTCTAAAGGTGATATAGTTGGTTAGTATTGGTAATTAGGAGTAAAAAACTGTAATTATTTTTGCATTCTGACCATTATTAGCCAAGTTATACCGAAAATACCAATCGTAAATATTGAATTTTTGCCGAAAATCAGTTTTCTGTTTTTTTGCGATTTAAATATCACTATTTTGATCAGAACATTCGAAATATTGGTCCAAATATGGAATGTTATACCTCGTTGAGTTCGTAATTAAATTTCCAACAAAACTGTGTTCACAGAAAAAATTAAATTTTTTTTCAATTTTTTGCAAATTTTGATGATGGTACCCCTTACAAAAAATGCGAAAATTTGGCCAAAAATTATTTTAACAAAGTCGGTCTAAAGGTGATATAGTTGGTTAGTATTGGTAATTAGGAGTAAAAAACTGTAATTATTTTTGCATTCTGACCATTTTCAGCCAAGTTATACCGAAAATACCAATCGTAAATATTGAATTTTTGCCGAAAATCAGTTTTCTGTTTTTTTGCGATTTAAATATCACTATTTTGATCAGAACATTCGAAATATTGGTCCAAATATGGAATGTTATACCTCGTTGAGTTCGTAATTAAATTTCCAACAAAACTGTGTCCACAGAAAAAATTAAAATTTTTTTCCATTTTTTGCAAATTTTGATGATGGTACCTCTTACAAAAAATGCGAAAATTTGGCCAAAAATTATTTTAACAAAGTCGGTCTAAAGGTGATATAGTTGGTTAGTATTGGTAATTAGGAGTAAAAAACTGTAATTATTTTTGCATTCTGACCATTTTCAGCCAAGTTATACTGAAAATACCAATCGTAAATATTGAATTTTTGCCGAAAATCAGTTTTCTGTTTTTTTGCGATTTAAATATCACTATTTTGATCAGAACATTCGAAATATTGGTCCAAATATGGAATGTTATACCTCGTTGAGTTCGTAATTAAATTTCCAACAAAACTGTGTTCACAGAAAAAATTAAATTTTTTTTCCATTTTTTGCAAATTTTGATGATGGTACCCCTTACAAAAAATGCGAAAATTTGGCCAAAAATTATTTTAACAAAGTCGGTCTAAAGGTGATATAGTTGGTTAGTATTGGTAATTAGGAGTAAAAAACTGTAATTATTTTTGCATTCTGACCATTTTCAGCCAAGTTATACCGAAAATACCAATCGTAAATATTGAATTTTTGCCGAAAATCAGTTTTCTGTTTTTTTGCGATTTAAATATCACTATTTTGATCAGAACATTCGAAATATTGGTCCAAATATGGAATGTTATACCTCGTTGAGTTCGTAATTAAATTTCCAACAAAACTGTGTTCACAGAAAAAATTAAATTTTTTTTCCATTTTTTGCAAATTTTGATGATGGTAACCCTTACAAAAAATGCGAAAATTTGGCCAAAAATTATTTTAACAAAGTCGGTCTAAAGGTGATATAGTTGGTTAGTATTGGTAATTAGGAGTAAAAAACTGTAATTATTTTTGCATTCTGACCATTTTCAGCCAAGTTATACCGAAAATACCAATCGTAAATATTGAATTTTTGCCGAAAATCAGTTTTCTGTTTTTTTGCGATTTAAATATCACTATTTTGATCAGAACATTCGAAATATTGGTCCAAATATGGAATGTTATACCTCGTTGAGTTCGTAATTAAATTTCCAACAAAACTGTGTTCACAGAAAAAATTAACTTTTTTTTCCATTTTTTGCAAATTTTGATGATGGTACCCCTTACAAAAAATGCGAAAATTTGGCCAAAAATTATTTTAACAAAGTCGGTCTAAAGGTGATATAGTTGGTTAGTATTGGTAATTAGGAGTAAAAAACTGTAATTATTTTTGCATTCTGACCATTTTCAGCCAAGTTATACCGAAAATACCAATCGTAAATATTGAATTTTTGCCGAAAATCAGTTTTCTGTTTTTTTGCGATTTAAATATCACTATTTTGATCAGAACATTCGAAATATTGGTCCAAATATGGAATGTTATACCTCGTTGAGTTCGTAATTAAATTTCCAACAAAACTGTGTTCACAGAAAAAATTAAATTTTTTTTCCATTTTTTGCAAATTTTGATGATGGTACCCCTTACAAAAAATGCGAAAATTTGGCCAAAAATTATTTTAACAAAGTCGGTCTAAAGGTGATATAGTTGGTTAGTATTGGTAATTAGGAGTAAAAAACTGTAATTATTTTTGCATTCTGACCATTTTCAGCCAAGTTATACCGAAAATACCAATCGTAAATATTGAATTTTTGCCGAAAATCAGTTTTCTGTTTTTTTGCGATTTAAATATCACTATTTTGATCAGAACATTCGAAATATTGGTCCAAATATGGAATGTTATACCTCGTTGAGTTCGTAATTAAATTTCCAACAAAACTGTGTTCACAGAAAAAATAAAATTTTTTTTCCATTTTTTGCAAATTTTGATGATGGTACCCCTTACAAAAAATGCGAAAATTTGGCCAAAAATTATTTTAACAAAGTCGGTCTAAAGGTGATATAGTTGGTTAGTATTGGTAATTAGGAGTAAAAAACTGTAATTATTTTTGCATTCTGACCATTTTCAGCCAAGTTATACCGAAAATACCAATCGTAAATATTGAATTTTTGCCGAAAATCAGTTTTCTGTTTTTTTGCGATTTAAATATCACTATTTTGATCAGAACATTCGAAATATTGGTCCAAATATGGAATGTTATACCTCGTTGAGTTCGTAATTAAATTTCCAACAAAACTGTGTTCACAGAAAAAATTAAATTTTTTTTCCATTTTTTGCAAATTTTGATGATGGTACCCCTTACAAAAAATGCGAAAATTTGGCCAAAAATTATTTTAACAAAGTCGGTCTAAAGGTGATATAGTTGGTTAGTATTGGTAATTAGGAGTAAAAAACTGTAATTATTTTTGCATTCTGACCATTTTCAGCCAAGTTATACCGAAAATACCAATCGTAAATATTGAATTTTTGCCGAAAATCAGTTTTCTGTTTTTTTGCGATTTAAATATCACTATTTTGATCAGAACATTCGAAATATTGGTCCAAATATGGAATGTTATACCTCGTTGAGTTCGTAATTAAATTTCCAACAAAACTGTGTTCACAGAAAAAATTAAATTTTTTTTCCATTTTTTGCAAATTTTGATGATGGTACCCCTTACAAAAAATGCGAAAATTTGGCCAAAAATTATTTTAACAAAGTCGGTCTAAAGGTGATATAGTTGGTTAGTATTGGTAATTAGGAGTAAAAAACTGTAATTATTTTTGCATTCTGACCATTTTCAGCCAAGTTATACCGAAAATACCAATCGTAAATATTGAATTTTTGCCGAAAATCAGTTTTCTGTTTTTTTGCGATTTAAATATCACTATTTTGATCAGAACATTCGAAATATTGGTCCAAATATGGAATGTTATACCTCGTTGAGTTCGTAATTAAATTTCCAACAAAACTGTGTTCACAGAAAAAATTAAATTTTTTTTCCATTTTTTGCAAATTTTGATGATGGTACCCCTTACAAAAAATGCGAAAATTTGGCCAAAAATTATTTTAACAAAGTCGGTCTAAAGGTGATATAGTTGGTTAGTATTGGTAATTAGGAGTAAAAAACTGTAATTATTTTTGCATTCTGACCATTTTCAGCCAAGTTATACCGAAAATACCAATCGTAAATATTGAATTTTTGCCGAAAATCAGTTTTCTGTTTTTTTGCGATTTAAATATCACTATTTTGATCAGAACATTCGAAATATTGGTCCAAATATGGAATGTTATACCTCGTTGAGTTCGTAATTAAATTTCCAACAAAACTGTGTTCACAGAAAAAATTAAATTTTTTTTCCATTTTTTGCAAATTTTGATGATGGTACCCCTTACAAAAAATGCGAAAATTTGGCCAAAAATTATTTTAACAAAGTCGGTCTAAAGGTGATATAGTTGGTTAGTATTGGTAATTAGGAGTAAAAAACTGTAATTATTTTTGCATTCTGACCATTTTCAGCCAAGTTATACCGAAAATACCAATCGTAAATATTGAATTTTTGCCGAAAATCAGTTTTCTGTTTTTTTGCGATTTAAATATCACTATTTTGATCAGAACATTCGAAATATTGGTCCAAATATGGAATGTTATACCTCGTTGAGTTCGTAATTAAATTTCCAACAAAACTGTGTCCACAGAAAAAATTAAAATTTTTTTCCATTTTTTGCAAATTTTGATAATGGTACCCCTTACAAAAAATGCGAAAATTTGGCCAAAAATTATTTTAACAAAGTCGGTCTAAAGGTGATATAGTTGGTTAGTATTGGTAATTAGGAGTAAAAAACTGTAATTATTTTTGCATTCTGACCATTTTCAGCCAAGTTATACCGAAAATACCAATCGTAAATATTGAATTTTTGCCGAAAATCAGTTTTCTGTTTTTTTGCGATTTAAATATCACTATTTTGATCAGAACATTCGAAATATTGGTCCAAATATGGAATGTTATACCTCGTTGAGTTCGTAATTAAATTTCCAACAAAACTGTGTTCACAGAAAAAATTAAATTTTTTTTCCATTTTTTGCAAATTTTGATGATGGTACCCCTTACAAAAAATGCGAAAATTTGGCCAAAAATTATTTTAACAAAGTCGGTCTAAAGGTGATATAGTTGGTTAGTATTGGTAATTAGGAGTAAAAAACTGTAATTCTTTTTGCATTCTGACCATTTTCAGCCAAGTTATACCGAAAATACCAATCGTAAATATTGAATTTTTGCCGAAAATCAGTTTTCTGTTTTTTTGCGATTTAAATATCACTATTTTGATCAGAACATTCGAAATATTGGTCCAAATATGGAATGTTATACCTCGTTGAGTTCGTAATTAAATTTCCAACAAAACTGTGTTCACAGAAAAAATTAAATTTTTTTTCCATTTTTTGCAAATTTTGATGATGGTACCCCTTACAAAAAATGCGAAAATTTGGCCAAAAATTATTTTAACAAAGTCGGTCTAAAGGTGATATAGTTGGTTAGTATTGGTAATTAGGAGTAAAAAACTGTAATTCTTTTTGCATTCTGACCATTTTCAGCCAAGTTATACCGAAAATACCAATCGTAAATTAAATTTCCAACAAAACTGTGTTCACAGAAAAAATTAATTTTTTTTTCCATTTTTTGCAAATTTTGATGATGGTACCCCTTACAAAAAATGCGAAAATTTGGCCAAAAATTATTTTAACAAAGTCGGTCTAAAGGTGATATAGTTGGTTAGTATTGGTAATTAGGAGTAAAAAACTGTAATTATTTTTGCATTCTGACCATTTTCAGCCAAGTTATACCGAAAATACCAATCGTAAATATTGAATTTTTGCCGAAAATCTGTTTTCTGTTTTTTTGCGATTTAAATATCACTATTTTGATCAGAACATTCGAAATATTGGTCCAAATATGGAATGTTATACCTCGTTGAGTTCGTAATTAAATTTCCAACAAAACTGTGTTCACAGAAAAAATTAAATTTTTTGTCCATTTTTTGCAAATTTTGATGATGGTACCCCTTACAAAAAATGCGAAAATTTGGCCAAAAATTATTTTAACAAAGTCGGTCTAAAGGTGATATAGTTGGTTAGTATTGGTAATTAGGAGTAAAAAACTGTAATAATTTTAGCATTCTGACCATTTTCAGCCAAGTTATACCGAAAATACCAATCGTAAATATTGAATTTTTGCCGAAAATCAGTTTTCTGTTTTTTTGCGATTTAAATATCACTATTTTAATCAGAACATTCGAAATATTGGTCCAAATATGGAATTTTATACCTCGTTGAGTTCGTAATTAAATTTCCAACAAAACTGTGTTCACAGAAAAAATTAAATTTTTTTTCCATTTTTTGCAAATTTTGATGATGGTACCCCTTACAAAAAATGCGAAAATTTGGCCAAAAATTATTTTAACAAAGTCGGTCTAAAGGTGATATAGTTGGTTAGTATTGGTAATTAGGAGTAAAAAACTGTAATTATTTTTGCATTCTGACCATTTTCAGCCAAGTTATACCGAAAATACCAATCGTAAATATTGCATTTTTGCCGAAAATCAGTTTTCTGTTTTTTTGCGATTTAAATATCACTATTTTGATCAGAACATGCGAAATATTGGTCCAAATATGGAATGTTATACCTCGTTGAGTTCGTAATTAAATTTCCAACAAAACTGTGTTCACAGAAAAAATTAAATTTTTTTTCCATTTTTTGCAAATTTTGATGATGGTACCCCTTACAAAAAATGCGAAAATTTGGCCAAAAATTATTTTAACAAAGTCGGTCTAAAGGTGATATAGTTGGTTAGTATTGGTAATTAGGAGTAAAAAACTGTAATTATTTTTGCATTCTGACCATTTTCAGCCAAGTTATACCGAAAATACCAATCGTAAATATTGCATTTTTGCCGAAAATCAGTTTTCTGTTTTTTTTGCGATTTAAATATCACTATTTTGATCAGAACATGCGAAATATTGGTCCAAATATGGAATGTTATACCTCGTTGAGTTCGTAATTAAATTTCCAACAAAACTGTGTTCACAGAAAAAATTAAATTTTTTTTCCATTTTTTGCAAATTTTGATGATGGTACCCCTTACAAAAAATGCGAAAATTTGGCCAAAAATTATTTTAACAAAGTCGGTCTAAAGGTGATATAGTTGGTTAGTATTGGTAATTAGGAGTAAAAAACTGTAATTCTTTTTGCATTCTGACCATTTTCAGCCAAGTTTTACCGAAAATACCAATCATAAATATTGAATTTTTGCCGAAAATCAGTTTTCTGTTTTTTTGCGATTTAAATATCACTATTTTGATCAGAACATTCGAAATATTGGTCCAAATATGGAATGTTATACCTCGTTGAGTTCGTAATTAAATTTCCAACAAAACTGTGTTCACAGAAAAAATTAAATTTTTTGTCCATTTTTTGCAAATTTTGATGATGGTACCCCTTACAAAAAATGCGAAAATTTGGCCAAAAATTATTTTAACAAAGTCGGTCTAAAGGTGATATAGTTGGTTAGTATTGGTAATTAGGAGTAAAAAACTGTAATTATTTTTGCATTCTGACCATTTTCAGCCAAGTTATACCGAAAATACCAATCGTAAATATTGAATTTTTGCCGAAAATCAGTTTTCTGTTTTTTTGCGATTTAAATATCACTATTTTAATCAGAACATTCGAAATATTGGTCCAAATATGGAATGTTATACCTCGTTGAGTTCGTAATTAAATTTCCAACAAAACTGTGTTCACAGAAAAAATTAAATTTTTTTTCCATTTTTTGCAAATTTTGATGATGGTACCCCTTACAAAAAATGCGAAAATTTGGCCAAAAATTATTTTAACAAAGTCGGTCTAAAGGTGATATAGTTGGTTAGTATTGGTAATTAGGAGTAAAAAACTGTAATTATTTTTGCATTCTGACCATTTTCAGCCAAGTTATACCGAAAATACCAATCGTAAATATTGAATTTTTGCCGAAAATCAGTTTTCTGTTTTTTTGCGATTTAAATATCACTATTTTGATCAGAACATTCGAAATATTGGTCCAAATATGGAATGTTATACCTCGTTGAGTTCGTAAGCCAAGTTTTACCGAAAATACCAATCATAAATATTGAATTTTTGCCGAAAATCAGTTTTCTGTTTTTTTGCGATTTAAATATCACTATTTTGATCAGAACATTCGAAATATTGGTCCAAATATGGAATGTTATACCTCGTTGAGTTCGTAATTAAATTTCCAACAAAACTGTGTTCACAGAAAAAATTAAATTTTTTGTCCATTTTTTGCAAATTTTGATGATGGTACCCCTTTACAAAAAATGCGAAAATTTGGCCAAAAATTATTTTAACAAAGTCGGTCTAAAGGTGATATAGTTGGTTAGTATTGGTAATTAGGAGTAAAAAACTGTAATTATTTTTGCATTCTGACCATTTTCAGCCAAGTTATACCGAAAATACCAATCGTAAATATTGAATTTTTGCCGAAAATCTGTTTTCTGTTTTTTTGCGATTTAAATATCACTATTTTGATCAGAACATTCGAAATATTGGTCCAAATATGGAATGTTATACCTCGTTGAGTTCGTAATTAAATTTCCAACAAAACTGTGTTCACAGAAAAAATTAAATTTTTTTTCCATTTTTTGCAAATTTTGATGATGGTACCCCTTACAAAAAATGCGAAAATTTGGCCAAAAATTATTTTAACAAAGTCGGTCTAAAGGTGATATAGTTGGTTAGTATTGGTAATTAGGAGTAAAAAACTGTAATTATTTTTGCATTCTGACCATTTTCAGCCAAGTTATACCGAAAATACCAATCGTAAATATTGCATTTTTGCCGAAAATCAGTTTTCTGTTTTTTTGCGATTTAAATATCACTATTTTGATCAGAACATGCGAAATATTGGTCCAAATATGGAATGTTATACCTCGTTGAGTTCGTAATTAAATTTCCAACAAAACTGTGTTCACAGAAAAAATTAAATTTTTTTTCCATTTTTTGCAAATTTTGATGATGGTACCCCTTACAAAAAATGCGAAAATTTGGCCAAAAATTATTTTAACAAAGTCGGTCTAAAGGTGATATAGTTGGTTAGTATTGGTAATTAGGAGTAAAAAACTGTAATTATTTTTGCATTCTGACCATTTTCAGCCAAGTTATACCGAAAATACCAATCGTAAATATTGCATTTTTGCCGAAAATCAGTTTTCTGTTTTTTTTGCGATTTAAATATCACTATTTTGATCAGAACATGCGAAATATTGGTCCAAATATGGAATGTTATACCTCGTTGAGTTCGTAATTAAATTTCCAACAAAACTGTGTTCACAGAAAAAATTAAATTTTTTTTCCATTTTTTGCAAATTTTGATGATGGTACCCCTTACAAAAAATGCGAAAATTTGGCCAAAAATTATTTTAACAAAGTCGGTCTAAAGGTGATATAGTTGGTTAGTATTGGTAATTAGGAGTAAAAAACTGTAATTCTTTTTGCATTCTGACCATTTTCAGCCAAGTTTTACCGAAAATACCAATCATAAATATTGAATTTTTGCCGAAAATCAGTTTTCTGTTTTTTTGCGATTTAAATATCACTATTTTGATCAGAACATTCGAAATATTGGTCCAAATATGGAATGTTATACCTCGTTGAGTTCGTAATTAAATTTCCAACAAAACTGTGTTCACAGAAAAAATTAAATTTTTTGTCCATTTTTTGCAAATTTTGATGATGGTACCCCTTACAAAAAATGCGAAAATTTGGCCAAAAATTATTTTAACAAAGTCGGTCTAAAGGTGATATAGTTGGTTAGTATTGGTAATTAGGAGTAAAAAACTGTAATTATTTTTGCATTCTGACCATTTTCAGCCAAGTTATACCGAAAATACCAATCGTAAATATTGAATTTTTGCCGAAAATCAGTTTTCTGTTTTTTTGCGATTTAAATATCACTATTTTAATCAGAACATTCGAAATATTGGTCCAAATATGGAATGTTATACCTCGTTGAGTTCGTAATTAAATTTCCAACAAAACTGTGTTCACAGAAAAAATTAAATTTTTTTTCCATTTTTTGCAAATTTTGATGATGGTACCCCTTACAAAAAATGCGAAAATTTGGCCAAAAATTATTTTAACAAAGTCGGTCTAAAGGTGATATAGTTGGTTAGTATTGGTAATTAGGAGTAAAAAACTGTAATTATTTTTGCATTCTGACCATTTTCAGCCAAGTTATACCGAAAATACCAATCGTAAATATTGAATTTTTGCCGAAAATCAGTTTTCTGTTTTTTTGCGATTTAAATATCACTATTTTGATCAGAACATTCGAAATATTGGTCCAAATATGGAATGTTATACCTCGTTGAGTTCGTAATTAAATTTCCAACAAAACTGTGTTCACAGAAAAAATTAAATTTTTTTTCCATTTTTTGCAAATTTTGATGATGGTACCCCTTACAAAAAATGCGAAAATTTGGCCAAAAATTATTTTAACAAAGTCGGTCTAAAGGTGATATAGTTGGTTAGTATTGGTAATTAGGAGTAAAAAACTGTAATTCTTTTTGCATTCTGACCATTTTCAGCCAAGTTATACCGAAAATACCAATCGTAAATATTGAATTTTTGCCGAAAATCAGTTTTCTGTTTTTTTGCGATTTAAATATCACTATTTTGATCAGAACATTCGAAATATTGGTCCAAATATGGAATGTTATACCTCGTTGAGTTCGTAATTAAATTTCCAACAAAACTGTGTTCACAGAAAAAATTAAATTTTTTTTCCATTTTTTGCAAATTTTGATGATGGTACCCCTTACAAAAAATGCGAAAATTTGGCCAAAAATTATTTTAACAAAGTCGGTCTAAAGGTGATATAGTTGGTTAGTATTGGTAATTAGGAGTAAAAAACTGTAATTCTTTTAGCATTCTGACCATTTTCAGCCAAGTTATACCGAAAATACCAATCGTAAATTAAATTTCCAACAAAACTGTGTTCACAGAAAAAATTAAATTTTTTTTCCATTTTTTGCAAATTTTGATGATGGTACCCCTTACAAAAAATGCGAAAATTTGGCCAAAAATTATTTTAACAAAGTCGGTCTAAAGGTGATATAGTTGGTTAGTATTGGTAATTAGGAGTAAAAAACTGTAATTCTTTTTGCATTCTGACCATTTTCAGCCAAGTTATACCGAAAATACCAATCGTAAATTAAATTTCCAACAAAACTGTGTTCACAGAAAAAATTAATTTTTTTTTCCATTTTTTGCAAATTTTGATGATGGTACCCCTTACAAAAAATGCGAAAATTTGGCCAAAAATTATTTTAACAAAGTCGGTCTAAAGGTGATATAGTTGGTTAGTATTGGTAATTAGGAGTAAAAAACTGTAATTATTTTTGCATTCTGACCATTTTCAGCCAAGTTATACCGAAAATACCAATCGTAAATATTGAATTTTTGCCGAAAATCTGTTTTCTGTTTTTTTGCGATTTAAATATCACTATTTTGATCAGAACATTCGAAATATTGGTCCAAATATGGAATGTTATACCTCGTTGAGTTCGTAATTAAATTTCCAACAAAACTGTGTTCACAGAAAAAATTAAATTTTTTGTCCATTTTTTGCAAATTTTGATGATGGTACCCCTTACAAAAAATGCGAAAATTTGGCCAAAAATTATTTTAACAAAGTCGGTCTAAAGGTGATATAGTTGGTTAGTATTGGTAATTAGGAGTAAAAAACTGTAATAATTTTAGCATTCTGACCATTTTCAGCCAAGTTATACCGAAAATACCAATCGTAAATATTGAATTTTTGCCGAAAATCAGTTTTCTGTTTTTTTGCGATTTAAATATCACTATTTTAATCAGAACATTCGAAATATTGGTCCAAATATGGAATTTTATACCTCGTTGAGTTCGTAATTAAATTTCCAACAAAACTGTGTTCACAGAAAAAATTAAATTTTTTTTCCATTTTTTGCAAATTTTGATGATGGTACCCCTTACAAAAAATGCGAAAATTTGGCCAAAAATTATTTTAACAAAGTCGGTCTAAAGGTGATATAGTTGGTTAGTATTGGTAATTAGGAGTAAAAAACTGTAATTATTTTTGCATTCTGACCATTTTCAGCCAAGTTATACCGAAAATACCAATCGTAAATATTGCATTTTTGCCGAAAATCAGTTTTCTGTTTTTTTGCGATTTAAATATCACTATTTTGATCAGAACATGCGAAATATTGGTCCAAATATGGAATGTTATACCTCGTTGAGTTCGTAATTAAATTTCCAACAAAACTGTGTTCACAGAAAAAATTAAATTTTTTTTCCATTTTTTGCAAATTTTGATGATGGTACCCCTTACAAAAAATGCGAAAATTTGGCCAAAAATTATTTTAACAAAGTCGGTCTAAAGGTGATATAGTTGGTTAGTATTGGTAATTAGGAGTAAAAAACTGTAATTATTTTTGCATTCTGACCATTTTCAGCCAAGTTATACCGAAAATACCAATCGTAAATATTGCATTTTTGCCGAAAATCAGTTTTCTGTTTTTTTTGCGATTTAAATATCACTATTTTGATCAGAACATGCGAAATATTGGTCCAAATATGGAATGTTATACCTCGTTGAGTTCGTAATTAAATTTCCAACAAAACTGTGTTCACAGAAAAAATTAAATTTTTTTTCCATTTTTTGCAAATTTTGATGATGGTACCCCTTACAAAAAATGCGAAAATTTGGCCAAAAATTATTTTAACAAAGTCGGTCTAAAGGTGATATAGTTGGTTAGTATTGGTAATTAGGAGTAAAAAACTGTAATTATTTTTGCATTCTGACCATTTTCAGCCAAGTTTTACCGAAAATACCAATCATAAATATTGAATTTTTGCCGAAAATCAGTTTTCTGTTTTTTTGCGATTTAAATATCACTATTTTGATCAGAACATTCGAAATATTGGTCCAAATATGGAATGTTATACCTCGTTGAGTTCGTAATTAAATTTCCAACAAAACTGTGTTCACAGAAAAAATTAAATTTTTTGTCCATTTTTTGCAAATTTTGATGATGGTACCCCTTACAAAAAATGCGAAAATTTGGCCAAAAATTATTTTAACAAAGTCGGTCTAAAGGTGATATAGTTGGTTAGTATTGGTAATTAGGAGTAAAAAACTGTAATTATTTTTGCATTCTGACCATTTTCAGCCAAGTTATACCGAAAATACCAATCGTAAATATTGAATTTTTGCCGAAAATCAGTTTTCTGTTTTTTTGCGATTTAAATATCACTATTTTAATCAGAACATTCGAAATATTGGTCCAAATATGGAATGTTATACCTCGTTGAGTTCGTAATTAAATTTCCAACAAAACTGTGTTCACAGAAAAAATTAAATTTTTTTTCCATTTTTTGCAAATTTTGATGATGGTACCCCTTACAAAAAATGCGAAAATTTGGCCAAAAATTATTTTAACAAAGTCGGTCTAAAGGTGATATAGTTGGTTAGTATTGGTAATTAGGAGTAAAAAACTGTAATTATTTTTGCATTCTGACCATTTTCAGCCAAGTTATACCGAAAATACCAATCGTAAATATTGAATTTTTGCCGAAAATCAGTTTTCTGTTTTTTTGCGATTTAAATATCACTATTTTGATCAGAACATTCGAAATATTGGTCCAAATATGGAATGTTATACCTCGTTGAGTTCGTAAGCCAAGTTTTACCGAAAATACCAATCATAAATATTGAATTTTTGCCGAAAATCAGTTTTCTGTTTTTTTGCGATTTAAATATCACTATTTTGATCAGAACATTCGAAATATTGGTCCAAATATGGAATGTTATACCTCGTTGAGTTCGTAATTAAATTTCCAACAAAACTGTGTTCACAGAAAAAATTAAATTTTTTGTCCATTTTTTGCAAATTTTGATGATGGTACCCCTTTACAAAAAATGCGAAAATTTGGCCAAAAATTATTTTAACAAAGTCGGTCTAAAGGTGATATAGTTGGTTAGTATTGGTAATTAGGAGTAAAAAACTGTAATTATTTTTGCATTCTGACCATTTTCAGCCAAGTTATACCGAAAATACCAATCGTAAATATTGAATTTTTGCCGAAAATCTGTTTTCTGTTTTTTTGCGATTTAAATATCACTATTTTGATCAGAACATTCGAAATATTGGTCCAAATATGGAATGTTATACCTCGTTGAGTTCGTAATTAAATTTCCAACAAAACTGTGTTCACAGAAAAAATTAAATTTTTTGTCCATTTTTTGCAAATTTTGATGATGGTACCCCTTTACAAAAAATGCGAAAATTTGGCCAAAAATTATTTTAACAAAGTCGGTCTAAAGGTGATATAGTTGGTTAGTATTGGTAATTAGGAGTAAAAAACTGTAATTATTTTTGCATTCTGACCATTTTCAGCCAAGTTATACCGAAAATACCAATCGTAAATATTGAATTTTTGCCGAAAATCAGTTTTCTGTTTTTTTGCGATTTAAATATCACTATTTTAATCAGAACATTCGAAATATTGGTCCAAATATGGAATTTTATACCTCGTTGAGTTCGTAATTAAATTTCCAACAAAACTGTGTTCACAGAAAAAATTAAATTTTTTTTCCATTTTTTGCAAATTTTGATGATGGTACCCCTTACAAAAAATGCGAAAATTTGGCCAAAAATTATTTTAACAAAGTCGGTCTAAAGGTGATATAGTTGGTTAGTATTGGTAATTAGGAGTAAAAAACTGTAATTATTTTTGCATTCTGACCATTTTCAGCCAAGTTATACCGAAAATACCAATCGTAAATATTGCATTTTTGCCGAAAATCAGTTTTCTGTTTTTTTGCGATTTAAATATCACTATTTTGATCAGAACATGCGAAATATTGGTCCAAATATGGAATGTTATACCTCGTTGAGTTCGTAATTAAATTTCCAACAAAACTGTGTTCACAGAAAAAATTAAATTTTTTTTCCATTTTTTGCAAATTTTGATGATGGTACCCCTTACAAAAAATGCGAAAATTTGGCCAAAAATTATTTTAACAAAGTCGGTCTAAAGGTGATATAGTTGGTTAGTATTGGTAATTAGGAGTAAAAAACTGTAATTATTTTTGCATTCTGACCATTTTCAGCCAAGTTATACCGAAAATACCAATCGTAAATATTGCATTTTTGCCGAAAATCAGTTTTCTGTTTTTTTTGCGATTTAAATATCACTATTTTGATCAGAACATGCGAAATATTGGTCCAAATATGGAATGTTATACCTCGTTGAGTTCGTAATTAAATTTCCAACAAAACTGTGTTCACAGAAAAAATTAAATTTTTTTTCCATTTTTTGCAAATTTTGATGATGGTACCCCTTACAAAAAATGCGAAAATTTGGCCAAAAATTATTTTAACAAAGTCGGTCTAAAGGTGATATAGTTGGTTAGTATTGGTAATTAGGAGTAAAAAACTGTAATTCTTTTTGCATTCTGACCATTTTCAGCCAAGTTTTACCGAAAATACCAATCATAAATATTGAATTTTTGCCGAAAATCAGTTTTCTGTTTTTTTGCGATTTAAATATCACTATTTTGATCAGAACATTCGAAATATTGGTCCAAATATGGAATGTTATACCTCGTTGAGTTCGTAATTAAATTTCCAACAAAACTGTGTTCACAGAAAAAATTAAATTTGTTGTCCATTTTTTGCAAATTTTGATGATGGTACCCCTTACAAAAAATGCGAAAATTTGGCCAAAAATTATTTTAACAAAGTCGGTCTAAAGGTGATATAGTTGGTTAGTATTGGTAATTAGGAGTAAAAAACTGTAATTATTTTTGCATTCTGACCATTTTCAGCCAAGTTATACCGAAAATACCAATCGTAAATATTGAATTTTTGCCGAAAATCAGTTTTCTGTTTTTTTGCGATTTAAATATCACTATTTTAATCAGAACATTCGAAATATTGGTCCAAATATGGAATGTTATACCTCGTTGAGTTCGTAATTAAATTTCCAACAAAACTGTGTTCACAGAAAAAATTAAATTTTTTTTCCATTTTTTGCAAATTTTGATGATGGTACCCCTTACAAAAAATGCGAAAATTTGGCCAAAAATTATTTTAACAAAGTCGGTCTAAAGGTGATATAGTTGGTTAGTATTGGTAATTAGGAGTAAAAAACTGTAATTATTTTTGCATTCTGACCATTTTCAGCCAAGTTATACCGAAAATACCAATCGTAAATATTGAATTTTTGCCGAAAATCAGTTTTCTGTTTTTTTGCGATTTAAATATCACTATTTTGATCAGAACATTCGAAATATTGGTCCAAATATGGAATGTTATACCTCGTTGAGTTCGTAAGCCAAGTTTTACCGAAAATACCAATCATAAATATTGAATTTTTGCCGAAAATCAGTTTTCTGTTTTTTTGCGATTTAAATATCACTATTTTGATCAGAACATTCGAAATATTGGTCCAAATATGGAATGTTATACCTCGTTGAGTTCGTAATTAAATTTCCAACAAAACTGTGTTCACAGAAAAAATTAAATTTTTTGTCCATTTTTTGCAAATTTTGATGATGGTACCCCTTTACAATAAATGCGAAAATTTGGCCAAAAATTATTTTAACAAAGTCGGTCTAAAGGTGATATAGTTGGTTAGTATTGGTAATTAGGAGTAAAAAACTGTAATTATTTTTGCATTCTGACCATTTTCAGCCAAGTTATACCGAAAATACCAATCGTAAATATTGAATTTTTGCCGAAAATCAGTTTTCTGTTTTTTTGCGATTTAAATATCACTATTTTAATCAGAACATTCGAAATATTGGTCCAAATATGGAATGTTATACCTCGTTGAGTTCGTAATTAAATTTCCAACAAAACTGTGTTCACAGAAAAAATTAAATTTTTTTTCCATTTTTTGCAAATTTTGATGATGGTACCCCTTACAAAAAATGCGAAAATTTGGCCAAAAATTATTTTAACAAAGTCGGTCTAAAGGTGATATAGTTGGTTAGTATTGGTAATTAGGAGTAAAAAACTGTAATTATTTTTGCATTCTGACCATTTTCAGCCAAGTTATACCGAAAATACCAATCGTAAATATTGAATTTTTGCCGAAAATCAGTTTTCTGTTTTTTTGCGATTTAAATATCACTATTTTGATCAGAACATTCGAAATATTGGTCCAAATATGGAATGTTATACCTCGTTGAGTTCGTAATTAAATTTCCAACAAAACTGTGTTCACAGAAAAAATTAAATTTTTTTTCCATTTTTTGCAAATTTTGATGATGGTACCCCTTACAAAAAATGCGAAAATTTGGCCAAAAATTATTTTAACAAAGTCGGTCTAAAGGTGATATAGTTGGTTAGTATTGGTAATTAGGAGTAAAAAACTGTAATTATTTTTGCATTCTGACCATTTTCAGCCAAGTTATACCGAAAATACCAATCGTAAATATTGAATTTTTGCCGAAAATCAGTTTTCTGTTTTTTTGCGATTTAAATATCACTATTTTGATCAGAACATTCGAAATATTGGTCCAAATATGGAATGTTATACCTCGTTGAGTTCGTAATTAAATTTCCAACAAAACTGTGTCCACAGAAAAAATTAAAATTTTTTTCCATTTTTTGCAAATTTTGATAATGGTACCCCTTACAAAAAATGCGAAAATTTGGCCAAAAATTATTTTAACAAAGTCGGTCTAAAGGTGATATAGTTGGTTAGTATTGGTAATTAGGAGTAAAAAACTGTAATTATTTTTGCATTCTGACCATTTTTCTGTTTTTTTGCGATTTAAATATCACTATTTTGATCAGAACATTCGAAATATTGGTCCAAATATGGAATGTTATACCTCGTTGAGTTCGTAAGCCAAGTTTTACCGAAAATACCAATCATAAATATTGAATTTTTGCCGAAAATCAGTTTTCTGTTTTTTTGCGATTTAAATATCACTATTTTGATCAGAACATTCGAAATATTGGTCCAAATATGGAATGTTATACCTCGTTGAGTTCGTAATTAAATTTCCAACAAAACTGTGTTCACAGAAAAAATTAAATTTTTTGTCCATTTTTTGCAAATTTTGATGATGGTACCCCTTTACAAAAAATGCGAAAATTTGGCCAAAAATTATTTTAACAAAGTCGGTCTAAAGGTGATATAGTTGGTTAGTATTGGTAATTAGGAGTAAAAAACTGTAATTATTTTTGCATTCTGACCATTTTCAGCCAAGTTATACCGAAAATACCAATCGTAAATATTGAATTTTTGCCGAAAATCAGTTTTCTGTTTTTTTGCGATTTAAATATCACTATTTTGATCAGAACATTCGAAATATTGGTCCAAATATGGAATGTTATACCTCGTTGAGTTCGTAATTAAATTTCCAACAAAACTGTGTTCACAGAAAAAATTAAATTTTTTTTCCATTTTTTGCAAATTTTGATGATGGTACCCTTACAAAAAATGCGAAAATTTGGCCAAAAATTATTTTAACAAAGTCGGTCTAAAGGTGATATAGTTGGTTAGTATTGGTAATTAGGAGTAAAAAACTGTAATTATTTTTGCATTCTGACCATTTTCAGCCAAGTTATACCGAAAATACCAATCGTAAATATTGAATTTTTGCCGAAAATCAGTTTTCTGTTTTTTTGCGATTTAAATATCACTATTTTGATCAGAACATTCGAAATATTGGTCCAAATATGGAATGTTATACCTCGTTGAGTTCGTAATTAAATTTCCAACAAAACTGTGTCCACAGAAAAAATTAAAATTTTTTTCCATTTTTTGCAAATTTTGATAATGGTACCCCTTACAAAAAATGCGAAAATTTGGCCAAAAATTATTTTAACAAAGTCGGTCTAAAGGTGATATAGTTGGTTAGTATTGGTAATTAGGAGTAAAAAACTGTAATTATTTTTGCATTCTGACCATTTTCAGCCAAGTTATACCGAAAATACCAATCGTAAATATTGAATTTTTGCCGAAAATCAGTTTTCTGTTTTTTTGCGATTTAAATATCACTATTTTGATCAGAACATTCGAAATATTGGTCCAAATATGGAATGTTATACCTCGTTGAGTTCGTAATTAAATTTCCAACAAAACTGTGTCCACAGAAAAAATTAAAATTTTTTTCCATTTTTTGCAAATTTTGATAATGGTACCCCTTACAAAAAATGCGAAAATTTGGCCAAAAATTATTTTAACAAAGTCGGTCTAAAGGTGATATAGTTGGTTAGTATTGGTAATTAGGAGTAAAAAACTGTAATTATTTTTGCATTCTGACCATTTTTCTGTTTTTTTGCGATTTAAATATCACTATTTTGATCAGAACATTCGAAATATTGGTCCAAATATGGAATGTTATACCTCGTTGAGTTCGTAAGCCAAGTTTTACCGAAAATACCAATCATAAATATTGAATTTTTGCCGAAAATCAGTTTTCTGTTTTTTTGCGATTTAAATATCACTATTTTGATCAGAACATTCGAAATATTGGTCCAAATATGGAATGTTATACCTCGTTGAGTTCGTAATTAAATTTCCAACAAAACTGTGTTCACAGAAAAAATTAAATTTTTTGTCCATTTTTTGCAAATTTTGATGATGGTACCCCTTTACAAAAAATGCGAAAATTTGGCCAAAAATTATTTTAACAAAGTCGGTCTAAAGGTGATATAGTTGGTTAGTATTGGTAATTAGGAGTAAAAAACTGTAATTATTTTTGCATTCTGACCATTTTCAGCCAAGTTATACCGAAAATACCAATCGTAAATATTGAATTTTTGCCGAAAATCAGTTTTCTGTTTTTTTGCGATTTAAATATCACTATTTTGATCAGAACATTCGAAATATTGGTCCAAATATGGAATGTTATACCTCGTTGAGTTCGTAATTAAATTTCCAACAAAACTGTGTTCACAGAAAAAATTAAATTTTTTTTCCATTTTTTGCAAATTTTGATGATGGTACCCCTTACAAAAAATGCGAAAATTTGGCCAAAAATTATTTTAACAAAGTCGGTCTAAAGGTGATATAGTTGGTTAGTATTGGTAATTAGGAGTAAAAAACTGTAATTATTTTTGCATTCTGACCATTTTCAGCCAAGTTATACCGAAAATACCAATCGTAAATATTGAATTTTTGCCGAAAATCAGTTTTCTGTTTTTTTGCGATTTAAATATCACTATTTTGATCAGAACATTCGAAATATTGGTCCAAATATGGAATGTTATACCTCGTTGAGTTCGTAATTAAATTTCCAACAAAACTGTGTCCACAGAAAAAATTAAAATTTTTTTCCATTTTTTGCAAATTTTGATAATGGTACCCCTTACAAAAAATGCGAAAATTTGGCCAAAAATTATTTTAACAAAGTCGGTCTAAAGGTGATATAGTTGGTTAGTATTGGTAATTAGGAGTAAAAAACTGTAATTATTTTTGCATTCTGACCATTTTCAGCCAAGTTATACCGAAAATACCAATCGTAAATATTGAATTTTTGCCGAAAATCAGTTTTCTGTTTTTTTGCGATTTAAATATCACTATTTTGATCAGAACATTCGAAATATTGGTCCAAATATGGAATGTTATACCTCGTTGAGTTCGTAATTAAATTTCCAACAAAACTGTGTTCACAGAAAAAATTAAATTTTTTTTCCATTTTTTGCAAATTTTGATGATGGTACCCCTTACAAAAAATGCGAAAATTTGGCCAAAAATTATTTTAACAAAGTCGGTCTAAAGGTGATATAGTTGGTTAGTATTGGTAATTAGGAGTAAAAAACTGTAATTCTTTTTGCATTCTGACCATTTTCAGCCAAGTTATACCGAAAATACCAATCGTAAATATTGAATTTTTGCCGAAAATCAGTTTTCTGTTTTTTTGCGATTTAAATATCACTATTTTGATCAGAACATTCGAAATATTGGTCCAAATATGGAATGTTATACCTCGTTGAGTTCGTAATTAAATTTCCAACAAAACTGTGTTCACAGAAAAAATTAAATTTTTTTTCCATTTTTTGCAAATTTTGATGATGGTACCCCTTACAAAAAATGCGAAAATTTGGCCAAAAATTATTTTAACAAAGTCGGTCTAAAGGTGATATAGTTGGTTAGTATTGGTAATTAGGAGTAAAAAACTGTAATTCTTTTTGCATTCTGACCATTTTCAGCCAAGTTATACCGAAAATACCAATCGTAAATATTGAATTTTTGCCGAAAATCAGTTTTCTGTTTTTTTGCGATTTAAATATCACTATTTTGATCAGAACATTCGAAATATTGGTCCAAATATGGAATGTTATACCTCGTTGAGTTCGTAATTAAATTTCCAACAAAACTGTGTCCACAGAAAAAATTAAATTTTTTTTCCATTTTTTGCAAATTTTGATGATGGTACCCCTTACAAAAAATGCGAAAATTTGGCCAAAAATTATTTTAACAAAGTCGGTCTAAAGGTGATATAGTTGGTTAGTATTGGTAATTAGGAGTAAAAAACTGTAATTATTTTTGCATTCTGACCATTTTCAGCCAAGTTATACCGAAAATACCAATCGTAAATTAAATTTCCAACAAAACTGTGTTCACAGAAAAAATTAATTTTTTTTTCCATTTTTTGCAAATTTTGATGATGGTACCCCTTACAAAAAATGCGAAAATTTGGCCAAAAATTATTTTAACAAAGTCGGTCTAAAGGTGATATAGTTGGTTAGTATTGGTAATTAGGAGTAAAAAACTGTAATTATTTTTGCATTCTGACCATTTTCAGCCAAGTTATACCGAAAATACCAATCGTAAATATTGAATTTTTGCCGAAAATCTGTTTTCTGTTTTTTTGCGATTTAAATATCACTATTTTGATCAGAACATTCGAAATATTGGTCCAAATATGGAATGTTATACCTCGTTGAGTTCGTAATTAAATT
Source organism: Drosophila teissieri (assembly GCF_016746235.2). Taxonomy (NCBI): domain Eukaryota; kingdom Metazoa; phylum Arthropoda; class Insecta; order Diptera; family Drosophilidae; genus Drosophila; species Drosophila teissieri. Next base: position 9,338,173 of record NC_053034.1, read on the forward strand.
TCCAACAAAACTGTGTTCACAGAAAAAATTAAATTTTTTGTCCATTTTTTGCAAATTTTGATGATGGTACCCCTTACAAAAAATGCGAAAATTTGGCCAAAAATTATTTTAACAAAGTCGGTCTAAAGGTGATATAGTTGGTTAGTATTGGTAATTAGGAGTAAAAAACTGTAATTATTTTTGCATTCTGACCATTTTCAGCCAAGTTATACCGAAAATACCAATCGTAAATATTGAATTTTTGCCGAAAATCAGTTTTCTGTTTTTTTGCGATTTAAATATCACTATTTTAATCAGAACATTCGAAATATTGGTCCAAATATGGAATTTTATACCTCGTTGAGTTCGTAATTAAATTTCCAACAAAACTGTGTTCACAGAAAAAATTAAATTTTTTTTCCATTTTTTGCAAATTTTGATGATGGTACCCCTTACAAAAAATGCGAAAATTTGGCCAAAAATTATTTTAACAAAGTCGGTCTAAAGGTGATATAGTTGGTTAGTATTGGTAATTAGGAGTAAAAAACTGTAATTATTTTTGCATTCTGACCATTTTCAGCCAAGTTATACCGAAAATACCAATCGTAAATATTGCATTTTTGCCGAAAATCAGTTTTCTGTTTTTTTGCGATTTAAATATCACTATTTTGATCAGAACATGCGAAATATTGGTCCAAATATGGAATGTTATACCTCGTTGAGTTCGTAATTAAATTTCCAACAAAACTGTGTTCACAGAAAAAATTAAATTTTTTTTCCATTTTTTGCAAATTTTAATGATGGTACCCCTTACAAAAAATGCGAAAATTTGGCCAAAAATTATTTTAACAAAGTCGGTCTAAAGGTGATATAGTTGGTTAGTATTGGTAATTAGGAGTAAAAAACTGTAATTATTTTTGCATTCTGACCATTTTCAGCCAAGTTATACCGAAAATACCAATCGTAAATATTGAATTTTTGCCGAAAATCAGTTTTCTGTTTTTTTGCGATTTAAATATCACTATTTTGATCAGAACATTCGAAATATTGGTCCAAATATGGAATGTTATACCTCGTTGAGTTCGTAATTAAATTTCCAACAAAACTGTGTTCACAGAAAAAATTAAATTTTTTTTCCATTTTTTGCAAATTTTGATGATGGTACCCCTTACAAAAAATGCGAAAATTTGGCCAAAAATTATTTTAACAAAGTCGGTCTAAAGGTGATATAGTTGGTTAGTATTGGTAATTAGGAGTAAAAAACTGTAATTATTTTTGCATTCTGACCATTTTCAGCCAAGTTATACCGAAAATACCAATCGTAAATATTGAATTTTTGCCGAAAATCAGATTTCTGTTTTTTTTGCGATTTAAATATCACTATTTTAATCAGAACATTCGAAATATTGGTCCAAATATGGAATTTTATACCTCGTTGAGTTCGTAATTAAATTTCCAACAAAACTGTGTTCACAGAAAAAATTAAATTTTTTGTCAATTTTTTGCAAATTTTGATGATGGTACCCCTTACAAAAAATGCGAAAATTTGGCCAAAAATTATTTTAACAAAGTCGGTCTAAAGGTGATATAGTTGGTTAGTATTGGTAATTAGGAGTAAAAAACTGTAATTCTTTTTGCATTCTGACCATTTTCAGCCAAGTTTTACCGAAAATACCAATCATAAATATTGAATTTTTGCCGAAAATCAGTTTTCTGTTTTTTTGCGATTTAAATATCACTATTTTGATCAGAACATTCGAAATATTGGTCCAAATATGGAATGTTATACCTCGTTGAGTTCGTAATTAAATTTCCAACAAAACTGTGTTCACAGAAAAAATTAAATTTTTTGTCCATTTTTTGCAAATTTTGATGATGGTACCCCTTACAAAAAATGCGAAAATTTGGCCAAAAATTATTTTAACAAAGTCGGTCTAAAGGTGATATAGTTGGTTAGTATTGGTAATTAGGAGTAAAAAACTGTAATTATTTTTGCATTCTGACCATTTTCAGCCAAGTTATACCGAAAATACCAATCGTAAATATTGCATTTTTGCCGAAAATCAGTTTTCTGTTTTTTTGCGATTTAAATATCACTATTTTGATCAGAACATGCGAAATATTGGTCCAAATATGGAATGTTATACCTCGTTGAGTTCGTAATTAAATTTCCAACAAAACTGTGTTCACAGAAAAAATTAAATTTTTTTTCCATTTTTTGCAAATTTTGATGATGGTACCCCTTACAAAAAATGCGAAAATTTGGCCAAAAATTATTTTAACAAAGTCGGTCTAAAGGTGATATAGTTGGTTAGTATTGGTAATTAGGAGTAAAAAACTGTAATTATATTTGCATTCTGACCATTTTCAGCCAAGTTATACCGAAAATACCAATCGTAAATATTGAATTTTTGCCGAAAATCAGTTTTCTGTTTTTTTGCGATTTAAATATCACTATTTTGATCAGAACATTCGAAATATTGGTCCAAATATGGAATGTTATACCTCGTTGAGTTCGTAAGCCAAGTTTTACCGAAAATACCAATCATAAATATTGAATTTTTGCCGAAAATCAGTTTTCTGTTTTTTTGCGATTTAAATATCACTATTTTGATCAGAACATTCGAAATATTGGTCCAAATATGGAATGTTATACCTCGTTGAGTTCGTAATTAAATTTCCAACAAAACTGTGGTCACAGAAAAAATTAAATTTTTTGTCCATTTTTTGCAAATTTTGATGATGGTACCCCTTTACAAAAAATGCGAAAATTTGGCCAAAAATTATTTTAACAAAGTCGGTCTAAAGGTGATATAGTTGGTTAGTATTGGTAATTAGGAGTAAAAAACTGTAATTATTTTTGCATTCTGACCATTTTCAGCCAAGTTATACCGAAAATACCAATCGTAAATATTGAATTTTTGCCGAAAATCAGTTTTCTGTTTTTTTGCGATTTAAATATCACTATTTTAATCAGAACATTCGAAATATTGGTCCAAATATGGAATGTTATACCTCGTTGAGTTCGTAATTAAATTTCCAACAAAACTGTGTTCACAGAAAAAATTAAATTTTTTTTCCATTTTTTGCAAATTTTGATGATGGTACCCCTTACAAAAAATGCGAAAATTTGGCCAAAAATTATTTTAACAAAGTCGGTCTAAAGGTGATATAGTTGGTTAGTATTGGTAATTAGGAGTAAAAAACTGTAATTATTTTTGCATTCTGACCATTTTCAGCCAAGTTATACCGAAAATACCAATCGTAAATATTGAATTTTTGCCGAAAATCAGTTTTCTGTTTTTTTGCGATTTAAATATCACTATTTTGATCAGAACATTCGAAATATTGGTCCAAATATGGAATGTTATACCTCGTTGAGTTCGTAATTAAATTTCCAACAAAACTGTGTTCACAGAAAAAATTAAATTTTTTTTCCATTTTTTGCAAATTTTGATGATGGTACCCCTTACAAAAAATGCGAAAATTTGGCCAAAAATTATTTTAACAAAGTCGGTCTAAAGGTGATATAGTTGGTTAGTATTGGTAATTAGGAGTAAAAAACTGTAATTATTTTTGCATTCTGACCATTTTCAGCCAAGTTATACCGAAAATACCAATCGTAAATATTGAATTTTTGCCGAAAATCAGTTTTCTGTTTTTTTGCGATTTAAATATCACTATTTTGATCAGAACATGCGAAATATTGGTCCAAATATGGAATGTTATACCTCGTTGAGTTCGTAATTAAATTTCCAACAAAACTGTGTTCACAGAAAAAATTAAATTTTTTTTCCATTTTTTGCAAATTTTGATGATGGTACCCCTTACAAAAAATGCGAAAATTTGGCCAAAAATTATTTTAACAAAGTCGGTCTAAAGGTGATATAGTTGGTTAGTATTGGTAATTAGGAGTAAAAAACTGTAATTATATTTGCATTCTGACCATTTTCAGCCAAGTTATACCGAAAATACCAATCGTAAATATTGAATTTTTGCCGAAAATCAGTTTTCTGTTTTTTTGCGATTTAAATATCACTATTTTGATCAGAACATTCGAAATATTGGTCCAAATATGGAATGTTATACCTCGTTGAGTTCGTAAGCCAAGTTTTACCGAAAATACCAATCATAAATATTGAATTTTTGCCGAAAATCAGTTTTCTGTTTTTTTGCGATTTAAATATCACTATTTTGATCAGAACATTCGAAATATTGGTCCAAATATGGAATGTTATACCTCGTTGAGTTCGTAATTAAATTTCCAACAAAACTGTGGTCACAGAAAAAATTAAATTTTTTGTCCATTTTTTGCAAATTTTGATGATGGTACCCCTTTACAAAAAATGCGAAAATTTGGCCAAAAATTATTTTAACAAAGTCGGTCTAAAGGTGATATAGTTGGTTAGTATTGGTAATTAGGAGTAAAAAACTGTAATTATTTTTGCATTCTGACCATTTTCAGCCAAGTTATACCGAAAATACCAATCGTAAATATTGAATTTTTGCCGAAAATCAGTTTTCTGTTTTTTTGCGATTTAAATATCACTATTTTAATCAGAACATTCGAAATATTGGTCCAAATATGGAATGTTATACCTCGTTGAGTTCGTAATTAAATTTCCAACAAAACTGTGTTCACAGAAAAAATTAAATTTTTTTTCCATTTTTTGCAAATTTTGATGATGGTACCCCTTACAAAAAATGCGAAAATTTGGCCAAAAATTATTTTAACAAAGTCGGTCTAAAGGTGATATAGTTGGTTAGTATTGGTAATTAGGAGTAAAAAACTGTAATTATTTTTGCATTCTGACCATTTTCAGCCAAGTTATACCGAAAATACCAATCGTAAATATTGAATTTTTGCCGAAAATCAGTTTTCTGTTTTTTTGCGATTTAAATATCACTATTTTGATCAGAACATTCGAAATATTGGTCCAAATATGGAATGTTATACCTCGTTGAGTTCGTAATTAAATTTCCAACAAAACTGTGTTCACAGAAAAAATTAAATTTTTTTTCCATTTTTTGCAAATTTTGATGATGGTACCCCTTACAAAAAATGCGAAAATTTGGCCAAAAATTATTTTAACAAAGTCGGTCTAAAGGTGATATAGTTGGTTAGTATTGGTAATTAGGAGTAAAAAACTGTAATTATTTTTGCATTCTGACCATTTTCAGCCAAGTTATACCGAAAATACCAATCGTAAATATTGAATTTTTGCCGAAAATCAGTTTTCTGTTTTTTTGCGATTTAAATATCACTATTTTGATCAGAACATTCGAAATATTGGTCCAAATATGGAATGTTATACCTCGTTGAGTTCGTAATTAAATTTCCAACAAAACTGTGTTCACAGAAAAAATTAATTTTTTTTCAATTTTTTTGCAAATTTTGATGATGGTACCCCTTACAAAAAATGCGAAAATTTGGCCAAAAATTATTTTAACAAAGTCGGTCTAAAGGTGATATAGTTGGTTAGTATTGGTAATTAGGAGTAAAAAACTGTAATTATTTTTGCATTCTGACCATTTTCAGCCAAGTTATACCGAAAATACCAATCGTAAATATTGAATTTTTGCCGAAAATCAGTTTTCTGTTTTTTTGCGATTTAAATATCACTATTTTGATCAGAACATTCGAAATATTGGTCCAAATATGGAATGTTATACCTCGTTGAGTTCGTAATTAAATTTCCAACAAAACTGTGTTCACAGAAAAAATTAAATTTTTTTTCCATTTTTTGCAAATTTTGATGATGGTACCCCTTACAAAAAATGCGAAAATTTGGCCAAAAATTATTTTAACAAAGTCGGTCTAAAGGTGATATAGTTGGTTAGTATTGGTAATTAGGAGTAAAAAACTGTAATTCTTTTTGCATTCTGACCATTTTCAGCCAAGTTTTACCGAAAATACCAATCGTAAATATTGAATTTTTGCCGAAAATCAGTTTTCTGTTTTTTTGCGATTTAAATATCACTATTTTGATCAGAACATTCGAAATATTGGTCCAAATATGGAATGTTATACCTCGTTGAGTTCGTAATTAAATTTCCAACAAAACTGTGTCCACAGAAAAAATTAAAATTTTTTTCCATTTTTTGCAAATTTTGATGATGGTACCCCTTACAAAAAATGCGAAAATTTGGCCAAAAATTATTTTAACAAAGTCGGTCTAAAGGTGATATAGTTGGTTAGTATTGGTAATTAGGAGTAAACAACTGTAATTATTTTTGCATTCTGACCATTTACAGCCAAGTTATACCGAAAATACCAATCGTAAATATTGAATTTTTGCCGAAAATCAGTTTTCTGTTTTTTTGCGATTTAAATATCACTATTTTGATCAGAACATTCGAAATATTGGTCCAAATATGGAATGTTATACCTCGTTGAGTTCGTAATTAAATTTCCAACAAAACTGTGTTCACAGAAAAAATTAAATTTTTTTTCCATTTTTTGCAAATTTTGATGATGGTACCCCTTACAAAAAATGCGAAAATTTGGCCAAAAATTATTTTAACAAAGTCGGTCTAAAGGTGATATAGTTGGTTAGTATTGGTAATTAGGAGTAAAAAACTGTAATTATTTTTGCATTCTGACCATTTTCAGCCAAGTTATACCGAAAATACCAATCGTAAATATTGAATTTTTGCCGAAAATCAGTTTTCTGTTTTTTTGCGATTTAAATATCACTATTTTGATCAGAACATTCGAAATATTGGTCCAAATATGGAATGTTATACCTCGTTGAGTTCGTAATTAAATTTCCAACAAAACTGTGTTCACAGAAAAAATTAAATTTTTTTTCCATTTTTTGCAAATTTTGATGATGGTACCCCTTACAAAAAATGCGAAAATTTGGCCAAAAATTATTTTAACAAAGTCGGTCTAAAGGTGATATAGTTGGTTAGTATTGGTAATTAGGAGTAAAAAACTGTAATTATTTTTGCATTCTGACCATTTTCAGCCAAGTTATACCGAAAATACCAATCGTAAATATTGAATTTTTGCCGAAAATCAGTTTTCTGTTTTTTTGCGATTTAAATATCACTATTTTGATCAGAACATTCGAAATATTGGTCCAAATATGGAATGTTATACCTCGTTGAGTTCGTAATTAAATTTCCAACAAAACTGTGTTCACAGAAAAAATTAATTTTTTTTCAATTTTTTTGCAAATTTTGATGATGGTACCCCTTACAAAAAATGCGAAAATTTGGCCAAAAATTATTTTAACAAAGTCGGTCTAAAGGTGATATAGTTGGTTAGTATTGGTAATTAGGAGTAAAAAACTGTAATTATTTTTGCATTCTGACCATTTTCAGCCAAGTTATACCGAAAATACCAATCGTAAATATTGAATTTTTGCCGAAAATCAGTTTTCTGTTTTTTTGCGATTTAAATATCACTATTTTGATCAGAACATTCGAAATATTGGTCCAAATATGGAATGTTATACCTCGTTGAGTTCGTAATTAAATTTCCAACAAAACTGTGTTCACAGAAAAAATTAAATTTTTTTTCCATTTTTTGCAAATTTTGATGATGGTACCCCTTACAAAAAATGCGAAAATTTGGCCAAAAATTATTTTAACAAAGTCGGTCTAAAGGTGATATAGTTGGTTAGTATTGGTAATTAGGAGTAAAAAACTGTAATTCTTTTTGCATTCTGACCATTTTCAGCCAAGTTTTACCGAAAATACCAATCGTAAATATTGAATTTTTGCCGAAAATCAGTTTTCTGTTTTTTTGCGATTTAAATATCACTATTTTGATCAGAACATTCGAAATATTGGTCCAAATATGGAATGTTATACCTCGTTGAGTTCGTAATTAAATTTCCAACAAAACTGTGTCCACAGAAAAAATTAAAATTTTTTTCCATTTTTTGCAAATTTTGATGATGGTACCCCTTACAAAAAATGCGAAAATTTGGCCAAAAATTATTTTAACAAAGTCGGTCTAAAGGTGATATAGTTGGTTAGTATTGGTAATTAGGAGTAAACAACTGTAATTATTTTTGCATTCTGACCATTTACAGCCAAGTTATACCGAAAATACCAATCGTAAATATTGAATTTTTGCCGAAAATCTGTTTTCTGTTTTTTTGCGATTTAAATATCACTATTTTGATCAGAACATTCGAAATATTGGTCCAAATATGGAATGTTATACCTCGTTGAGTTCGTAATTAAATTTCCAACAAAACTGTGTTCACAGAAAAAATTAAATTTTTTGTCCATTTTTTGCAAATTTTGATGATGGTACCCCTTACAAAAAATGCGAAAATTTGGCCAAAAATTATTTTAACAAAGTCGGTCTAAAGGTGATATAGTTGGTTAGTATTGGTAATTAGGAGTAAAAAACTGTAATTATTTTTGCATTCTGACCATTTTCAGCCAAGTTATACCGAAAATACCAATCGTAAATATTGAATTTTTGCCGAAAATCAGTTTTCTGTTTTTTTGCGATTTAAATATCACTATTTTGATCAGAACATTCGAAATATTGGTCCAAATATGGAATGTTATACCTCGTTGAGTTCGTAATTAAATTTCCAACAAAACTGTGTTCACAGAAAAAATTAAATTTTTTGTCCATTTTTTGCAAATTTTGATGATGGTACCCCTTACAAAAAATGCGAAAATTTGGCCAAAAATTATTTTAACAAAGTCGGTCTAAAGGTGATATAGTTGGTTAGTATTGGTAATTAGGAGTAAAAAACTGTAATTATTTTTGCATTCTGACCATTTTCAGCCAAGTTATACCGAAAATACCAATCGTAAATATTGAATTTTTGCCGAAAATCAGTTTTCTGTTTTTTTGCGATTTAAATATCACTATTTTGATCAGAACATTCGAAATATTCGTCCAAATATGGAATGTTATACCTCGTTGAGTTCGTAATTAAATTTCCAACAAAACTGTGTTCACAGAAAAAATTAAATTTTTTTTTCCATTTTTTGCAAATTTTGATGATGGTACCCCTTACAAAAAATGCGAAAATTTGGCCAAAAATTATTTTAACAAAGTCGGTCTAAAGGTGATATAGTTGGTTAGTATTGGTAATTAGGAGTAAAAAACTGTAATTCTTTTTGCATTCTGACCATTTTCAGCCAAGTTATACCGAAAATACCAATCGTAAATATTGAATTTTTGCCGAAAATCAGTTTTCTGTTTTTTTGCGATTTAAATATCACTATTTTGATCAGAACATTCGAAATATTGGTCCAAATATGGAATGTTATACCTCGTTGAGTTCGTAATTAAATTTCCAACAAAACTGTGTTCACAAAAAAAAATTAAATTTTTTTTCCATTTTTTGCAAATTTTGATGATGGTACCCCTTACAAAAAATGCGAAAATTTGGCCAAAATTATTTTAACAAAGTCGGTCTAAGGGTGATATAGTTGGTTAGTATTGGTAATTAGGAGTAAAAAACTGTAATTCTTTTTGAATTCTGACCATTTTCAGCCAAGTTATACCGAAAATACCAATCGTAAATATTGAATTTTTGCCGAAAATCAGTTTTCTGTTTTTTTTGCGATTTAAATATCACTATTTTGATCAGAACATTCGAAATATTGGTCCAAATATGGAATGTTATACCTCGTTGAGTTCGTAATTAAATTTCCAACAAAACTGTGTTCACAGAAAAAATTAAATTTTTTTCCCATTTTTTGCAAATTTTGATGATGGTACCCCTTACAAAAAATGCGAAAATTTGACCAAAAATTATTTTAACAAAGTCGGTCTAAAGGTGATATAGTTGGTTAGTATTGGTAATTAGGAGTAAAAAACTGTAATTATTTTTGCATTCTGACCATTTTCAGCCAAGTTATACCGAAAATACCAATCGTAAATATTGAATTTTTGCCGAAAATCAGTTTTCTGTTTTTTTGCGATTTAAATATCACTATTTTGATCAGAACATTCGAAATATTGGTCCAAATATGGAATGTTATACCTCGTTGAGTTCGTAATTAAATTTCCAATCGAACTGTGTTTACAAATTGAAATTCTATTTTTTTCAAATTTTTTGCAAAAAGTGCGAAAAATTGGCCAAAAATTAATTTTACAAAGTCAATCGAAAAGTGATTTGGATGGTTAGTATTGGTAATTAGGAGTAAAAAAATGTAATGCTTTCAGCTTTCTGATCATTTTTAGCCAAGTTATGCAGAAAATACCAATCGTAGTAGGTGTCTACTAGAAACGAAATGATCGGTGGCCAGTATGCCTGTTACATACTTTTCAACGAATCTAGTATACCCTTTTACTCTACGAGTACCGGGTATAATAAAACTAGACCCTTTTCCCCCGAAAAATCGCACCGAATCGCAAACGGAAAAGTGAATTACTTTGTTGTTGTTCCTCTTCTTTGCCGGCGGACGAGACGGATAGCTGATTATTCAAGTTTTAATGATGTTACGCAGTCCAATAACAAGAACAAGAAGCGGAACAACAAGAGGAAGAAGCAGAAAAAGAAGAAGAGAAGACCGGCTCGTAGGACCAAATCGTGGCATCGCAGTAGCTGGAGTTGGAGTTGGAGGCATGGCAAGTGGTGGAGCCAGATAGCCAAATAGTTTTTACGCGTTCTCAAGAAGCTTTTAACGTTTTAATGGATAGACGGCCTTTGTCGGCGAAGGGGTCCTGGGGGGAAGGGAGGGGGGGTAACCCCACCAGCTCCACCATTTGGAGCTCAGCTTTTATGGCCAAAAAGTGCTGACTACTGACTACGGACTACTGCCATTTTCTCTTCGTGGCCGTGCGAACAGTGGCTGCTCCTGTGTTTCTGTTGACATGAAACTGTCGCCTGCCATAGTCGCTGCACTGGCAGAAACAAGTTGGCAGTTTCAATTTCTAGCATAGCATGATAGAGATAGTGCGCACTTGCCGTTGGCGAATTTCTCTCAGTGTGAATGGGGTGCTCCGCGTCTTTGGCGATTTCCATCTATTCAAACCTTGGTTGGCCATCGTTATTGTGGCTCTCGTTGTTGTTGCTGCTGCTGACTGTGGCCGTATGTTTGTGGTAAATGCTAACAGTTTTTTGTGTAATTGTCAACGGCAACAACAACCACAACAACAATAACAACAAGCACACACAGAAGGCACAACAAGCAGTCCAGCGACGATGAGAAATAACGTAAACAAGTAAATGAGCATGAGGAAATTTGCCGCAAATGTCAGCACTTTTCCACTGGCCTGGGGGAGGGGGAGGGTGATGGGGGAGGGGTTACTCCCCTCAAGGATGGCTTGCAAAAGATTACTTTCCACTACCCACCGCCGCCGCCCTCTTGGCCACTTGCGTTTATTGAGTTAACTAAACAGCAGCAACAACAATGCGGCAGCTTAGCAAAGACAAAATAAAACCAAGCCAAACAAGAACCCAGACCAGAAACAAAAAGAACTGCGGCAACTGCGGCAACTGCGGCAACTGTGGCAACCCTGGCTGCGTAACGCTACTCCTGCACAAGGATTAAGCTTTTGGCCAGCGGCAAGCAGGCGGCTTCCCCCCCTCAAAGGACCTTTTGCCGGGGGAGGAGTGCCTCCTTCCTACTGCCTCCTTCCTCCTGACGCCTTCCTCCTGCCTCCTTCCTCCTGGCTCCTGGGGATGGTTACCTGGCTGCAGATGCTCCTGGATTATCGCCCTGCCTTCTCGCAGCAACAGAAACCGAAACAGCAACAGCAACAGAAACAGAAACAGAAACAGAGTGGCCCTGCATAATGTGTAAGCAGGTGGACGGCACTCACCGGGCGATCCCGGGAATAGCCATTGTCCTTGCACCGCAAGCAACTTGTGAGTGGTCATCGCAGGACTTCCTTCATAAAGGTGTCTACCAGTATGCTGTATTTAAATTAAACTAATGGGTAACTATAGGTACCTTTCGTTTTCGATTTTTAGCTGAAATGATTTTGATATAATTACATAGGAGCTAAAGCCACAAATTCATCATAAAGATGTGTTAAAGAACGCAACAATATATTTCTATTAGTATTTCATGTTACAATCATAATCTAATCTTTAAAAATATATTTTGTATGCCATAAATCACCTTACAATTTACAGTTTATAGCTTAAAGTTGATGTTGGAATGGAATCAAAATGTTGTATAATTTTTATACCAGGATGTTATCCTTACAGCTTTTGCCATACCCAGTGCAGGACATAGCCATCCTGCTGAGCAGCGAGGGTATCCAGAAGCCACAATAAAAATGTTACGGTTGTGTTGGATCAGCCCGCCCCCTGTTGACCCCCCCCTCTTGATGAGTGGGTGGGTGGGGTGCTGCTAGATTATTCATCTTAGATAAAAGCAAACTTTAAAACGCAACCGAAACTATGACAACCGCTGACTGCGCAGCTTAACGGGTTTCGCCTGGCACCTGTTGTTGTTGTTCTTCTTGTTTGTTAAACTACTATATTTGTTGTTGTAGTGGCTGTTGTTGGTGCTATTACTATTATTACTGCCACTGCTGATGCACAAAAGCGGCTTACAGTTTGGCAAGCACTGCCCCATGCCACCCACTAAACTGATTGTCAAGACAGCGAATATTCCGATGGAAAAGGGAACTTAGCTTAACTTTTTATCAATACAATAATAAACCTTAATGAATGTAGAAATATGATATTAATACTGCTTGGAATTAATAAGCAAGACTGCTGGATGTTGTTCACATGCGCATACTTTATTTCCCGCAGTGCACTGCGATACACAGCATCATCGACTTAGTTAACTTGTTATTTTCATTATGGACCGCCCTGGGCGAGTGAGTGCTGGGGAGGCGTGGCACAGGCCATTATGACAGCACAGCAGCTGGACGAGAAGAACAACGAACTCCGTCTCTGAAAATGCCCTTGGGACTGCAAGGTGGTAATGGAAAGGGAGGGGGACTTCCGGTTGGAGGTGGGTGATGGGTGGAGTTGCAGAGAAATTGGGGAAAAGCACTTGCAGCTCCCCTCGCTTTGCGGTTAGAGGTGTCCTGCCCTCCCAGGTCCCGAGTAGCATGTAACAAGTTGGCCGGAAGGAAGGGGGTGCTGGGGGGGAGTTGGAAAGTTGCATAAGGATAAGCAGCGCTGCTCGCAAATGAATGCCAGTCGCTCGGACTCATCAAGTGTAATGAGCGCAGTGAATGAGTAATCGAGTGTCCTGATTTGATCACCACACCCCTCGCCGCCTTTTTCCGCAACCCGACACTCGTAATCTGATTTGATTTAGTTTGCAGATGCGATTCTCGCACTTGCATGTGTGGCTATGTGTATTTGAATACACCCACTTGGAGAAGTGTGCGGAAATTGTGTCAAATTACATTCGAAATCCGGTGGAGTGCCAGTGAATACAGTGGCTAATGACATTTAAGCGAATCGATTTATTAAAGTGTTTTAAGAACATCTATGTGTATAATCACTTGCCAATTATATTCATATCGTATGTGAGTATCAATGACAGTTTGCCATTAAATGCACACAATCTGAATAAACACCTGGTCCTTGACTACACTCACTCACTTATTCATCTGCCGCCTGAGCTTCATTTGCGAATAACTGCTGCTGCTCTCGCCTATTCATTCGCTCAATCAGCGAGTCATTCACTCATTTATTCACTGGCAGCTGGTTGAATGCCCGCCAGGCATTCGGCGAGTCCTGCTCCCGTGCCGCTGTCAATGTCCTTGCCATTGTCCTTTCTCAGCTGTCATTTGTGGGCGATGGGCAAGGGGCGAGGGGCGGTGGGCGGTGGACGGTGGATGGGGGCAATGAAAATACCTGCAAGAAAATTATACGAAAACTGAACAAGCCAAAAACAACGGCAGGTTGTTATTTTAGAGTTCAAGTTAAAGTTAAGCAGCGCCCGCGGCATTCGACGTTCTTAACGCTCAGCCAGGACTTCAAAACAAGGACTCGCTGTAAGTGGGCGATGGAGGATACGGGGATCCACGGCTTCCAGGGATCCAGGGAGCCAAGGATTCGAGGACGAGCACGGGGCCAAGGATTGGGTAGATGCGACAGCAATGAAGTGCACTCGAGTTGTGAATGGGCTGGAGTGTTTTGGGTGCTCTGTTTGTGTCCCCTTTTCTCTGTGTGCGTCTCATTGCTGCTCAAAAGCGGCACACTGGCAGAAAAACTCTACTACTTGTCATAATACACTTATTAATTATGGAATTAATTTGCTTACTATTTTACGAACACAAAGTATAACATATTTGCATGGCGTCTAAAAGTAAGCCGCGTACTTCAATGCAACTTGCAATTGTTTGCAGTGCATCCAACTAGGATATCCTGGCCCACGTTCTATCAAGCTGACTCCCTGGCCCCCTGCCCCCCTGGCCCCCTGGCCACTCGTCGTTACTCGTATCTTTGTGGAACAATTTTGCCTGAATGCCTGAATGCAAGCGGCAAAATGGTTGAATGGGCGAATGAATGAATGAGTGAATGGGCATATCCCTGCCAGCCTCGTCCTCGTCCTGCGTCCTGCTCTCTGCGTCCTGCATCCTGCGAATTTTCCTATCTGCTGGCCCATTCGAATGGCGCTGAAAAGTTTCTCTCACTTTGACTTAAGTGCTCCGCCCTCCTCAAGTGAACAATTCGAGTGTTTGTGTGCGCTGGCGTTGTTGCTGGTGCAATTAGTGAAGAGCGCACTATTATTATTATCATTATGAATTTTAAGCAATCAACTGCGAGAGCAGCAACAATTAAACTTAAAGTTGCCGACTTGGCGAACTCCTCGGCCGAACTCCTCAGCCGCCCCTCGCAAGCCCTCGCCCAAATGTAAACAGTCAAGTTGGACCGCCAAAAGCTATGGAAATTGAATTGGTGCTCTTCTTTTTCGTATTTCGCATTTTGTATTTCGTATTTCGTGTTTTCGCGTATTTTCCTCGTATTTATTTTGTTGTTTACCTATGATAATTGTGATGTTTATTTATGGGAAAAGTCAAAAGTGGTGGAAAAAGCCAAAACCAACTCTATGTTGGCGGTAAATGTGCAGAAGTTCGGGGAAATTCTGAAATTTGTTCTATCCAAGTGAATTGTTTCACCTATTTAATGTTTATTAATTTCTGCTTTTATGTATCTGCTCTTCTTTTTTCCAAATGCTTTAGTAGTTTGCCCAAAAATGTTGCCTGATGGACTGGAATATTTACAAAAATTTGGCATTTGACCAGGGAAACGTAGTTTTCCATTATTATTGCCTTGCATTTGCATTATTATGCATGCAACTGCAGCACCAACTAAACTCACTTACCATCTGCATTTCTTATTAATTGAAAAGCCTATTCTATCCTATGAATTCATTTTTATACGATTCTTGAATGTGTATTCGTATCTTTTAATTGGCGACTTATGGCTGGTGAGAAAGGGGAAATTGTGGCACAATTAAGTAAACTTCCTTCGGTGCGGAGATAATAGGGATTTTCCACCATAGTTTCCTTCGCTTCTCCTTCTTATTTACAGCGCAATCAAATTTAACTGTTTAAACAAGCGATGAAAAGATTCTGCTTTTCACCCACACACACACACACACACAGCAGCATTCACACATATGCGACGGGTGGTGCAGTCATTGTCATTGCCAGAAAAGTGGGTGGTGGGTGGTGGTTGGTGGTTGGTGGGTGGGTGTGGAAAATGCAAAACAATTTCAGGCGAATTAGCGTAATTGTCTCGCCGCTGCTGTTGCTTCGGCTTCAGCTTCTTCTGAGACAAAAGGGCCAAGGAGAAAGGAGAAAGTGGAAAGGAGAGCAGCAGCAGGACTCAAGCTACTTAATCCTCTAATTTGTGTGACTGTGTGTGTGTGCGCCACGCCCCTTTTCTGGGCTTTCGCCTAGCACGGGCGAGGCAAAGTTTGCCCTCATTTATATGCAAAAATGTAAACCAAAAAATCAGCGAGAATGTTAAATCCAACAAAATGCATTTAACACATAAAAATTTGCATAGAAAGTGCTGCCTTCGGTAAACCCCCCTCATCCCGCACCCCAGACTCCGCACCCCTCATCCTGCACTACGAATTTCCCATTGAGAAAAACCCCATTCCATTCCGGTTGCTGGTTTCTGTAGTCGCATACCGCACTATCTAAGTGCGAGCGGCAGAACAATTGAAGTTAATTTTATTTTTATTTTTATTTCCGGCACCCGCTACTTGAGTATTATTACACTAAGCCTTAGAGTGTGTGAGTGCGTGTGTGTGTGTGTGTTTGTGGCTGCCACGCCCCAATTTAAGTAGTTATTTCGGCTAACCCCCGGTTAAAATGCGCCCTTCTACGCGCTTCTCAATGTCTTCACCTAGGGATACCATCCCACACTTTTATTAATGTGTATAATGTAATATAAAATCTAAACTACTTTTTTCTGCCAGCAGCTAACCTGCGGTTAAAATGCGCCCTTCTACGCGCTTCTCAATGCATTTAGCTGCTGGCTGCACTCCGTTCATTTAGCTATATCACATTTCTAGGAACCGCTGGCATCCAAAACTTGAACTACTTCAACTCGGTTGCTGTTAAAGTGCGCTCCTCGAGACTTCAACTTGTTGGACACTTTTTAACGTTTCACTTTCGGAATGGCAATCTTCCCCCGCTCCCGCTCCCCTTCCCATTTCCATCCCCATACCCCAAACCCCATTCTCTGGCATTTTATATCTGTCCGTTTCTTATTATGTATTTGTAACCAATTGGTTGCCAAAACTCCACCCCACCCCCCCGCTCCGCATTCACGCTCAGTCAATTTTTTGTTGCCACTGCCACTGCTGCTGCCACTGCTGTTGTTGTTGCTGCCACTGCTGCTGTTGTTGTTGCTGCTGCTGCTCGTGTGTCCTTTGTGTTGTTGCTGTTATTGCATGTGTTGAGATTCTCATGGAAATTTGCATACAAATTGCGTCTGGCGCGTAGGAAGCCCTTGGTTTGCTGGGCGTTGGCGGGCTATATGTGTACCATTACCACTGGCTACAAGGGGAGGGTGATGGAGAGGGGGGAGGGGGAGGGGGGGACAGATGGCCCGACATGCGTATGGGGTTAACGAAGGGTTAACACAACACAAAAAACCAGAGCCCTCAATGAAAAAAGCAGAAATATGAAACACTGCCAACACAGCGGCGGCACCTGACAACTGTCAAATTCTGTGGGCTACCATCGATAAATAAAATGGAGGAGGTCATAGAAAGTTGTGTCCCTTTCATTGCGAATATGTTGTTATAGTTTTAAAAGCAATTACACAGCTCTTCATGAGCTAAGAGAAATTTTAGCTTAGGAATACAAACAACCAAGTAACTTGGAACGGAAACATCAGAAAACCAATCATCACCAAACCAAACCAAACGTATGTATATAATCAACTCAAGCGATTTGACTGAATTACATTGCTCTAAAGACTAAAGACCAATAATTTCTAAGATAATAAACAATTGTCTAGCAGAAAGTAGCTGATTCTAATTACAATCGATACATCAGCAGCTCTGGCTCACAAATTTTGAATGTCTACGCAACTTCAAGAATTTGGCAATCGTTTTCAGTTTAAGTTTTAAGTTTATGATCAAGAAGTGCAATCTTTTCTTCTGTTCAAATTAAGATGTACTACGAATGAAGAAAATAAACTTTACTTTCCGTTTCGCTAGTGGAATGGCTCTTCTACGCCGCACTGCTTTATTGGTTAACGTTGGGAAGTATTTACAATTGGGGTCAGTGACGAACAGCAACCAGTTAGCATCCGTAACCAGTCAGTGACCAACGGCGAGCATTTACCAGCTGCTCTGGGCCCAGCCGCCCTGCGGAGCCCAACCGCCGGAGGAGTAGCTGGAGGCGCCGCCGGAGGAGTAGCCACCGCCATGGCCACCGCCGGAGGAGTAACCGCCGCCATAGCCGCCGCTCGATCCGGAGTCGGAGATGACCTTGATGATCTTGACGGGGCCACCGCTTCCGTAACCACCACCGCCGTATCCACCGCCGCCGCCGCCGCTGTATCCACCGCCCGACGACCAGCCGCCGCCGTGGCCGCCACTGTAACCGCCGGAGGAGCCGCCTCCGTAGCCACCTCCGTAGCCACCTCCATAGCCACCGCCGTAGCCGCCGCCGCCATGGCCGCCGCCGTAGCCACCGCCAGCGCCGGAATCGGTGATCACCTTGATGATCTTAACCGTGCCGCCGCTTCCGTGGCCACCGCCGCCATAGCCACCACCGCCGTAGCCACCGCCGCCGCCGTAGCCACCAGCTCCTCCGTGGCCGCCGCTGTAGCCACCGCTATAGCCACCACCACCGTGGCCACCGCTATAACCTCCTCCACCTCCGCCGGATGCCCAGCCGGAGCTGAGGGCACTGCCTCCGCCGCCGCCGCCGCCCAGGAATCCCGCATGGGCCATACTGCACACCGCCAGCAAGCAGACGAAAACCTGCAAGAGATTGGCAGGAAGCGCGTTAGTTGAACTCACAAAAGGGGTACACATAAAAAAAAAACAAGTACTGCAGAGAGTGGTTTCACTCTTCACTGATGTGAAAGTGTTAATCCGCGATGGGCGCACCTTCATGTTGGCGTGTTTGAACGATTGATTGCGATTGCGATGGCGATTGCTTCGAAAGAACGGCGAGTGTGTCGGACTGGAAGGGCGATCTTCGACTGTGGTCAGCAGCGTTTTGGCCGCCGCTTTTATGGCCAGCGACTCGGATGCTCGGCCAGCAGCTGGGCTCACTTAACCCTGCCCTGCCCCAACCTGCCCCACTGCGGCGCACAGTGGTGCGAACCCCTCCAAACCGGACTGCTTGGTTTTCAAATACACCAGATTCATTCAACGCAATGAAACATCTCGAATGAAAGTCTAGTACTCACTTCTATCGAAAACCCTATACTTTTCTAATGGACATTTTCGATAGCTGTTTACTTAGTCTTAGCCGCACATAAATGTTTATATCTACTGCCATTTTTGCATCTTGTTGTGAGAAAAGCGATGGTTTTTTATTGATTTGCAGTTTAAGGGAAATAAGCTGACGATTTCCCTATTTCGCTGAGCTTATATCACCATGTTGTATTGGCTTCTTGTTGTAATTCATTTTGCACGTCACAAAGTAAGGCGGAATAGGGCAAAATAATTATAAAATTGGTATTTTCCACACAATACGAGGAACTAATATCACCGTGTGGAGTCTGCTCGTGTTTGACACACTAATTGCCGGTCCACGCGATGGTCCGTTTTGAGTTGCGGCATCATCATTACCATGACCATTACCATTACCATCACCACCATCACCTCCACCTTCACCAGCGACGATGGTCGTTGTCCAGTTGTCTGCATGGGGGCAACGGCCCTGACCCCGCCCCATCCCATCCCAACCCATCCATACCACATACCACATGCCATCCCATCCAATCTCCACCCGCGGCTCTGAGCTCTGAGTTCCAAGCTCCCAGCTCCAAGCACCAATCTCCCAGCTTCAAGCTCCCAGCTCCAAGCAGCCAGCTCCATGCTGCGGGCTAATTTATGTCGCGTACTGTACTGTGTTGCAATCCAGGCGGCCGCAGCTGTCAAGTGGGGCAACTTGCATCGCCAGGTTGAAGGAAACCCTTCGCAGAGTTTAAGACACTGCAAAACCGTTTGATGGCGCATTTTCAGCTCGTTATGCAACTCATCCGAATCGACACAAAGTTGCAAAAATAATAAACAATAGCTGCCAGCAGCATGATCCAATAAACCAGGTAGCGATCGCACCACCAGCAGCACCAGCACCACCAGTGGTGGGGATTAAATGGGTGGTGCAGTACCTTCAGTATCTTAATAACCAGGTACTTTACTTTAATAGAAATGATCACGCTGCATTATGAACTTGCTACATTATCTATCTACTGCTATGTGGCAATATTGAACGGCATTCGATGTTTTTGGTTTTCGATGTTGCGAGCAGCTGGAATTCAAACTTCATGTACCTGAGTACCAAAATAATCAGAGATCCAATATAATTCCAATCCGAACCAATAATAATTATTAGTTTCACAAGCGGTTCAATCAGGTTTCGTGTTATGAAACATTTTGTATTTGCAGATCAGTCCTTCAGTTCTCGCGCCCTATCAATCTGCGTTTTTGAGCTGCTGAACATTCAGGGTATTGAGTAACTCTGCCATCGATGCCCCAGCACAATTTCGATCTTGATTAATCCGCGATCGATCAACGCGATCGCAGGCTCCATTAACATTTGGCCCGCAGTGGCGATGGGTCAAACAGAATGCTATTAATTGCCGCTCCACCAGCAGAAGTTGCAGCTACAACTGAAGTAGTTTGTAGTTGGTAGTTTGTAGTTGGTAGTTTGTAGTTCGTAGTTAGTAATTATAGCCAACCTTCACTTCTTGAGCTGATAGATGAGCCATACATTTCCTGGAATGGCCCACGGCCTCACGATGCTCGGATTATGAAGGAGAAGCAATCTAAGGAATATTTGAAGGCACTTGAACATATTCCTATTGCTGCAATTAGCTAGTGAATTAGCCTATTAACTATTTTACTTTAACTATTTTTACTTTAACTATTTAATCATAGTGGGAAATCATAGTGGAAAATCATAGTTGGAATTCATAGTTGGCAATCATAGTTGGCAAGCCAAGGCTTTCTTGTTGAAAACACACAACATTGTTAAAAACATTTAATGTGGCTTTGCAGCAAACAATTAGCGATAATGCATTGCAGTTAACACAATCGGAAGACATTTGTTTTTGACGAGCATTTCACTATCCGAATTATTTATTGTGATTTATTGCCACGCCCGAGTTAACAATGCCAATAACAATTAGTGATTATTTAACGGAGTCGCATGCGTTTTATGCGCCATAAATGCCAAAATTTACGCGTATTTATGGCACATTTCATAGAAAACTGAGTTCGTGTGGCTTAGAAATAATGTTATGTAACCATTAAACTCAATTATAATTGACATTTGGAACATATCGATGCGTGAATCGATGGTAAATCGAATGCAAGTCGAATTATGAATATGCATGGGATTAAGTGTATACAAACCTAATTAGTCAGCATCTCCAACGGAGTGGCCATTAATTAAGCCATAAAATATGCCCACAAAAAATCGCAGCTCACGAATTTGTTTAGAAAAACATAACAAAGTAAAACACGAAGAACCGAGAGACTGAAATCCGTTTTTGAAAACTAGTTACCATAGAAAACTAGTTACGGCGCCATCAAATACAAGAAATACAACAAACTCAGTGATGGAAATTCAAAACAAACCCGAGACGCATCCGCAATTATATTCGTTATTTCGGTGGGGGAATTACTTAACTTGGCCAGAATGGACATAATTACCAGACGATAATGGATGCTGACCTTGAGCTTAACCCACTGTAAGCTTAACCCACTGTAAGCCGAGGTGCCCAAACTATGTTTCCACCTCCTATGGAAAGTTTTCGAAGTCTTGCAAGTAAATCCAAATCAACAAAGTGGCTGTCAAAAATATGCCACTTAATCTGAAACCACTGATGAGGGGATTGTTTGTATTCAGCGAGAAATGCAGTGTAATTTTATTCCGTTTTGTGATATAATATCCCACGTCCATTGTTCACTTTGCTACCTTAAAAATTATATGACAAACTGGTTGCAAATTATATCGTCAATTGCAAACAGCACACAAATGTGTGCCCAAATGGGTTAAGTGGAAAGCGAAACTGGCCAACAAAGATGCTCCCAAAAAAACCCCCGAACATGAGTAATCAACTATGGCTTCGACTTCCCAATCGATAGACAAAGAATTTTTTCTTCTTTTTTTGTTGAGTATTTTGTTAACAATTAGCAAAAAAAACTTAATGGTTTCTAAAAGCGCACACACAAAACGCGTGCACTAACTTAAACTAACTTCGAGCATCGAAAAAGGCCAATGTCGCCGCACAACTCCGACAACAGGAACAAAGGAGTTGACATCAGCTTGATTGTCTGGGTTGCCTGGGATCTTAGGATCTGCTTAGTTCCATCCAGAGCCACCGGAGGACCAGCCACCGCCGGAGGACCAGCCAGCACCGCCAGAGGACCAACCACCGTGGCTGCCGCCATCGGCGACTCCGCTGCTGATCACCTTGATGATCTTCACATCCTCGGCGTGGTGGGCGTGGCCGTGGCCGCCGCTGGAGTAGTCGTAGCCATGGCCATGGCCATGCCCGTGACCCTCCTCCTGGAAGATCTTGATGATCTTGACCTCAGAGCCGTGGCTGTGGCCGTGACTGTGGCCATGGTCGTGGCCGTGGGAGTGGCCAGCCTCGCTGATCACCTTGACGATCTTCACCTCCTCGGGAGCAGCCCATCCGCCGGTCCATCCGCCGCCACCGTGACCGGCCTCTTCGCTGATGACCTTGACGATGGTGGGGGCGGCGCCTCCTCCGGATGACCAGCCACCGCCGCCTCCTCCGGATGACCAGCCACCTCCGCCGGATGACCAGCCGCCTCCTCCGGATGACCAGCCACCGTCACCGCCTCCTGCGATGAATCCGGATTGGGCCAGGCTGAAGCAGGCAATCAGGCAGATGAAAACCTGGAGACGGATCAAAAATCAATATGCTGCGCATTAGGGCGAGCCACAAGGAGCACCTACCTTCATAGTGCTGTCGGTTCCACTTGGGTTTAACTGGCACTTGGCGATGGAGCGAAGTGGGATGGGGGAGCTGAGCTCGGACACTGATGACAATGCTCTGCCCTGCGGCTACTATTTATACGGCTCCAATGTGGGTCATTGCGAAGAGAAATGCTACTGAAATGCTACTGAAATGCCACTCGCCCCCAACATTCGATGCCCATTCCCAATTCCATTTCCATTCCAAATGCGACATTCGCTGACCCAATGGATGTGCCACTGTATCACTAATGCACCGATTTTCCAAAACTCTTAATCAGCGGAGGCTATTAATAAGGTGACCTTTGGACCTTTGCGTTTAAAAGATCACAGGTAGGAAAGATATAAATGGGAACTATGTAAAAGAGTGACAAAAGATGATGACGTTTCACTTGAATGGCACTGGAATATATATTGAAACTATTTGGAAGGTAAAGAATGATATGTAGATATGCAAAGTAACGAAAGCCTTCTTTCTATTCAACATAAAGATATGTATATCTTTAATTATATTAAAGATGGCACAGTAGATGGCTTGGCAACCCTGCTGCAAAAACGGTCTTCAAACATCTGTTCGCCCTGGGCGGAAAATACCTCAACAGGTGTTCCCCGGTGTTTTGATTTTGCCATCACACTCTATTCACAAATCCAAGATTCACAATTCGCGATTTGCGATCTGCGCTTCTCTCTTTTCGCACTAAACTCAGGTTCGTGCACCAAATTGGCAAGACACTTTAGATGGCCGAATTATGCAAATCAGCGTGTGGGTCAAAGTGAAAGAAGGCGAGTCGGAATCACAACCACAGCAGCCACCACTGTTGCGTATGCACATCTGCTTAATTAAGCTTGTTTTTTATGGCGCCTCGCACGGAACGGATGACGAACACTTGGCCAAAACCAAAACTAAAACCAAAACCAAAGGCAAAACCCAAAGGCAAAACCCATTTGCCAACTTTCTAGCCGCTCTTGGGATGTCTGCACTGCGCTGGCATTGTACTCGTTAGCATTAAGCATATTTACCTTTATGATTTTTTCTCGACATTCTGTAATGAGCCCAAATATTTGGACAGTGCTCAAAAGTCACCAAGTTGCCACCAAGTTGCATCACATTTGCAGCTACTGATGAAGTGGCAGCAAATATTGTTGCTATGATCGGCATATTTGCCATCATCGACACTTTGGAACTGGTTTGATCTCAACTGAGCAGCAGCTATAAAATAGTTTTAATTGTATAATTTAAGATATCTAGCACTTGCTTAAATATATGTAATTCCCGTCCCCGTTTGCCATTAGGCTCGATTTATAGCCGCTGTCCTTGTTGCATATGCAAATCGGGCTCACGCATGAACGCCCAAACATACAACATATGCAACAAGACACGGAGCAGGCCAAATGCGATAAATATGTTGATGCGGTCGTGTCCTTTTTTCGCAACTAACAGCAGCGCTTTTCCGCTCTTCCGCTCTGCGCTTTTCCGCCTTTTTTTGTTTTTGTTTTTGCCATGCCATGCTCGTTCTTCATTAAAAATAATGAAAATTGAATTTAATTCGCTTGTCGGGCCTAATTATAATTATGTTAATGGCGCATGTATTTCCACAAAATTTCCACAATGTTTGTCCAAATCGTCAACCGATTTTCCATTTTCCATTTACCATTTACCATTTTCCCACTGGCAGCCAGATAGTATCTGCGAAATCATGTTCCATTCCATTACATATCGTGACAGGAGCTGCACTGCCGGGTTGGCTTAGTTGGCCAGCGCTAATTGGAAGTGCTTTAAACTGATTTTAAACATGCATTTCTGATGGCCCAGCAATGTGCAATTAGTGTCAGATTTGGCATAGCATAAAGCGAAATTATCCTCAAAGGACGCACCTGGAATATTTGTATATTTTATAAGTTGCAGCTACAGGAAAGCGAAAAGATTAACATTGTATCTTACGATAATTAGTTGAAAAAACTCGCAATGCACAACTGATCCACAAAATGCTGTGAATAATAATTTAATATAAGTTAGTTGGTGTTTTATATTAAAAATAAATATGTAATTACATACTGTAAACACTCAGTAAACATATAATTTCCTTTAGCCAAAAGTCATCCGCTTGTCGCTAATTTTGCCACTTTAGTTCAACCAGCGATATGGAAACCATCGCTGAGCTTTAACCAAACTGAAATCGGGAATCAGGAAACTGGAATCAGGAATAAGGAGGCGGGGGAGAAAAGGGGAGTGGCATTTGGGTTTTTGGGCAAGTTGGTTACAGCGATTGAATTTAATTAGCTTATCATGAAAGCGTATTCCACATAAATTTATCAAAATTGCTTTACACAGCAGCGGAGACAGAGGCTTTTGCGAGGGGGGTAGTGAAGGGGAAAGGGGGGTGGTGAAGGGGAAAGGGGGGTGCTGTGCCCAAATTGCATTACGACCCGCCCATTAAACTGATAAAAACGAGATCCTGGAGTGGCGATGTAGCTGTGGACGGGGTGTTTTTCGGGGGCGGCACTTTAAAGTTGATGGCTCGAGAGAGAATCTAAAATCAAATTTATTAACGCACATTACAACGCGCTCAGTTCATAGCACACACACACACCCCCTTTTCTGTGGGCGGTGGGTGGTGTGCTGATGGGTGGTGGGTGGTTGGGGTTTTTCCATGGCCAGGCGTGTTGCCTTTTGTTTTCCGCCAAAAAGCGGGCGGAAATGTATTTATTTCACGCCAGCGAAAGGCCAGCAAGTGAAGTGTTTAAAAAGCGGCCTAAATAATAACAAATTTCGCGGGCCATCTCTATGATCCTGGCTAAAAGTGGGCTTATATGTTGGCAATATGCTTTCAGTTGGAAAACACCATGCACTGCATAATTGTAGACCATTAGGTTAGCTGACTTGGCCATGCCAGGTAATCGAATATGGCACCGTTTGATACTCATTGATTTTTTGTGCATCAATAATAATTATTTCAGTTCGCAATCCAATCACAAAGCAGTCCAGCGAAATAGACTTCTTCACTTTGCCACAGGTATCTGTATTTGTATCTGTATCTGTATTTGTATCTGTATTTGTATCTGCATCTGTATTTCTATCTGTATTTGTATCTGCATCTGTATTTCTATCTCTATCTGTATCTGCATCTGTATTTCTATCTGTATTTGTATCTGTATCTGCATCTGTATCTCTATCTGTAGTTGTATCTGCATCCGCATTTCTATCTGCATCCGCATCATTTTAGCCCACCATTAAGCCATGATTACTGCGCTGCGACGGCGACTCCCCATATGACTTGCGACCCCGCCCACAATTGCCAATGGGCTATAGGCTGGTGTGAGGAAAGGGGAGAAGGGGGAGGGTGTGTGTGTGTGTGTGTGGCGCCTTAAGCCGCTTGGCAAAGTTCGGTCGACTTACTTCGCCTTATCGACGAGGCCTTTGAGGCATCCACTTTGATAGCTGGCCAACTGTGTTAATTGATAAGCAATCGCTAATCGCGCTTCGTCGGCGCACCGGCGACAAAAAGAATGTGAGGGGGTGGTTGGGTGGTAATAAAAGTGTTTTTGCTGTCCGCCGTCTCTTTCACACACACTCGCGCCGTCTCTGTCGCACCGCCAGGCGTTCGCTTGTGGTGTCAACGCGATTATAATGATTATGCCGCTTCGCAGCTTTCACTATGGCATTCACCATGATAGCACTGCAAATTGGGATAATCAGTCTTCATATAACTTTGGCATAACATAAACGAATTATCTTATAATTCCGATTATTATTATCAGCACTTCATTTGATTGGTATTAGGTATTAGTTCTTAGCTATTTAGTATTAACACCTAATAGAAACTCACTCGAATGCATTCCATATCTTGTATATCTGCAGGATCCTTTCTTCCATCACCAATATCCTCCTGTATTTGGCACAACTTTTTCGTTCACTTCATGAAGCCAGCCAATTTGCATCCTTTCTGACCACAAACGAGTAATACCCAGTGTGAATTGTTGGCTTCCATAATGACCGCATGTGTAAACTAATGCAGATCTGCAGGACACTGCTCCTGTTATTAGGAGCATCCCCATCGGGGGATGGAATGGGATGGGATGGGTTCCAGGAGGAGGGGAGCACCATCGTTCGCCTGGCAATTGAAGGCACTTGCGCGTGAAATTACATTGAAAGTTTAATTGTGCTCACCCAGAACGACAAAGTGCAGCGGTTCGCAGTGCATTAGACACGCAAAATTTGCCCATCAATTAAAACTCAACGCCCAGCGAAAGTGCCCCGATTTTCCACCGATTCTCCAACGATTCTCCACCGATTCTCCACCGATTTTCCATCGATTTTCCAGCGGCTCTCCACCGATTTTCCAGCGATTCCCCACCGACTTTCCACCGCCTGCCGCGTTTTATAGATAACAACTGCGATTAGCGGCATAATGACATTATCACTTAGCGACCTCACCCAATGCCAAAGTCATTGATCTCTGGCTTATCTTTGGCACAGAACTCACACTTGTAAATACACATTTGTAAATAAAAACGGAAATCTTTGTCTTTGTTTCAATGAAAACCATTTCAACTGCCCTTTGATCACATGGAAAAAAGAAAAGCTTGCGCTTTGCCAATAAGCGTTGTGTATGCTGTATTATTGAGTGCAAGTGACTGGTGGCGCTGGGAACTTTCAGCACGCAATCATTAGTTGATTATCTATCGATCTGCTGGATTTGCCACAGCGCTTTCCACTGCCACGCCCCCTGTTGCACCACCTGCGCCCGCCCACACGCGGAAAAGCGGCCGCACATTTCTCCTGTTGCGGCTGACTTAAAAAACGAACGAACGAGGCGAAACAGTAGGAAAAAAAGAAATCAGTGCAGTGGAAACCCCTCAGCTGATGCAATTTTCTTGTGCGAAAATTAACAAACAAACACACTCACACACACAAACACACGGGCGAGTGTGGCAAATGAAAATACGCGCGCGAGAATTCAATTTGTGGAAAAGAAAATGGTGTTGGATGAGTGGCTGCGGAGGGTGAGGGGGCTGTAGCCTGTTGTTGTTGTTGGGTGAGGCTATGGTTTAGCCTGCTGCCTGTTTACTTGAGGTTTTCCCAGCACCCAGCAGTACCCAGGGTTTTTCCTACATTTTCCCTAGACTGTCGGCATATGAGGGCCAGCCGGAAGGAAATGCAAGCGAACAAACTGAGCGCGCCAGGCAAATACTCAGCCAAAGTGGGTGGCTCATCGGATGGGTGGGTGGTGCAGTGGTGGTGCAGAGGTGGTGCAGTGGTGCAGTGGTGCAGTGGCTCGGTGGTTTAGGTTTTGCTGGCTTAGACCGAAAATTGGCACAAACGGAAGTCGATTGAGCTCGCTGCTGCCAGCAGACTTGTCGCCAATCACTCGCTGCGGGCAGACAGGGGTTAAGGCAGCCGAATCGGGCACACGGTGTTAAGCAACTTAAAGCGACTGATAACTGCTTCTTAGCCGAAGAACGCCTTCAATCGATAGATGCAGTTTGGAATGAACCCATTAACTGCTATGTAGTATAAATCCAAAACAGTTTAAAGCATTCTACGCAGACTTGGTCTAAATAAAAAACTCTAACATTCAGTTGAGCTTTTAATGAAGCACTTGCAAAAAGAGGAAATAAGAAGGTCACCACCTTGATATACCAACTCCTATAATCTTATCCACCCACGCTGCATGTTATAAAGCCCAAAAAGAGCTGCAGCGCAGAGTTAATTCCCTAATTATCTCAATTCATGGTGTTTGCACTTTGTGAGCTAGCGAAACGCTTTAAAGGCAAGATGTTTACGTCAAAATACTGTGCGTATACTGGGAATATTAAATATTTAATTTTCTGCCGTCATTGTTAACAACTAAGACCCCTTTCGAATGCATTGTTGGCGTTGCCAGGACGACAACGGTGGCTGCCATTCAACAGATCCTGGCACAATGCACATGTGCACCACACTGCTGCACTGGCGAGTCCTGCCGCTCTCCACTATCGTAGTTTGCACACACTGAGCGAAATAGCGCCGCACAAAAATACACACCTCATCGAGATAATATTCTACTGAAGGTGGCACTTCGTGGTGGACCCTCTACAAACTCATACCAAACACATAAATTTAAATGAATTAATTGCACGTAATTTTTGACAGTGCATAGGTAGTTGGTTCAAAGAGCTGCTGGAATTACTAATGTTGGCAATCTGTTTGGCTGTCTGTGCCACGCCCCCGTCCGCGCAGCCCGCCCACGAGCTGTGCGCTCGCAGGACCAAATATTTCGATTATTAATGTCTGTTTATCTGCATGCGACGATGTCAGCCGTTCGCCATAGCCACCCATATCTATATACATAAGCACATATATATATATATCTGTATATATATAAATATATACATATGTATATAGAGGTGCATATATATCCCCGATCTGTGGGGCTGTCTTTGTTTACGCTGCTTTATGGGCTTCGATTAATTTTGCGCGTAAATGGCGAGAGGGGGAGTGGAAAGTGGAATGAGGGAAAGCGGGAAAGCGGGAAAGCGGAAAAGTGGGGAGTTATCCGCGGCAATTTGTTGTTGTTATCTGCGGGGCTATATTTAAACATAGTTTATTAGTTGTTGTTGCAGCGATTAAAAGCGTGGCAGCCACCCACCAATTCCCACCAACCCCCCTCCCCTCTTGACGGAAAATATTGCAGACATTTAGTTTGAAGATGGCCAAATTCGAGGGCGGGAAAACTCGCGCGAAAAATGAGCGCGTTCAATCAGGGGAATTATTGCGAGTCGGGTTATCACGTTATCAACTCAATTATCTACTCGGCTGAGCCAAAATCGATGTACTGATTGTGTTTGCTTTTAGCCAGATTATTTTAGCCAGATTATTTTAGCCAGATTATTTTAGCCAGATTATTTTAGCCAGATTATTTAAGCCAAAATGCAGCCGAGTTACCTTGGCTGTGTGCCAACAAATTTGTATTATTATCTCTTATCATATGAGTATGAAAAACCTTGAAGAAAAACCCCCAATCATTAAATTGTTGGATATGATATGATATGAAACAAGTGGTTCCTAACTTTACATAAATGTTTTTAACATCAATAACTTCGCAAGCAAATAACGTATGTAGTTTTATTAGTCATTCTATATATTTTGAAATTATTAAATAAGTATTCACGATAACTTGTGAAATTAGTCGTGCTGTTTTGGATATTAGCATTCTGCCTAATGACAAAGTCGTTTTGCAATTCTCATACGTCTCCATGAGATACAAGTACAAGATACTTTTCAGCACAAGATACTTTTCAGTTACCCCACCTGTAAATGATCTCACCTCTAAGTGTTTGTGCTGATGCATTCCCATATTATTGAGAAAAGTCTACCCGTGAAAAAGTGCCGATTGTAAATCGCCGGAGTGGAATTTTCGCAGTTATTCGCTTATTTTAGTGTGTTTATTCCTTTACTGCATTCCCCATTGAGGCTGCCTCACTTTACACTGTAAAATATTGCACAAAAATAGAGATAAATACAAATAAAAACTGGGGGTTAGTTGGTGTAATTGCCAGAGCAAACATGAAAGGGAAATCGGCGATCAAATGTTTGCCCACAAATGTATTCGTGTTTAGATAAGTAAGTAAGTTGCTTGGATAGTGACGCACCCCGTTCCCAGATTAGGCATTCTTGATAAACACTGCTAATAAACACACAACACACACACAGTTCGCGAATAAACAAACAAAACATTGCAAAATACTAAAATATCAGATTGGCGCCGACATGGGTTTATTACCCACGCACTGCGAGAAAAAACGCTGCTGCTTTGCGGAATTCAGCTCAAGTCATTGGGTACTACGAAGTACAAGTACATCCACCAACTATCGTATTGGAAATGGAAACTAATAAATTGTTTTCATATGAAGCTGCGTCATTTGTTTAATTATAATAATAGTATCTAATATAATCCTAAAAACTTAAGGCGAGAAAATGGGATTCATAATCATTAGCAATTTGAAATCATAAAAGTTGTCTAAAATTTTTGAGTTGAAACATCTAACCACTTTATATTATATACCTACATATATTATATATACTTCCTAGGCAGCACATGTCCCAAATTCAGTCGGCTTTTCTCGCAGTGCACATATTCGCACATATGCCAGAGCTTTTCGCCATCGAAGTGCGAATCGTGCTTATCTAATGAGTCGATAATCGCGGCGGGTGGCGGCGGCGGTGGAGGAAGTGCATCGGCGAGCGGTGTGTTTGGCTGGGAGCTTTTCCGGCTGCCTTGGTGCTTGGTGCTTGGTGCTTGGTGCCCGGAGGCGACTGGCCGACGTGACCGGCGGCACATCGGACATCCAGGCAGGCAGAGCTAAAGCTTCCCGCGGGTTCTGCTTCTGGTGGCTTTCACGCCGGGAGTGCGTTGGTGCGATAGTGGTGTATATAAGGCACCATGCAGGGCCTGCGTCCCGCGCATAGTGCACAAAGCTCTCCTCGCGTTCACTTCGCATCCGCATCCGCTCCGCTCCGCCACATTCCATTCCGCAGCCGGAGTAACCAGTAACCAGTAGCCAGTGTCCCTCGTCACTCGTCTCCGATCTCCCGAGAGCAGCTAGCATGTGGTCGAAAGTTGGCATCGTCGGCGCCCTGGTCGTGATGGGCGGCATCCTCTCCGCCAGCGTGGTGGACAACTTCGCCTACGTGGACCGCTCCCTGCCGGTGGCCATGCCCAAGGCGAAGGCCTTCCAAGTGAAGCAGGAGTGAGCAGTGAGCAGGAGGTGCCCAGGAGGTGTGGCTGCCGCAGCAGGCAGTTGTTCCTGGACCAGGAACCCGGTGTCCTTCACTGGCCAGTTAGCTACTCCGGCTTGTTGACCGCAAGTGGGAAGTAGTTAGTGCAGGTCCCTACTTAATTTATATTATATATTTTTTTTTCTACTGTATGTGACTAATTTAAGGAGTTCCCTATGCGTAATAGTAATAATAAACAAATAAATAAGTGAAACGAACGTGTTTATTTGGTTTGGTCTTCGGTGCAGTGCAATTATCGCAGTCGGTAATGAGCTATTGACATCGGTGGGCAATTAGTGACGAAAGGATTACAGCAGACCGCGAAAGCAAAGCGTTTTATTTGACGGCCCTTTCAAAGCCAATTAGCATGACAGTTTCTGTTTGATGAGTCTCCAGTGGAATGCCGAATTATCACACACCACTCGTATTCTTCATATGTCTAAATGTTTACATTGGAATGTTAAATTTGAATCACATTTGGATAATTTGTTGATGCTTTTACATTTGGATAATTTGTTGCTGCTTTCACTGCTCTTATTGTGAATCATTCAGAATTTTAGTTTCATTATGTTGTAGCATTTGATAGTGTGTTCTGCATTTAGTTTACTTGCTTGGAGTTGTCCAAATCCTGCATATCCTTTGGCTCGTCCTTTGCTTGCTCCTTTTCCTTGCTCAGTTGTAACTTGGCCTCCTCAGCCTCTTTTGCCTCCTTAGCCTCCTTCATGGCCTTGGCCCTCTTGGCCTCCAGAGCCTGGCGCAGCTTCACCTGGGACGCGTGCCGCAGAATCGAGGGCACAATGATGGCCGGCGGCAACTTCACTGGCGACTTCGGCGGGCTGCTGGGTGCCACGGGGGGTGCCGAAGGAGTGGGAGCAGCTGGAGGAGCTGGAGTTGGAGCTGGAGCAGCAGCTGGCGGAGGAAGAGGAGCAGGCACAGCTGGTGGCGGAGCAGGAGCAGGAGCAGGCACAGCTGGAGGAGGAGTAGGACCAGGAGCTGGAGCAGCAGGAGCTGCAAAGTGCTTGGACACTTGCGACCTGCCCGGATGCAGGTAGGTGGGATTGGGCCTGGGAATCGCCTTGATGGCCTGTGGCGGCCGCACGGTGGGCGCCTTGAAGGGCAGTGGTGGCGGCTGGTAGAGCGCCGCCTGCTGGTTGGGAAACAGCTTGTTGACCAGTATTTGGCCCATGGGGCCGGGAAAGTAGTGGGAGAGCATGGCGGGCGAGGGCTTCATCATCAGCATCTGGATGGGCACCATCTGGGGCCAATTGCCGTAGTGGGCGGCACTGAAGGAGAGCAGCTGTGCGGCGGTGAACACTAATTGCCGCTGATTGCCATCGGGCTCCTGGCGCACCGCCCTGAAGTGCGGCGACACCTGGTCGTGGACCAGCGAGATGGTCACATCCGGGCCAAAGAGGCGCAGTTTCTCGCGAAGATGCGCGCTCACCACCACCGGACGCGTTTGTGTGGTGGCCGTGGTCACGGCGCCGCTGACGGGAATCATCGCCACATTGGGAGCAGGAAGCGGCTGCTGGGGAGGAGCTGCTCCATCAGCAGCTCCATACTTGGGCAGCAGCCAGGGCTGATGGGCCGGCTGGACAATGACCTTGGGATATATCTCGTTCTCCAGCGGATTGATGCAGTTGATCGAGGCCAGAAAGTTCGGTGGCGGCGGCAGTGGCGGTGGCGTCTCCGCGCGACGCCGCTTGGCGGGCCGCGGTTTGGGTGGACCTGGCTTCCGGCCACGCCTGCGGCCCTTGGTCGCCGGCTTGGGTGTGGACTCCGGCGCGGAG
Source organism: Drosophila teissieri (assembly GCF_016746235.2). Classification (NCBI taxonomy): domain Eukaryota; kingdom Metazoa; phylum Arthropoda; class Insecta; order Diptera; family Drosophilidae; genus Drosophila; species Drosophila teissieri. The sequence continues at coordinate 9,371,270 of NC_053034.1, forward strand.
TCCGGCGACTTGGCCATGGGAATGGGGAAGAACGGGCGGCTCACGCGGTTGTGGGGCGCCAGCGCACCGGGCGGCACATAGAGATCCACCAGCTCGATGATGGTGTTGGGCTGCTCCACCATCACCACCGAGGTGCTGGGCTGTGCCACCACGTTGCCTCTGGTGGCATCTACCGACTTCTGCTCGGGAACAGCGCTCTCATCCCTGAATGTTTGTGGAGCAGCAGGGATATTCTGAGTTACTTCATCAGTGTTTATCTTCTGGGATGTTTCAGCTGTGGGAGTGGGAGTGGGAGTGTCTTGCTCCTGGAGTACTGCTTCCAGAGTAGCAGTAGGTACTCCATCCTGGAGTTGGGCCAAAGTGTCCTTTTCCATGGCCATTTCTGTGTCTTCCTTTGCGCATATTTCATACTTTGGCACAATGGCGCTGCGCTGCTCTGATTTTTCGGACACTTCATCCATTCCGGTAACAGGAGTCGTTTCCTCTTCCTGGGACATTGCTGCTCTGGGTGGCGCCTGGAGAAGAGAAGAGAAGAGTAGAGACGAGGTCAGTTTGGCAGAATTATGGTGGGGAATGGCGCCCTGCAGGAGCCACCACATATTAATTTGCATTTGGTTCAAGCCTCATTTGCTTTTATTCCTGCCGACTCTGCCACTCAAACCCACTGCCAATTTCATTCGCTTTCTCGCTGCTGGTCAGTCAACAAATAGTTACAGTGCAAGAAAACAGGTGCCTCTTTTCCATAAATGCAAATGTGTAAAAAAGTGTATGAAAGCAATGAAGTCAATGGGAATTTTTTGAAGTGCACACGCACAATCTCTGCCCCTGTCCACAAACACGAAAAATGACTGGCAAGCCGCAAATACTTTGTCAGGCTCAAGTTGACAGTCGTCCTGGCTGCCGAGTCCTGGTTTTGTTCCTGGCGCCATAGGCTCATTCTGACCGCCCCCTCCCCACTCCCCCGTCCACCGCCTCTGTCCCCACGCATTTGACACTTTTTTGCGGGGAGCCATATGCCGGGAATTCCCCCGCCCTTCCAACTCTGCCATCTCCACCCATCTCTGCCCGTTTTTGCGTGTGCGGAGGCATTTGGCAGAACAGATTGTTGAAGATTTGATTTCGGGCAGAGAGCTTTGCCACTGGACGCCGTCCTGCCCCCCACCACCTCCCATTGCTCCCGACTATCCTCCAACCATTCTAGCATCCTAACATTCTAGCATCCAACCACCAGCCACTGGAACAATCGTTAATCTAATGAAAGATGACATTTCATGTGGGCCTGGAGATGTTTATGTCCCAACAACACTTGAGCGGGCTGTGGCATGTGACCACTTCCATCTCCACCTCCATCTCCACCTCCATCTCCACCTCCATCTCCATCTCCACCTCCATCTGCACAGCTCCACAGCCACGTCCACTGAGATGGCTCTTCCAGTTGCTCGCATCTCATCCGATTTGCTGGGGGCATTCATCATTCCCCGGCTTTTGGCTCCCAGCTCTCCGCTTTTGGAGCTCTGATGAATAAGCGGCTAGTTAAGCAGGGGAACCCATCACTATAGTCTCGAGCATGGAGGAGCCAAGAGTGTGGGATTCGAGAGAGGTAGGAGGAAGGAGTAAGGAGCTGGCTGCGATCAAAGGTCAATTTACAAGCAGGCTGTCTGCCCCACATATCAAATGGGCATTCGTCACTTAATATGCGACACAGTAATTAGAGATATGAATTAGCTGAGAAGGCCAACAGAAGTTACCCGAGATGCGAGTGCCAAAAGTGTGGCACACTCATTAGTTATTAGTTATTAAAAGCTACATTTAATTATTAAGTTATATAGAAAGAGAGAAAAGTAGCCAAAAGAAGTTGGCAACGAAGTGCTTGTGATATAATCATATAACAATAGTAATCTCATTAAAATATAGTTGGCTATTGACCATTTTCTCGGTGGCATGTTAACAAGCGGCCACGCCCACCTCGGCCGCCCCGCCGCCCAGCACTCAGTGGCCCAATAAAATTTGATTAGCCAAACAGTTCGGAGGGAAACAGGGACGAATCCTTGCAAGGCCCCCAGAATATCAGAAATAATGGGGGCCAAAAGGGGTGGCAGTGGCAGTGGGCGGGGAAGTGGGAGGGGGAGTGGGAGTGGCAGTGGGAGTCGCACCAATTTCCGGGGGACATGTGTATTGTGTATTCATGGGGCCAGGCGGCGGTGGAGGGGAGGCGACAGGACATCAGGCAACTTTGGGTTAATTTACATTATAAACTTTGAATATTTTATTGTTTGCCCAGGCTAAGGACACCAGCTGGCCCCGGGCGAGAGATCCTTCCTGCCTGCTAGCTGCCAGCTCCTTCGGCTCCCTCGATTTGTCCTTCTTGGCCACGTTATTGACACTTTTGTGGGCAGAGGCAAGTGGCAAGTGGCAGTGGCAGAGGCGAGTGGCAGAGGCAAGTGGCAGAGGCCAGTGGCAGAGGCAAGTGGAAGTGGCAGAGGCAAGTGGCAGAGGCGAGTGGCAGTGGCAGTGGGAATGGGATGGCTAAAAGGTCCTGTGGTCAGCAGATCGAGGTCTGTGACTCTGGTTTAATGGCGGCATCAACATTTCGGGCCAAATTATGACGCAGCTCGTCCTGCGCGTCGCTAGGATATCACGCCCACTTACCGCCGCCCATCATTAGCATGGACTTGTGCTCGTTAAGCTCTTAAGCATCGAGTTACTAAATAATTAAACAATATCGGCCACAGATTTCGCTACATATTTCGGGTAAACGGGTGCCTATTAAGTTGCACTTTAAATTGAATGAGAAATGCCCCAATGAATTGTCCTCGATATCGAATCGCTAATATGGTTGCTTACAATTCCCGCGCTTAATTATGCATTTTATTCCATCATGGCGAGTGCAGAGTTCAGAGTTCAGCGTCGAATATCAAATGTCAATTAGTCGAGGTCCAAAGCTCAGTTATTAGGTGGAAATTGATGTTCATTTTAACGAGGTCTTTTCAGCTTTTTAGCTTAAAAGTGCACAATAAATCTGATTCCGCGCCTTTTTATAATCCGTACCCCATATGCGGTGCTCTACGCACTTGGAAAATGCAAATCTATACGCAATAATCCGGCCAATGTATCAATATTTATAAATTACACACATGTAATCTATCCAAAATACCAGATGAATGACTTGTGTACATAGTACATATGCCACTGAGCTTTTTGGCGAACATTTTCATGCCAAAAGCCACGTACATGTACATGTATGTATTTCACTCAAAGGGTATTTAATCCTTCGTTTAGTTTCGATTCAGTTAATCGCCGTACGCGGCGCATTGATTTTCCCGGCTTTCCCGACTTTCCCGGCTTTCCCGGCTATTGAAAACTGTACTTTATGCACTTGGAACGTTTTTCCCTGAACCGGGCTTACACCAACTGATGAAAGTTTTGCTCTCGCTGCTAATAAGCTACGTGTCGCATTTACCTTTCGGCTGGGTGGTGAAGTGGGTAGCGAAGTGGGTGGCGAAGTGGGTGGTTGAAGTGGGTGGCGAAGTGGGTGGCGAAGTGGGTGGTGTGGGATGCGGACTGATTTCGGGGGGTGTTTGGGTGGCCTTGCAACGCGGCTTTTGGACTAATAAAAAGCAGAGACAGTTTAAGCCGCCGTTTCGTGTCGGCTCTTTGTTCTTCTGGCTGCTTTGAACCACATATGAATAAACTGCCACTAATCCAGCATCCAAAACACACAAAAAGAAGCAAAGTGAGGTGAGGGGGAATTAATAATTTATAAATGTTAGCGGGGCGTCAGGGATTAAGCACAGGATTTTCAACGCCTTTTGCTTGGAACTTTTCCCTCGCGGGAAGGGGAAGGGGGAGGGGGAAAAGTTGGCTGGGAAAACTCATTTAAAGAAATGCTTCGCTTATCACCGCCCTGGCATCGAAATTAGCCAAAGCAAAAAGTGCGCGAAGGAAAATGGGAAATGGGAAAGCGGCGGGAAAACAAGGACAAAGCGTATGCAGGCACTGCAATAAATTATAATGCAAATCCGCCTTTGAGATCGCAACAACAACGACGGCTACAAAATGGGCATTAAATGCCCGCCACTTGACTGCGCCACACATTTTTTCCACATTTTCAACATTTTTCTCCTTCTTTTTTTTCGGCCCACTACGTCGTCCTTGTTGTTCGTCCATTTAAAATGATAAAAATCGCTGGCAATTTTCTGCGTCCGCAGTGGAAAAGATGGGGAAAGTGGGGAAAATGGGGGAAAATGGGGGAAAATGGGGGAAAATTGGGGGGAATATGGGCTGGGCAGGGTTAAACGCTGTGTTTGCTGGGCAACCGGAAGCTTTTCACTCACCAATCAAACGGCAACTGCAAAACGGCAAAAATATTCGAAATCTTGATGCAACTCGAAAGTGTTTTTTTTTTTTTGCGTGCTCCGTAGACTTTGAAACTGAAACTGAAACTGGAACTGAAAGCGAGTAGGTGACATGCCGCCCAGAGTCGACTTGTATTGGGGAAAATAAGTTTTCGATCCGATTAAATATGATAAATATTAGTAAATTAGGAATATCTTCGCTTTCTATAACCTTAAGGCCATCATTTATATCTCTACAACAGACGTTCCTTTCTCCATCTCATATCGCAACAAAAACCGTTGTAATCCGACCCCAAAGTGGGGAACTTCTCCTTCTCCTGTTAAATTTATAAACATATGTAAATGCTTAACCGTGTTTAGGGCCCCAATCCCGCCCCTCATTCATTCAGCCATTTAATCTGCCGCAAAATGTTTGAAAATTGCACTTAAAGGCGCAAAAGTTTAAATGCGAAATGCGAAATGCTGACAAATGCGTTTCGTTTCGTTTCGATTTCCATTTCCATTCACAAAAGGGGGCTCCATACATAGTACATGTGTATATCTCAAAGTTGGAAATTAAATTAAATTTCTTTATTGGCACTTTTTTCCTGCATTCGTTTCATTTCGTTTGCTACGCATATGCATATGCAAACTCCAAACTCCAAACTCCAGAGGGTGTCCTTTGCTGGGTGGCCAAAAAGGAGGGTGGCTGGGTGGTTGGGTGGCTGGGTGGGTGGTTGTATGGACAGCCAAAGCAATCAGCAGCAATAAATGATAAGCTTCGAGGCAACAAAGCCCACAAAAAGTCGTCTGGGAGGCGGAAATTCCGATTTGAAGGCAGAAGGTCGTCGCAGGAAGGAGCGTCTTAGATGCCAAAGCCCAAGAAAACTGTCGTCCACAGGAAAAGTGGTGGCGAGTCACTGGGAAATACATACATAGGCTTTCAGCGCTCGCTTTTCCTTGGTCAATATCGGAAAATCCAAGGGGGGGCACAAAGGGGACAAAGGGGCTGCTTGTCTGGGGCTACTTTGCAACATATTTGCCGCTAACGAAGCGCACGATTTCCAATAATGCGCAGAATGCGTCTGGGAGATGCGGCTGCTGCTCCGGCATACCCTCGAAAACGATGGACTCGGGGTGGCTTAGCCTTCTAGTCTGCTTCGGAAAAAGTCTCCAGGGGTTGCCACTTATCTTAAACATCCAGCTGATGATGGACATGGGTGTCATTATGCTCAAACTCTAACCAAGATAGTTGCTTCTGAATATGATTAGCTTACTAATCATTGATTATGATTAGCTGTTACTCACAACTTGAATATTTGATCTTCTGTATCTTGTGTGTTTCTGCAATATCATCTTTTGTGTTTCTCTATATCATTTTTACAGGGTATCCCTCCTGTTTGCGCCACCCTCTTGCTCCGCACACACACATGCGAATACAATTGCACGGGGTGTTTGCGTGGTGGGCATGTGTCCTCATAAAACGTACGCCAAATGGACACAAACACTCGCCTACTCCCACTTCCCAACTCCCACTTCCCTCTCCGGAGATGTGACTTGTTGGCCGGACTTGGCCGTAATGAGTTCCCTTGTGGCCGGAGCGTATCGCCTTTTTTATGGACCCATTGCCATGGCCAATGTGGGGGTGGTGGTGAGTGGGCGTCAAGGTGAAAGCCACTTAAAGCCAAGCGCAGGGCTCAACAATTTCCAGTTATCATGTGACAGTAATGAAGTGACAGACGGCAACCAGGAGATCCGGCAGCTGAGATCCGTGAGCTGTGAGCTGCGAGCTGTTAGCTGTGAGCAGAGCAGCGTGAAACGAGAGCATCGAGGACATCCAGGACATCGAGGACACCGATGACAACTCGACCGCAAAGCTTCAAGTGCGAAGCTTTCCACGCAGTGTATGGATGAGGGGGAGCAGGAGGAGAAGGGGGAGGGTAGGCTTAAAGCCGTTTAAAGGACCTTGGCCAGGTCGGCGCCATCAACTTCATGCTTATACATACATATATATTCGCCCTGCGGTTCTCGGACAGCGGCCACATTAATTATTAATTGCAGAATAATTGCAAAATTGTGTTTGGCCAAGTTAATTTATGCAATAAAACCGCCGACCAACGACCGCACCCCCCCTCTTCCCCTCTCCCCCTCCTCTCCCCACCGCGTGATCCTTTTCGCTTTAAAGTCGCTCGTTCACTCAATTTGCCACTCTTCATTCCGTGTAATTCCTTCGCTCATTTGGAGCAGGCTGCCTTTCTTCCTAGTTTTTTTTCGCTTTTTTTCGCTTTTTGGCCCCCGGCTAATGAGCCACTGATGGTCATGAGCCGGCGACCCTGTCCCCATCCCCATCCCCATCCCCGTGCCTGTCCCCAATAACAAACCGGTAGCAGGAGCGCCTCCTTTTTGAGCCAGAGCAATTACTTAATCATTTGCCTAACGAGCGAAAGGCAGGCGAAGGCAGCAACAGCAGAAATTAGCAAAAATTAAGTGAGAGTTCAAGTGAATTTCGGCCAAGGGATTGGGTTTGGGATTGGCAGTGGGTTTGGCAGTGGAATGGGACGAGGAGGAGTGGTGGACACCATGTGGCCGGATTGTGGTGAATCGTAGTGCGGTTTTCCACTGCTCCAACAAGTGCGCTCAATGCTGGAAAGTATGCTACATAACATGTGCTAATATGCTAAATTATCCTTTAGACACTGCCATTTATTCCGGCAGCATTCACATGCACTTCTCCATTGGCTTCACTTTGGCGCATTTCATTTAGATATAAGATATGATAAGTTGATATCAGTACTTTTGCATGATGATCTTTCTTCATCTTTGAGAACCATACCCAAAATGATCTTCTGTCTAGTTTTCAGCTTCGTTTCCTTACTTCTTTGCCTTTTTGCCGGGCAGGGAAATATCCGCACTAAAATGGGGGAAAGTCAAAGAGCAGGGCTGGAAAATCAACATAAACATTTTGATATTGCAAATATTTTTCATTGAAAATTCCTTGGCCGAGCCCAGCAAATACAGCAGCACGCACGATTGAGATGCTCGTGGCCTTTGGCCTGGCTCGTTGTTATTTTGCATTATTCCCTCGACTTCTTAAAGCTGGCCGAAGTGCAGCAGTGCTGCCACTTTAGCTACTTTTCAGACAAAAACACTTAGACAAAAAACTGGTTAAAGCAAACAAAATTGGGTTATAAAGTAAGTTACATGCTGGCAGTGGCGATATAGTATCACTTGTCTCGTTACATAACATAGTTTCTTGCTCAGTGTTTGCATGGCTGCTTTGTACTCAACCCTGGCAACCCTGGCAGCCCTGGTTTCCAGCGTGTGCACTTGCATCTGCGAGATACTCTGGCTCGTGTGTGTGTGTATCTTATGGATTTGCGTTTGGGCGCAGGCAAGCATATAAATCTATTATCCTTTAATTTAGCCACAGAAATAATGAAGCATGTAAGAGTCTTTTGTGTATCTTTGTGCCTGCATGTTTGTCTGCCACGCCCCCTGCCCCTCTGCGACCCCCTTCGCCGCCCCTCCCGCCCCTCCCGCCCCTGACACACATAAATTCAATCAACGGCAATTTGCCGGCAGAGTTGCAAAGGCGTCGTCGTCCGCAAATGTGCAATTTATTTATTGTTAGCACCGCAAGAGGCAGTCGCGGTGTTCTTTCTACCCCGTAATTGGTTGCATTGTATTTTCTTAGCTTGAAAAGTAACTAGTTTTCCAATAACAAATCATTGAAATTACCCACATTATTGATTAGCAACAACTTGAGGTATTGCATATGATCTTTATATACTTTTATATAGAAAAACCCAAATGATTTTGTATAAATGCCATCATGCAACTGAGTAAAAGCAGTTTTCCCAAGGGTATTCGCGATGCTCTCGACTCGACTTAGGCCTTTCTCCAGCTTGTTGTTATATCTGCAAATTGAATTTTCGTTTAGCATTTGTGCGATTTTGGCAATTCATTAAAATTGGGAGCAGTGTGGGCTTTTCCAGCTGCAACTTGCGCCCGCTGCAGGCAAATGGAAATGCAAATCGCACGGGGCCAAGACCAAAAAACCAAGGCTGACAAGGAAGGCTGACTAGGAAGATAAAGATACAGATACAGTACAGATACAGATACAGATACACAAAGCGACGACAAAGCCGGAGCGTTAAATTGGCAACACACATGCCCGGGAAATTGTGTGGCAGCATCTGGCTTGGCAGCTGCCTTAATTAGTTAATATGAAAAGCGAGTTTCGCCGCCTTTGGAGTCATGCATCCACGCACTTGCCACCGCCTTCGGATCCGGAAAAGCGCACAGCCAATAGTTGCATAATCCAGTGGGGAGACTAGGATGCTACCATGCCCGGATACGCAGATACGCAGATACTCCGATATGCAGATACTCCGATACGCAGATACTCCGATACGCAGATACTTCAATACGCAGATACTCCAATACGCAGATACTCCAATACACAGATACTCCGATCCCAAGATATCCGGATACTACGATAAACAGATACTCCGATACCCGGATACCCAGCTACCCAGATACTCAGATACTCTGAAACCTGGATACTCAAATACGCAGATACCCAGATACCTAGATACTTGGATACCCAGATACTCCGATACCCGGATACCCAGATACTTGGATACCCAGATACCCAGATCCTTGGCTACTCCTTACTCCTTGGCACTCCGATTCCACATGATCCCGCTGGTCCGCGTCGTTATCGGCTGCCTCGATTAACTGCGAGAGTTGCCGGCTAATCGCATCAGAGGGAATTATCCCAGGCCAACAGGATTGATTTACGGGTCCGGGGATTCGGCAAACTGAAAGCCGAAAACCGAAAGCTGAAAACTGAAAACTGAAAACTGGCGAAACTCTTTTTAAGCTGCTGCAATCTTGGCATGTTCGCAATCAATTCCATTTGATACTGAACGCTTTTTTCCTGTGGGCACGCTGCCACGCCCACTCAATTGAGTTATGATTTATGGCCGGGCAACAGGTGTGGGCGGACCGGACCAGTCGTCGTCCCGTCGATGCTGGCCAAACCGGACACCTTTCACATCCGCAATCGCACACTGCAAACAAAACTGAATGAATGAATTGAAGTAACTGAAACGAAAGTTTCGGCATTTGTATTTCCCGCAGCCCCACAACTGCGTGCATATTTCTGCGAGTGCATGCCACCGCCACGCCCCCTGCGAGCCGCAGGCGTAAACTTTTCGCGCCTCTCGCGCCATCCTCATAAACTGTCCCCCGCCGACGTCGCACTTGGCATTCAGCACAGGACAGCAGAGGACAGCAGAGGACAGGACATGCCAGGATTGCCAGCAGGACGAGGACGAGGGAGGGGGGATCTGCAGTTGGATTCGGAGCCGCAGTTCCACTGCCAACTGATTAAAATGCGTTGCAGGACTGTAAAAGGCGCTGAGTCGCCGCCGACTGCGCAGCCAGCGCCGCTGCATTTGCATTTATATTGTTTTGACCCGAGCATTATTATCATTTCTTTTCGCCCACGTCCACGCCCACTCCCACTCCCACGTCCACATCCACGGCCACGCCCACGCCCACTCCCAGTGCCAGTGCCACATTCACTTCTGTTTCCACGCGGAGCGCCACTTTGTGGACACGTAGTCCTCGTCCCGGCGTCCTTTCGTCTCTCTCCTGGTCCTTGGTTCCACTGATCCTTGATTATGCCACCGGCATAAAGCCAACTCTGGGCGCCCTCGCCCCGCGGAAAGTTCCACTTAGCGGGTGTTTTATGGCTCTTTCTGAACCCATTCGGTGGGCCAAAACTTTGAGACTCTCTCCGCGACGGGGCGTCATAACGAGATACAGGACTAGATGTGCGGATTATACCCGAAAGCGATTGGACGGACGGATGATTGGTTCTCCGGGTCAAAAGGTCGCCCAGTTGCCCAGTTGCCCAGTTGCCCAGTTGCCCAGTTGCCCACTTGCCCAGTTTGCCTAGCGAGGGGATAATGCAATCTAAATGGTAAAGTGATAACTGCAACTTTGAGTTAGGAGATGCCCTTGAATCGCATTATTAAAATGAATATTCCTTACTTCGATTTACTTACTTTTAGGGCAAGATCCATTACTAAATGTAATCATTTATCTATATAATCTATCTATCTATATAATCTATCTATCTATATAATTTCATAATATAAACTATATCAACTACATTGTATCAAAAAGTTGACTAGCTTTGAGATCGCAGAATCTAAAGGGTTTTCTAGGCCATAACATTTGTGCAGTTTTCAACTTGTTTATTATACTCAAAGTTAACAATTCTTTAAAGTGCGAATATTTGGGCATATGGTGTGATAACATACATATACAATGAATAATTTGCGGTACATATATGGCAAATTAAATAGTTCCATTAAACGTCTGCATCTGTTAGATTAGCCAAGTGCATTTGGGTGCTTATCAAGTTGATCTCATACTTCCTATTCCTCTCCACAAAGGACTCGCCAAAGTTGCCAGAGAGACAGCCTCCGCGGCAGTGGCAGCCAAATAAGTTGCAAGAACCCACGCCGCAAAAGGTGCCCACGAGTGCCCTTCCATCGCCGCAAATGGTGACTTCGCATCCGTTTTTGGTGGACTTGGCATTCACCATGCCGCAGGATCCGTAGCCCATTGTGAAGATCAGTTTCGCCTTGGCCCGGCAGCAAACCGCCTCCGAGTCGCCCAACCAGGACACGCAGACGACGAGGAGGAGTAGCACTGAAACCGAAGCCGCTCGCATGGTGATCCACTTAAAGAAACCTATGGAAACCTATGGAAACTTATTGAAACCTATGGAAACTTATGGAAACTTATTGAAACTTATGGAAACTAAAGGGAGAGGAGGCCTTTATATAGGAAGCCAATGCCACGGTTTTATTTACATAGAAACGCAATCAATTTTACCCTTTACTTCCGCAATACAAAATGTGCTGTGTTCGCCGCAAGGAATGTGACATTATCTCAACACTCTCAATAACTCAACCACTTAACAGAGTAAGCGGTATCCAACCGTCGAGACACTGGGTTATAGCAATCGCTTCTGCTATTATCTTTCAAGATTTTGAGCCCTGCAAGTTGTCATTTTTATTGTGACTGACACTCCACACTCACTCACACTATCTGAAGGGATCTATCTTGTAGTATTATTTACTTTTTATAGATTAGTTTATCAGAACAACTCAACTCAACTCGAATTCTCAATCGATTTATGGCCTTTTTTCTTCTAAGTGGGCAATACATGTGGAACAATTTTCTTTCTTTGCCAAAACAAAAAGCGAAGATCCATTTTAACCGTAGCTGAAATGGTAAACAAGATTTTAGGCTTTTCTTTCTTAGTTTGCCACCCACTTGATGATTACTCTGCCCACGATTTTCCACCCGCCAGCATCTTTTTTAGGGTGGACCCGTATCGAAACGGCGTCGTGGTCGAAAATGTGGAAAAAGCGGAAAAAGTGGATGGAATACAATGGGGGGAAAATCGAAGGAGGACTGCAAAAAATTTGAAGCGGACGTGGACGCTGACTGATTAGAAAAATGTTGTAAGACACAAGGAGCGAGCCAGCAAGAACTCAAAATAAAATGAAATAAAATGAAATACAAGAAAATACAAGAAAAGAAAAGAAAAGAAAATACAAGAAAGCAATAGAAAAGAAAGCAAAAGAAAAGGAGAGGAAATAAGTTTTTGTGTCGGGGACGACGAAATGAATAAAAAAGAAATTCATCAAATTTCGGGAGCGTTGAAAAAACGCCAGGAAGCGGCTTGTCAGCACGCGTACGGCGAAAAAAACCAAAAAAAAAGAATTGAAAAAAATGAAAAAAAAGAAAAAATGTTGAAAACAGTTAGCGAAACAATTTAATGATGAATGATGGTCAATGTCGAATTCCGTGCATTGTGTAGCGGAAGGAAGCCATCCCCATGGGGGTCCACCATGTCAAGGGGCTCCTCTTCCTCCTCCTCATCCTCCTCCTCCTCCTCCTCATCCCCAGCTCAAGGAAGCCCCCAGTGCCGGCAATTTATTAAAAATGTGTAAAAAGTGAATGAAAATCCGGAAAAGATGCCGGCACAGCTTGTCAATCGCCCTGAAAAGGACATTCCGAGGACACCGCAGCATTATGATGGCGCTGCTTTGATTCGATTTTGCTTCGATTTGTAATCCCCCACGAAAATGAAGCACAATTAATATTTCCTAATTGGATTGGCATGCCATCCATCTCATCTGCTATATGTAAATATATATATTCCATAGTCGAGTCTGTGGTTTTCTTTCAAAATGAGCGTTCTTGTTCTGCGAACAATGTGAATGGAATCTGCGGGACACCGATTGCGAATCATTATTCGGGACTTAAAATGGCATTTATCACATTGACAAACTCCTGCTCCACTGGCGGCCCCATTACTTATCCCAGCCCCCCCCCCCCTGACCCTTCCACCCCCCGATCCCCCCCAGCCGATTTGCCCTTCGATTTCCACGATTCAGCGGCAGTATCAGTCACTCGTCATTCGTCATTCGTTCATTTGGCAATCAGAAATGAGTTTTTTGCTATCTCCGCTCGGCGGCGCTTTGTTTGTTGTTCCGGAGCCACGTCTTCGATGGCATGGAGCCCCCTCCCCCCCGTCAATTGGCATTTGTCAAATGACTCTGGCTCCCGAGTACAGTTGCCACCGGCCCCGCCAGCTCCTTGGGCTCCTCCTTCGTCCTGCGTCACGATAAGGCCTCTATATACATATATATAGATGCTGATATGTATATGGGAGAGTGAGAGTAGCTGGCGAATCTTTTGGCATATCATTTGAATTTGTGCGAATTTGGAATTGCCATTTCCTGCTGGTCATTTATCTGCGCCTAATGCGCTCCATGACAAGCGAAAGCATTGCTTTCCCATACCATCCCATACCATCTCCATGCCATACCAATCCATCTCATCTCATCGCATCGCATCTCATCCAGTTGCTCCAGCTTCCCTGCCCCCCTGCCCCTCTGCCCCCGATGATTAACAGATTTCCGAGCTCCTCCGGACTGACTGCTGTGGATGCCACCAATGCCACCGTTGCCACCGATGCCTCCGATGCCGAGGCACTTAAGCAGCCTCGTCCGCAGGGCACGGCGATGCCATAAACTCGGCCAGAGCCAATTAAGCAGCACTGTGAGAAATCTCTGAAATTTCGGATTTTTTATTTGCATTATTTTATGTGCCATGTATCGGAATTTCTAACAATTCCAACTTTATTTGCATTACTTCAACTTATATGCGTTCTTAACTTTCTTTCTAAATAATTTCAGTTCATTGTGATAAATTTGTATTCCATCTTTATTACGCTATTTATATTTATATATTTATTTCGTATTTTCAGGCTTATAATTTGTATTAAGAAATTAGTTATAAGCTCATTTCTATACCATTTAAAATGCACTACTTAAATCAGCACTTTTTTAAGTATTTATACTTTTTACTTTATACTTTATACTTTATATGTATATACCATGGCTTTTCTCTCACTGCTGGCGATTGCTATAGCCGAGTGACCAAAGGATGACCAAGGATGCCCAACAGGCTCCAGCTCGGCTGCTTGGAGGTGGGCGTGGGAAATGTCCTTGGGCGTATAATTTTATTGTGATGAACTGATAATGTGACATTATTGTAACTCATTTGTCAACAAATTACGGGCGCTTGAGGTGGGCGTGGTCCTGTCCCGAGCCTATGTATCAATCAGTGTGCACAAGGATATATCCTTACCCCCACACACACATACACACAGAGACACACACGCAGGGACACACACCAATACATAATAAATGAATCGTGCATGCATTGGAAAAGATCAAAAGTGTCAATAAAACAAAGGCAGACAAACAAAACCCAAAGCGAACTGAATCGAACCCCAAAGGGGAAAACAAACATGGGAAGGATGGCCGGGAGGGGGGAGGGGATCGGATTGGAATGGAGCCGAGCCAAATGACAAAAGTGGCAAACGTGGCATAAATTACACAACCACCACCCACTTGGGTGGACTAGTTAGAAAGGAAAAAAAACGGGAGGAATAAAGGAAACCGCGATGCGAAGCTCGCTATTCCCTGTAATCCAAATATGTGATATATAAATATATGATATATAAATATATCATATATAAATATATGATATATAATATATGCATTATATGATATATATTTATTTTTAATATATCATATGATATATTTATTTTTAATATATCATATGATATATTTATTTTTAATATATCATATGATATATTTATTTATTATTATCACAGAGCGACAAGCTGAATCTTATGGTATATTTGTTGTATAAGCTATGTTAAGCTTTGTTAACTATGTATAACTATGTTACCTATGAGGATTTGATTCTAGCTTTTTGGGAATCACACTTCCCATCACATCCCTAAGGGGTATCAAAACACAGGGCATCGGAGCGCCGCTGGAAATCCCCGCTTAACAAGTGGTCTCCAATGATGCGCGATAGAACTTCACATGGCCAGCGGGAATACGGATGCGGAGTGCCATGGTGAATCGGAATCGAAACGAGGCAAGGGAACAGGGACAGGGATTGGGATAGAGACTGGGACTGGGACAGCGCCCGTCCACATTTGACAAAGTAAATCAGGGAAAATTAAATGAATTATTGCCGCAATAAATGTGGGCGAATGACAATATAAATTGTGTACGTCGCCACTTGAAAGAGCGAAATAAATGCCAAACTCGAGATGGAGACGCAGATGAAGATGGCGATTGCAGATGGAGATGGACATGGGAGCGAATGGAATGGAATGGCATTTTGCGACCAGAAACACAATCCAGATAATCATCGGTCAGACATGGAGTACCCAGCAGCACTTTAAATTGAGAAAACTTTCGTTTAAAGTTGAACATATAGGGAGTAAACACTATTATGCAAAAGTAGTAAATACCAACTTGCAACTGAATGCAGTTTGTGCATTCTTCTCAGTAGTTACAAAGCCCACAAGTCAATGATTTCTCACTGATTTTAATTAATTTGATTTAATTTTTTGTTCAAATACCAGTAGTGTCATGGACAGCAATAATCCGAAAGCTAAGACAATATCCTGCCCCTCGTTCCCCCCTCTCCTCCATCATTTCCACTTCCACTTGAGAATGGACCATTTTCCACGGCCACTTTTTATAGAAGGCATTTTTTATTTGCCATTTGGACTTTGATTTATTTCAATTGCTTATAATTTCCCGCACGAGTTTCCCGCTTTTTCCTTTCGGCCGGGTGCCCGCGCATAAGTAGAAATAAATAAAAATAGATTAATGGCCGGCTTGAGTATCCACACAATAAATCCCATGGAGCTGGGGGAAAACTGGGGCTAAACTATTTGCTTGGTCTCCACGGCACAGTTAGAGAAAATCTAGTGAAGAAATCTAGTGAAGAAATGTAGTGAAGAAATCTTGTGAAGAAATCTAGTGAAGAAATCTAGTGAAGAAATCTAGTGTGAATATATAGAGGAGTTTGTTGCATCACTGGAAGTTTTAGTTTTAGCTCGCAGAGAGTTAACTGATTTAGCTTTGCTACAAGCCAGGCACACACTTTTTCTCGCTGTGCATTGACCGTGGCTGGCTGCTACCGTTATGGTTCATTTAGCCTTGTCAGCCTGCGAGCTGTGACACAATTCCACCAACGCCCCTGCTGCATCGCCACGGAGCCATCGCTCCTTCAGGATTCGCCCAGCCACGCCCCCTGTGCGCCCCCTCCCCCTTCCCCCGTACGAACTGACAACAAAGCAATGCTAACAAAAT
Source organism: Drosophila teissieri (assembly GCF_016746235.2). Lineage (NCBI taxonomy): Eukaryota > Metazoa > Arthropoda > Insecta > Diptera > Drosophilidae > Drosophila > Drosophila teissieri. Next base: position 9,387,387 of record NC_053034.1, read on the forward strand.
ATCACAACAAAATAGCAACAATAACAACAACAGGATGGCGAACAACAACGAAAGCTTTTAAGGCCGCATACATTTTTAATGAAACGAAATGCGGCCATTAAACATTCCAGAGACTGACTTCGAAGACGCTGCTGTCAAGGCATCCGCATCCGCACTCGCATTCGCATCCGCATCCGCATCCGTATCCTGCATCCCCCTCTGTCTCTGGCCGTTGGCCCGGCGCCCATGGCCAATGTCCCACCATACCCCTCCCCATTCCCATCCCCCCTCTTGCCTTTAGCAACAATTTAAACTTTTATTAATTTTACATACACAACATCCAGCAGAACAGCCAGTCAGTCAGCCAGCCAGTCAGTCAGCCATTGTTGTGGCGGGTTATTAAAAAACAAGCAGCCTGAAAATCTTTTCTTAAATTAATATTTCGTTTTCAGTGGCGAGGGGCTGAAAGGGGAGGGGAGGAAAATCGAAACTGAAACTGAAAAATGAAGGAAAGCCCAGGAAAGGAAGCTGGCCGACGACTTTTCCGTTCCCCTTCCCCTTCCTTTCGCCTTTGAAGCGGCTCTCCATTTATTTTCTCCACCTCAATCACGCGTAAGACGGGGCGTATACTTAATGTCGACTCAACTCCACAGGGGCGTCCTTGGCAGCAAAAGGGGGAAAGGGGGGCGGTGGGTGGAAGGGGAAGGGGAACATCTGTAATTGGAAGACTACGGGTAATTCTGTGCTGTATGCACGCCCGGGCTTAAAACTCTCGACATTCGTTTGAAGTCCCTCACATGCAAAGCGGTTGTTCTGATGAGCAGCCTAATGCGAAACTGCTGATTCAGATTCGTATTTGGATTCAGATTCGTATTTGGACTACGAAAGTCGTATTCGCATTCGTATTCGTATTTGTATTCGTAGTCGTATTTGTATTCCTTTGCGAGTGTATTAAATGCCAGGGAATTAAAGTGCGAGTAATATGCCCATTGGCCATGGCTTAAAGTATCTCGGGGTATCATTACACAATTGTGCCACACAAATTAGTCACTTGCCGCAGCAGTTGGAGCCAACATTAGTTATACTGCGTAACATTGAGTACACTCAAACTATTCAAACTATTCAAATGCAGACAGAAGCCAAACTCTGCGTGGTTTTCTAAAACACCGCTGACATTTTGTGCGCTATGAAACCTTTTCCGAAACTATTGGATGTTTTTTTTATATTTTTCTTTTGTATTTTTGGTGGACGGTGGACAGTGGACAATCCCATCTCGTTTCGCCTTCCGCACGTTCAGTTTTGCGTTGATGGCTTGCCTGCTATGCGAGTATCTTTGTATCTTTGTATCTTCGCTGCTAGTCGCCCCATTTTCCTTGACTTTTGCTGCCCAGCCCAGTTCGAGGTATGTCCTCCCATTCCCTGTCCTGTTCCGTGCTGTCCTGTGCTGTGCTGTCCTGTGCTGAATATTGTCCTTTGTCTTCGTCTTTTTTTCCGGGCAGCGGAGAAAGCGAAAAAACAACTATTTGTTATCCCTTGTAATTTGCATGGGCGCACCCGAAAACGTCAGTCAGTTGGGCAACGAGGCGGGGGGTTTTTTGGGAGGGGTTTTTTTTTGGGGGGGGGTTTTTTTTTTGGGGGGGGGGGGCACTTTGACACATGGACAACGTCTCCATCGCAGTCGCAGCGCCCGAAAATGAAGAAAAACCACCCACTTGTGCCACTTTTCCTCTCTCACTTTTGCCCTCAACTTTCGCGTTTCCATTTTTCCGCTTTTTTTTTGCTTTAATTGATTTCGCTTAAGTCTCATAATCGTGACACTTTGGCGCCTTTTAATTTGATTTTATTGGCCCTCAGCATGCCACGGCCCGCAGGACCTCCGCCTTCCAGGACGCCAGAACACCAGGACACCAGGACATCAGAAAAGCAGGACTCCAGAGCGGCGGGGATGTAAATGGGACTAGAGGAAAGGGTTCTCGAGCAGTTGACCCGCGTCAATTGGCGCATTTTATGACGGCGACCTCGGCGAACTTTATTATTTTGTAAAAATAAGACAGGCGCAAAAAAAAATGTGAAAAAAAAGGACAGAGGGGTTGACATGGAAAGGCGGGGAAAACGCGCTGGCCGCAAAGGGTGGAATTGGGAAATGGAAAATAGGGAAAGGACGCTGTTCGCATTCCACTTTTAAGATATTTCATGCCCCTTTGCGTTCTGTTTTTGTTTTCTGTGTTGTTCGGCTCTTTTTGGTTTTTTGTTTTTTGTTTGTTTGCCTTGGCACCGCCTACATTCTCGTTTTAATTTGCGTAATTGAGTGGCTCGTTTTAATTTCCACTTCCTCTCTACTTCACTTCAACTTCACTTCTTGCTGCCGATCGCTGGGTATCGAGGGTTTGCCCGACTAACCACATTGCATGGCAGCATTAGGATTACTCATTTGATAGATCAGTTTTAGATATATTGTTACATAAATTGTTCATAAAACTGGAAAGTCACATTTATAATTGTTTAACTTCTACAACTAAAAGAGAGGTATTAACTGGCTTGTTGTGTTTTACAAATATCTTGCTACTGCAAAGCCAAAAAAACTGGGCGACAAAAGGCGGCTTATTAAGTGGCTGCCAGTGGCCCAGTGAAAATGACAGACTGCCAAATGAGTTAATGTTCTTGGCCAACTTCAGCTTCAGCTTCCAGTTGGAAAATCAATTTGCAAGCCAAGTGCCAAACGAGTTTACAGTTGCATTTGAATACAGAGTGCATGGTTTATTATTACAATATCGAAAGCGGACTCCATCTACGGGATTTGACAGGACTCGACAGCAGTGCTGCTGGCCACAAAACGGCCAAGGACAAATTAGATTTAATTTAATTCACCCCACCCACCTGGCCACCTGGTCACCTGACCACCCATTCATCTATGGATCCACCCATCACTCAATGCCCGAGCGGAGCAGTCGAGCATTTGGCCATCCATCAGCTGGACCCATCCATACATCCGCACATCCGCAGTCCGCACATCCGCAGTCCGCAGTCCGTTTGCTCCGGCACATAACCGATGATGAAGTTGCTCACTGAAGCGCCAACGAACACTAGTCAATGGCATTGATTCTAGTCTCTTCATTCTTTTGTTTCCCCACTCCTTGGTCTGGAATCTGGGAATCGGGGGATTCAGGGGAATCGGGGGATTCGGGGAATTCGGGGAATCCGAGCTGGCAGGACATTTAATTTATTAGAGAATTTGTAAAGCAATAAGTTTGTAGCCAGTTCCAGTTCTCAGATCCAGGCGTGCCACTCCTATTTCCATCTATCCAATTGCCGAATGCCCTTCGTCCTTTCGTCCCTTCGTCCTTTCTCCCCTTCGTCCTTTCGTCCTCTCGTTCCGCCGTCCCGAGTCGATAATCGTTTTCATTAAGCCGAGCGACAGGGGGCGCCAGCGTGCAACACGGCGGCTTAATTGCTGAAACGCCCCACCAAGCAAACCACCCACCTAGCCACCCAACCAGCCACCCAACTACCCCCCACATCCGCACATCCGCACATCGCATATCCCCACCCATCAGTCAAATGGACAGTCGCACTAAGCGACACTTTTTAATTAAAACGCAAGAACAAAGCGGGAGTGGAAAATTGCTGAAATGGGAATGGGGATGGCGGGGGGAGAGGCGGGAAAATCCCTTGCTGACTTCAAGAAAATCAACTCATCTCGAGACGGAGACGCAGACGCAGACGGCGACTTGAGGCCACAAAAATTCAATCAAATCACGGCGCCCACTAACCCAATCCCCCCCCCCTCTTTACCCTACCCCCCTTGCTACCCCCCTTCCGCCTTTGAACTTCGTTAAGCGGAAAGGAAAGGTGGAATCCTGTTTAGAGCGGATATATCCGCATGGAGTCTACTTTATTCCACCAGAACGGGCAAGTTGCTAAATGCAAGTTTGGGGATTAGAGTACAACCTATATATACCCCCGATACTTGTGTATATGTTATCACTAATAATGATAATAATGATAATGCGTAGTCTTTTTGGCACTCCCTAATGTCCAGTCACCTTGCCCCTTTCTTGCTGCTTTCTTGCCACAGATTCCTACGACCGCAACAATCTAATCAAATGGCAGGCATCAGGCGAGCACAAGCATTATCCAACCGCTTTCCACTTTTCCCTCTCCCTTTTCCATTTCCCCCTTTCCCCTTTCCCTTTCCCCTTTCCTTTCCCCTTTCCCGATGCCTTGATTTCCCCACTTGCCATCCAATCTCTTGGCCAGGGATCATTAGGCTCTAAGATGTGGAGCGAGTGGAGCGCTGAGTTACGGCGATGGTGAGGCAAGGGTTCATTCGCACTGCAGCCGCGTACACTGCAAGAAAGGGCACCACACTTGAATGTGCTAGTAGCAGGAATCAGAGAGAAAGATGTAAGCATAATAATAATAATGTGTATAAATACATCTGTCACTCTGATTCATACTTTTGCACAGCTTTACTTGTATTTTTGCAACCCAATTGGCCCCATTTGTTTGCCGTGTAGCTCGGCGTAAGGAAGCCATCAGCCATCACCTTCGTGCGCTGCGGCTGCTCATTTGCGTAATGCACAAATTTAATTTACCAAAACGCAGCCCAGAAATAAGACGCTGCCCGCCTTCCTGCGAACTTTCGCCACGGAACATCAACGGCGAAAGTTGCTTATCCGCAACGCAGTCAGTGCGGTCCGCTGTCTTCTGTCCGCTGTCCGCTGTCCGTTGTCCGCTGTCCGTTGTTCGCTGTCCGCTGTCCGCTATCCGTTGTCCGCTTTTCGCTGTCCGCTCTCCGCTTTTCGCTTTCCGCAGCCAACCGCCCGCAATTTTCCAGCCCCCCCCACCAACTTTTGCCACCGCCGTTTTTGCCCATGATTTTGCGAGGGAAAAGCTTACGTTAATTGTGTGTATCCTCCAGCTGCGAGCCCTGTGCCTTGAGTTGCAAGTGCTTGGCACCTCCTTTCCCCCAGCTCAGAGGGGGGAGGGGGGTTTCAAATGGGGTTTCATTGGTGACCCCAAACGGTGGGTGGCGGCAGGGGGGGAAGCAGGGGGCAGGACTACTGAGGCCCAGGAGCCGGGCTCATTTTAATCAATTTTTAATTTAAATTTAATAGAGTAACACGCTTGGTGGCCCGTCGAAATGGCGAGCGACACGGAGAAATGGAGACAGGGAGAAAAGGGGAGAAAGGGAGAAGGGGACAAAGTGGGCAGGGGCGTCGAGTTTCAAGGGGGGAAAAGGGGGGCATCGCAATACATTGGTGTCATTTTACACGCATTCCTAGGTAAATAATCTTCAGAGCGTCACTAATGCGATGACTTTGTGGCGTTGCCTCCAACGTCGAAGGGTGAAAAAGGGGCAAGGGGGCCAAATGGGGGGTCGAAAGGGGATAGGGGGTTGTGGGGGGTGGCAATGTAAATTTGCGCGTCATTTCGGTTCGTGGGGCAAATGTGGGTTAAGGTGTCACAGAGCAGCGAGCGGGCGATATTTAAAGGATTAAGTGATTTCCCAGAAATTAACACAAGTGAGAGTGTGGGTGCCATCGATTTGGCCTTCCTGTGGGTGGTTGGGTGGTTCGGTGGCAGTGTAGCTGGGTGGTTCGGAGGGTGGATGGTGGAGCAATTCGAATAGCTGTTTCTGTGGGTGGTGGGCCGCCCCTTTTCTGGGGCGTTTTGCGGGCAGCCGGCAAATTGCGTGTTATTTTGACCATTATGCTTGGGGGCTTAACGTAATTCAATTTATGGCCTTGGTAAGTCCCTGACTCTACCCTCCCCCCCATCCCATCCCCTCCCCCTTTCTGGCCGCCGCCGCTGTCAATTGGTTATTTATACGCTCCTTTTAGATTTTAGCGGTTAATTAAAGCACATTATGCCTTAATTGCTAGATTAAAATGCTGCTTCTTTTCCCAGCAGCTTCTTTTCCTGCGTTTTTTGTCCATTTTATTTTCATTTTTTTTTGTTTTTCGGTTTGGAGGTCAAGCGGCGAATTGCGAAGCGCTGACCCATTCCCGCAGTTTTTTAGCTGCTTTTTAATGACTCGCAATTAGTGGCGAATTAAATTGAGTGCCGAAAAAGAAAAGTTATTTCTGCTACCTAATTGAAGAGTACGAGTTCAAAGTTCATTTCAGGTCCCACAGAAAAGTAATCGGTTTATTTTAGGCATTTTTTAATTAGAAACACGTTGGGTTAATTACAACATCATTTAGTTCAATTAATACTTAATATTAATATTGAGTTTAATAAGTGAAATATCAGTTAGCATCTATGTAAATATGTATGTACCTTGAATCGTATTCATTAAAAGCCATTCCAAAGTGAGTACTATTCGTTGGGGCTGCCGCAAATATTTCCTGAGTGCAGCTCCACTTTAACTAGGAATTTCCCTCGGGCATTTGCAGCTGGTTAAAAGTGGCCTACGCACGGTGGGCGGTGGGCGGTGGGTGGTGATCAGTGGGTGGCGAGTGGGCGGTGGGCGGTTGGGTGGTTGCGTGTCAGAAGGCGGCCAGGTGACTTTGAGTGGCCGTGCACCTGTCATTTGTCAGCCGGAGTCGCACCTTTGATGGGCCAGCGATTGGGGCACGAATGCATTGGGCATTCGGCATTGGGCATTGGGCATTGGCCATTGGACATTCGGCATTTGGCAGCAAACTGCATTTGTCCACTTTGATTGTCATAATTGCATTTCTTTGTCTGCGTGTCCGCGTTCCGTGTGTGCGCATGTGTTGGTGCCCAGCACAGCCTGCATTGTGCATTGTGTGTACGTGACAGGAAGTCGGGCCGGAGATAGCCATGCACTCGAAGAAAATGCACCCCTTGTTACACAAAACTCCATTTGAGATTACACGCGAATGGACTTTTAGGATATAACTGCAAACCTTATTTTACAAAAATTTAAACAACACGAAATAGAGATTTCTTTTTTATATCTTATGTTATTAGCTTTATTAAAATTTGTAATATTTATATATTATATTATTTGCTTTGTTAAAATTTGTAATATTTGCTTACCATATTTAACTTTATAAATTTATAATTTTTCCCTCTCCATTTCCCCCCAGGTACTCACCCCTTTCCTCCAGCTTTTTCCACGTCAGAGCTGCCAGCTGGTTGTAGCTCCTGGAAAATAGCTAGCTCAGGCACTTCCTCCAGTTCCTCCAGTCGAATTCACATTATTGATATCCATCCTCTGCTGCCACATATCACATATCACTGCACCACTTACTCACAATTAGTACTATTTACAAAAAAACATCGAAAAAGTGGTTTGCTTATGTAGGACTTTTGAGAAGCGCAGAGGAGGGCACCTATATTTTGGTATTATTTAGTATTATTTAGTATTAAGTATTTAGTATTATTTAGTATTAAGTATTTAGTATTATTTAGTATTAAGTATTTAGTATTATTTAGTATTAATTAGTATTTAGTACTTGGTATTATTTAGTATTTACTATTTAGTATTATTTAGTATTTAGTTTTATATTATATATTATTTCCTTTTAATGTAACCTAATTCTTTCAGCTAGCTTACTTATAAATTTATAATTTCACTTTGAATGCCAGCTAGAACAATAGAAATGGAATAGTGTTAATTGGGTATAAATATAATTTAATAATATAATATAATATATAAGATTGTTTTTTTGCTAAGACATTAGAAACATCAAATCACAACAACATGTACCTTTTTCTTGGATGTTCCCTTTCATTTCCCTGCATTTCTGCGACCGTCTCGCTTCTCTTTGTGCCAGTAACAAAAAGCAAATAACCCAAAGTAGGTGGGAATATTTCACAGTGCACGAGTAGGCGCCAGACAAAGGCTTTGCTGCCAGAGCCATCAGCACACAGTGTGTGCTCTTCGAGGGGCGGTGGTGAGTCTGGAAGGGGGAGTGGGGAGGGGTGGTGTTGGAAGGGGAGGGATCCTGGTAGCGTCAGCCAGCGTATAATGATATTAGTCCCGGACTAATGTATGCAAGCTTCTCTAATAAGCGCACTGCACATTATTAGTTATTAATTAGTCAGGTGAATTGCCCACGAGGCCCGAGCACCCACACACACACACACTCATCCGCACACACACACACTCGCACACTAATACCAATAAACTACACCTGCACACCCACGGGGCTAAATGTGTGCGACCTTTGTTGTAATCGCCCGACCGCATTGAACTCCACACATGTACATACATATGTAGTGATGTACGTACATATGTATGTATGTACATATGTATGTGTGTTAGCTATAAAAGTCGGTAGCTTAATTTGTATGACTAGAATGGCCGTCGGTGTTTTTCGGCTACTGCCTCGACACTCTGAATTATTAGAAATGAGCTAATTGAAAAACTCAGAGCGCCCCAAAACCAACACACACACCCTAGCACCCACGCACACACATCCACACACCCACACACCCATGCACACCTACACACACATCCACGTAATGGCGTAATTCATCACGTAACGTGAGATGTAAATTGACAGCTAACAAGCTCAACGCCGCCAAATGCGGAAATCTAGAGAACCAAACGAAACGGAACGGAACGGAAAGCCGGCGATGAGCTACCAGGACACCAAAATCCTGCGACCAAGCGAGTGGGATGACTAATTACCTCACTCGAGGGAGCGCGGGATGAGCTAATGGTCGTGTATACCCACTGTGGCAGGCATAGGGTGCGCAATTGCTAAAGTCTTCGAACAGAGCTTAATTGTATTGGATTTGAAAAGCTGCTCGAAAGTATGGAGTACCCTGCAATAATACGTTGCATACTTGCAGACACTCTTGCAATTTGATGTGAAGTAATGTGGCAGGACACCAGGAAACAGCTACGTAACAGCTACGTTATCTGCAACCCTAATCAGCCACGTAAGCTGCACAGGTAGCACAGGTTGACCATCGTGGGTTGTGCAACCAGCCAAGTTCAGCTGCTTAGGTTACGTAAACTTGCAACATTGCGACGCTGCGACGAACAATTTGCCAGCGGAGCTTTTGTTTGTAACATAAGTACTGCAAATTGCATCGCAAAAATGTATGAAAACCTCAACGGCGATGCAGCGCCAAAAGTTATAATGACCTCCTTCGCTGCGGTTCAAGTCCGAAATCGCAGTCCCCAGACCAATTTCATTTCCAAGCCAATCTGGGCGCCCAATCACGCGCCCAATCACGCGCCCAATCCCGTTCGGCGAACCCAAGTCCGGTCAGCAGTCAGCAGTCGCCGTCTAGTAGTCCACGGGTCCACGAGTCCTGAACTCCAGCAGGCCAATCCCAATCCCAATCCCAATCCGAATCAGAATCAGAATCCGAATCAGAATCCAACTGCGACGGCAGCTTAGCGCGTAATTTTCTATGAATGCGGCCATGGCTGTGGACCGCAGGAGGTCCGCCAGGCGACAGGAGACGAGTCCAGCAGGATCCAGAATGGGTCGCAAGTGGACGAATCCTGCCACATGTATGGTAAATTAACACCCTCCCTGGATGATGCACCGCAAAAAAAAACGTTGCTAGAATCAAACTATTACATTCAGCTCACTAAATCAATGGAAAACTGAAATACAAGCAACAACTAAACTTACGATTGCTATATGGCCATGCAGCTCTGTTTCTGCCAGTGTAGCAGCTGGAAAGTCGCGCTGCAACTGTCGCATATTGAAACGTTAATCGCATTGCTCCTTGCAGTTTTCCCGGCAGGGAAACAACTCCAGCTTCAGCTCCAGCACTGCTGGTCAGCGGGCGCGGGGATAATGGCAGCGGGATGGGAATGAGGATGGAGATGGGGGATTGCATGGAGCAAAGGCCGTCATATTTAGTTTTCCTTGACGCTCGCAGCTCACACAGCTGGATGTCCTTGCAGGCGCACCCTCCCCTCCCCCTCTTTCCTTTCCTACCCTTCCCTTTCCTTCCCTTCACTGCTCTTCCCTCCATTTCCATTTCCATGTCCATTCCTCGCCTCTGCATTTCCATGCCCGCCCCCAAGCAACGTTTGCGATGATTACTTTTGGTGGTTGTTGACTGTGGCGAGTGGCCACTACCGCCCCCCGCCGCCCCTTGCCACCCCCTGCCGCCTCCTGCAACGCCCCTTTGTTGTTCGCCTTGTGGTCAATGACATTTACTCGCAAGCAGCAGCGACAAAATCAGCAGCAAAGGCAGCGAAAAATCAATGCAGCAGCAGCAACGACACCGATGACTTTTTGAGACCCCCCACACCACCCACGCCACCCACGCCACCCACTCCACCACCACAACCGCCCACCCAGCCGGAATCCCACCCCCTTTTGGGCCATTTAACCAGATGCCGCAGAAGACTTTTCCACCTGCAGGCCGCCAAAAAAACAAAAAAATAGAAAGCACAAAATAGAAAATAGAAAACACAGAGCGGTCTTCCAGTCGAGTGTTTTGGCCACATATTTCACAATTATCATAAATTTCTAGGCCAGGCACTTTCCATTTAAACTGGAAATTTATTGGCGTAGTTGTTCCGATAATTGGATGTTTGAGTGCCCAGGAAAATGCTTTAATAAGCACTCATAAATTGCTACATGTTTATCAACTGACTTTTTTGCCAACTGACTTTTAATGACAGTAAACAGACAGTAAACTTATAGATTTGTCTTAATCTTATTTCATCTTATTTCTCTCAACTGCGAAACTCTTTCCAATAAAATATATCCAGCAGCAATAAAGCATATTAAATGCATAAAGTGCGGCAAGTGGGTAATCCGGCCAGGATGAAGAGAATCCTTTGATGGAATCGCTTTGAGTCACCGCGTTTCTGGAGTTTCTTGAGTTGCTTGAGTTGCTTGAATGCCACACGTTGCGAACTTCGGTTGCCACTTGCCGCAGCTAATTTCCTTCTGCCTGGCAAACATTCTGCGGCCAACTCACCTGAGAGCAAATCAAATTCCAGACATTGGCCGAAGCTTTTCTCGCACTTTGCTCGCCGGAGAGAAATGCGAAATTGCGGTAGCAACAAGTACGCCAATTAGCCGCATGCCTCGAATTCCCACTCTCCCCTCTTTGCCCCCTCCCCTCTTAACCCCCTCCCCTCTTAGCTCCTTGCCCCTTGCCACAACCCCGCTCACCTTTACACGCAAATCATGGAACTGACGCGTTAATTGGCTTTCATAATTGACCAAAAAGGACATCGGAGGCTGTGGGAAAAGCGCACTCATGCACCGTGCAAAATGCTGCATATCCTTGCTTTTAAATTCATTTAAATAATCCACTTGGAATTTGATAAGGTCTAAATAACACTTCATGTGAGATGCATGACATAGTCATTTTCATTTCTCTAACAGCTTTTAGTGTAGTATAAAGTTGTGGCTATTTTGCATTGTGTACATCGACCCGACCACTGAAATGAAATGAAATGAGCCAGCTAGCTTTCTTTTTGACTGGCGATTGCAGCTTGGCCGCTGCTTCTTGTGGACATTTTTCGCATTCCGATTCGCATTCGCATTCGGATTCAAGCCTGGCTGAAACACAGCGAACTGGCCAAGAAGACAGCGGCGATGTTGATGCATCCAATTAGGCGGAAGTGCAAGTCACTCTACGCACTCCATCGCAGCTTCAGGTGGCCAACAGGGAAAACGCAGCAACTCCTTCCGCAGACTCGCCGCTAATGAGAAAGCTGCGAGTGGGATTAGCCAACTTCAATTGGGCTTGCAACTTCAATTGCAATGTTAATGCCACGCACACATGTCAAAAAGTGTGTGTGTTACAATAACTTAAAACTTGAGTAGCTACAAATTATCGCTGGGGGTGGATAAATGGATAAATGTATTACTGATACAATTTAAAAGCAATTTGGCTTTAGTTGCACAAAATGTACTTTCCACTGAGCACAGTTTTTGCGCTTCGCAATTAATTCGCTGGTTTTATATCGCCCTCGTGCCCAAAACAAAAAAAACGCCGCCCTCTTTGTCATTTAAAGCGATATTTATCATCGTTGGCTACTCCTAGGCTCATTTGCATTTGCCACAACCCGTGGGGGCGTGGCAGGAGTGGCAGGGGTGGATGGAGTGGCAGGAGTGGCAGGAGTGTCGCCTGCCCCCGAAACGATAAGTTGTGGCCCTGTTTTTATGGCTCGCACGCTCTGGGCCAAGTTGTTTGTGACCGCTTCGTTTTCATTTCATCAATTAACCAAAAGGCAGCAAAAATGTGTTTTCGCCCTCTAATTAGCATCTACATAAACAGAGGGAAATCCTATTAGCACCCGCACCCCTCGACCCTTCCCTTCCCTTCCCTTCTGTTCCCCAATGGAGTGTTGTAAAAAATACAAGAAGCAAAAAATAAACAACCCAGCCATAAATACTTTGGGGCAAATGTGGGCGGCAGGACATTGCAGCTCATTAGCAACTCGATTCAGTTGCTGGCAAAGTTGTTATCCTCGGGAACGTGTCCTTTGGCAGCCAAGCGCCATTCAAAGGTGGCTTTTGCATTGCAAAATGATTCACAACAACTGCAGTCTTCTTCTCAAGCGAACTAGTGCCCTTTTGCTAATATTCCTATTCCCCAGAGATCGTACAACTTATGAGACCAAATTCAAGTAGCTGCGCCATGCGCCTTTAAATTTTCAGTCGGGAACCAATGAGGCTGCTAGCTGCTAGCATCTGGATGCATCTCGCATCTCGCAGCCAGCTCACGTCGGAGTGCGGAGTCGCCACCTGGCGACCTGGCTAATATTGCGAGAATTCTTCTCGGACTGCGATGACAAAAGAATCTGCTGCACTAATTGCTGCATAACTCCACTGTGTGTGTGGCTTTTATGCTCGCTCCTCTGCTCCTCCTCTGCTCCTCCTCTGTTCCTCCTCTGCTCCTCCTCTGCTCCTCCTCTGCTCCTCCTTGGCCTCCCTGTCATCGCACATCGCACATTGCACCTCTCACCTCTCACCTCTTACCTCTCACATCGCACATCGCACTTGGGATGCTGTGTCAGCGGCGGAGTTCATTTGCGAGCTGCCCGCTCTCCTTGGTATTTTCAGCACGGAGCGGCTGCCTGCTCCTGGTCCTGGTAGAGGTACTGCTCCTGCTCCTGCTCCTGCTACTGCTCCTGCTCCTCCTTCTGCTCCTGCTCCTGCCACTGCTCCTGCTCCTCCTCCTGCTCCCGCTCCTGCTTCTGCTCCTGATTTGCTCCTGGTTGCGTGTCCATTGTGCCCACGGCCACTTCACGCAGTCCCCGAGCGCCGATCCCAGCCCCGAACGCCAGTTTCAGTTCCACTTGCAGATACGCATCCTTTGGATACCTCGGATACCTCGGATACCTTGGATACCTCGGAGACCCCTCTATTTGCTCGGCCCGGCACTCCAGGGGTTTACCCCTCAGCCTGATTGCCGCATATACATAAGCTTGCGGTGGAGAACCTTTCAAAAACATTTGCCCCTGTCAACTGGGTTAACTATGCACTGGCTGCAAAACAAAGGTAAAAGTTCATTAAACACCGATAGATAATAATAAATAAATAGCGAGAAGTACACATATCATAGGATTTGAACACGCCTTTCATTTGCTGTTTTTGGCTGAGCCAAGAGCTAAATTTTGTTTTGTGCTGGGTATCTGTTAGTCGAGTCAGCTGCGATGGATGCCGCCTTGAGCCGCGTGGCTTGGCCCCTGTGTGCGCACCTAAATGTATCCATATGCCTGAGATACGGGATACCAAAGCCAATTACCTGTGCGTCTGTCCCCCCCTCTCCCTCCCCCTCCAAAGTGAAGGGGAGAGATGCTGATGTGGAGGGGGTGGAGGAAAGGGGGGAAATGGGGGAAATTAGGAGGAGAGAGTTGTCTGGGCCTGCGGCTGCTGTGGGAAATACAAAACTGACGCTGGGGCACAGTCTCCGTGGGCCATGCGACAAATTTGACTTTTATGCTTTTGAGAATTGCCTGTGACACAGATACAGATACGGATACGGATACAGATGCAGATACAGTGTTACAGGTACGCACACACGCATACGCACACGTACACATTGTATGTGTGAGTACGCCCCCGACGGTTATGCAATTACAACAGGTACAAAAACCCAGCGAGGCACTTGATGCGACTGTGATGATGACGATTCTCGGCGGAGGATCGTAATGATGATGCTGCTGATAGAGTGTGGCAATACACTGAGGAAAAACCCGATGGGCTGCTATCCATGTCCGTGTCCGTATCCGTGTCCGTATCCGTGTCCGTGTCCGTGTCCGTGTCCGTGTCCGTGTCGGTGTCCGCCAGCTGAAATGGACGCCGCACACAACAACAAATTGTTTGCCGGGTAATGCGAGAACTTTTTCGGGGTAAATAAGTGGATGGCCCTCGGCTAGGAGTCTGCAATGGAACACTCGCCACGCACATCCATGCAGCATACATGTACATGCACTGAGAAAAACGCGACACTAACTAAAAGATCTTTCTTGCATATACCATATACTATAGTTAAGTACTTATGTAAGTATGCCATTGGTTCTGGAAAACCTTCACAAACAACCATGCAATTTAAACAGGAGTTCTTAAAAAGTTATAAAAAACGAATGCTGTGGAAATTGCGCACCGTGTATGACCACCCACTCGGTGGTGGATCTGTCCGAAAACAGAGAATTAAAATTCAAATTCCAATTCATCAAGATAATCGCATTTCAGAACTTTTATTTGCCCCCGCACAGAAGTCACATGTGCGAGCGAGAGGCCCTGCTCTTGTGCGTGCCTCTCGTTTCCACCACTTACAACACCAACACACACACACACACAGCCACCCACAATTACACACACCCACACGAGTGTCCGTTCGCGTGCGTGTGCATGTGTGTGCGTGTGTGCGTGTGTGTGTTTAATTGTGCTGGTGTTCGGTTTTGTTTGTGCTGAACGGGCAGCGGATGTTGTAAATATTTGCAAATAGCCGTCACAGTTCCCAGACCGAAACCCGACCCCAAGAGCCCTGGTTACCCTGGTCATCCTGGCCCATCCTTGCCCATCCTGGGTATCCTATCCCAAATCTCCGCCCACCACCCACCACCCCATGCACTGCGAAAAGGGGTTTTTAGGGCCAATTATTATTAATTGCTTTACAGATACAGAACAGTACTGAACAGCCGACTCGCAATTTCCATGCGAAACACACGACGCGAGTAAAGGACGGGAATAAAGGACTAAAATGGCAGGACTAAAACAGCAAGAAAACAGAAATCCAGACCAGGAAACGCAGCTTTAATTACGCTGTCAGCCACTTTGCCACTTTGGGCACTCCGATGATTATGAACTATGAACTATTAGCTATGGAACAGCGTGAAGAAGTGCTTACATTTTATATACTTACACTTAATACCTAAAGCACAAGCTACTAAATAGTATGAATTAGTGCATTAATTACGTTAATATAGTATAAATATAACATCATTTTATTTAAAAACTTAATTCGTATATATGTAGAAAACATTATCTCTGCCAGCGATTTAGGAAATATGTGGCATGCTCTCGGGCAAAGTCTGCCACTGCCACTTGAAACCCAGATGAAACCCAGATGAAGCCCATCCTGTCCAGTCCAGTGAAATGGAGATGGGGTCGGCAAAAAGTGGCACACAAGAAGCGGCAATAGTAATAACAATAAGCCAGGGGCAGCAATAGGAATGGAGCCCAATTGCAAGCTGTTGCATAATGCCGCTGCTCCACAGTTGCCACTGACTCGACTCGGAATCGGACTCAAACTCAAACTCAAACTCGGATTCGGACTAACTGGATGGATGGATATTTGGACGGATGGCCAGGCTCTTGGCTCATGGCTCTTGGCTCTCGGCTCATGGCTCTCGGCTCATGGCTCATAGCTCTTGGCAATTGCCAAGCGGATTTTCCGCTCCAAGGCGCTTTGCCGGCGGCCAGAAAAGTCTTGGGTGGCAGAGAAAACTGGGAAACTGGGAAAATGCAAGCGACGCACTCAAGCGTTCACATTTTTAATCATAATATTTTAAACAATATAATTGCAAAACTAACAAAAGATGCAGTAAGCAAATGATGATGCACAAATTGCCAATAATTCGGCTCTTGTGAAAATTGAGAAAATTGTGCAAATTTCGCAACTGATTGAATCGATTGTTAAATTGCCAAATTGGATTATTCGTCTATGAACAGTTGAACGAGGAACAATATAAAATCCTCTTAAAGAAGAAGTTTTAAGAAAATCAATATCATTCGAAGGCTGAATTCAATAAATGAAAAATGTAACTACTTTTAAGGATTTCATTTTGGATTTCATTTAAATAGGATTTAATTTATAATGTTTTTAGCTCATCTTTTAAGACACCCTTATAGAACCAAAGACAGTGCCAATAATTAAAAACTTGCATATTAATTAAATAAACATTAGTAAATGGTCTAGTTCAATGACATATCTTATACTTTTATTAGTATTTGAACACTTTACAAGCCGCTTAGATTTCTTACCTTTTTACCAAATTTTAAACAAATAAATTGATCGCCTATAGCCAAGTTCCACACCAGATCGCGGCTGCAGAGGAGACTCCAACCCATGCCAGCGCACTAAATCAACAAGTATCGCCGGCCCAAAAGTATGCAATGCGTGTTCGATCGAACGTGCTGCGCAACACGCAACACTCAACACGCAACCGCAACGTGGCTGGATGCAGCGGCATGATGCAACATGTTCGAGTTCCACGCGGTCCACTGTGTGGATGGCAATGGCAAGTGAAGGAAATAAGTTCGTTGCTTTTGGGGTTTTTCGTTTTGCATTAGATCTTTATTTAATTCTTTTGCGCTTTTCTCGTTTGTAGGCCAAGTTTTTTCGCCAAGTTCCACTTTTAGACTTAAAACGTTGTTCTCTGGTAATTAATATGCATAACGTTACTTACAGTTTCGCTTAACTTAGTATAATAATAATTAATTCATACAATACAATAACTAATCATAATAAGGTGTAAACTACCCTCGTTTAAATGCCCGTTGTTGTTGGTATCGGTATCGTTATCGTTATCGGTATCGCTTGTCTATATATGTATGCATGTATGTATGTATGTAGTTCTGTGCTGCGTTCTTTCGTTACGTTTTATAAAGTTTCCATTAGTTTTTATAAAATATCACATTTTAAGCTTTTTGTTTGGGGGAAAAACCAAAGTGTCGAACGCAAAATTCACCGGCAAAGCAAAATTTGGGCGATGGCTGAAGCAAAGCAAATCTAGCGAGACCCAAAGAACGCCAGCACTCTTCATCGAAATTGAAATAATGATCGGTCTTGGGATCGGTATCGGTATCGGGATCGAGATCTTTATCCCCATATTCGTTATACATATACTTGGTTGTGGTGCTAAAACTTTGCTTTATTTTACGATTTATCCAATATCTAATGCGCCTTTCTGCGTTACTTCGCGTTTAATATTTTATGTAGACATTTAAAAGTCTGCAAAGTGCAGCTTGGGAATTTAAAATTGTAATTTCTTCTTGTAATTCGTATATGCATGTCTGTCTGCGTGTGTTTTCTCTCATTCTCATTTTCATTTTCATCTGTTACTGTGTGTGGAAAGTGCGCCTGCGTTGGACGCCACTTTCGACAATCGGATTTCCCATTGTTGCTACAACTTGATTCTAGAATTTCCCCTATAGTGCTTCGCCTCCTCATCATCGTTTGCTTCTAATTGTGGACTGGAAATGGACAGGACTTTGAAAAGTGCACACGGTGCACGAAAAGTTCGCGAAAAGCCCCAGCTTGATTGAAGGTATTGGTAGGAATATGTGTTTACTCGATACTCCAATCTTTCTATTCTTTACTTTTTACTTTCAAAACAATAGAATCAACTTTTGGAAAAGCTTGCAAATGACTCTATTTAAAATCAAAAAGGCCTAATTTGGAGCTGTGTTTCGACTTACAAAGTACAAAACACTGCAGCATACTTTCGGACACCTTTTTTAGAGGTTTCAAATGGACAAAAACGATATTCCAGGGAACTTCTATCATTGCAGCTTGCGTAGTCCGCTGTTTTCAGGAACTCATTTGCGGACGATGCCTGAGGTCTTGCAGTTGGCATTTGAAGAGCTCTTTTCCCCCATTGTCGAAGTTGGGTCGGTGAAAATGGACTTTTGTTTGGCTGGGAAAAGTTGTTCGAAATGGAAATGAAATTCTTACAATGTTTCTCTATAGCTGTATAGCTGCGCCTGCTGTTTGGAGGTGTGTGTGAAGGTGTGGAGGTGTGTACATTTACCATTTATCATTAGTATACACATAGGTATGTATGGGCTTATATATGCATTGGCTTAAGACACATTTTTCAATAAGTAAGTGGAACAACTCGCCAACTGTTTCGGTTTCAACTACATGCACATAAATTACACATTTACTTTTGTGGGCTTTTGGGTTTGGTTTTTAAATGCTTTTCCATCGATTTTGTGGTTTTCTTTTCGCTACTCGATCGTTTGCAAAAAGTTGACAGGCATTGACAAACATATAGTTTTTAGTTTTCGTTTTTGTTTTGCAACCATTTCTTGGCTTTTGTTTTTGCCCTTTCCTTGCATTGTTTTTTGGGATGTGCGTCAATTAAATTGTTTATGTGTCCAAATTTTATTTACAATTCGTTTAACACTCAGAGCTTAGGTTACCAAAAAAAAAACACGTTTTATTAAATATTCCTTTTTTATTAAGATTAATATTCGTATAGTTATAATCCACAATCTTTACTCTATGTACAAGCATTGCTAGGTTATAAATAATAAAAAAAAATCGTATATATTTAGATTTATATATAATTAATGATCATGTTTGCTTTACGCGCAGACAACATGGTGGTGCAATCTTCTAGATCTATTCTCCACGTTCATCCACAAAAAAATTATCGCGCTCACGTATTTCTAGTCGGATGCAATAAAAAAAATTCGCTTTAACATAGTTCGTATGTACATGAATAAATATATATATATATATGTATATATATATATACATCTTTATATATATGTTGTATGTGGTTGTGTGTGCTTGTGTCTGTGTTTGCGTGTGGTGAGTGCGGGTTACATATATTCTAGATGGATATATGCCTAACATACAGTTAATTAGCGGTGCCAGATCTGCCAGATGTTCAATAATACATATATTTTGAATATATATATTTATCAATTCTGTGCTTAGTAACGATTAGTTTGAAATGTTCATCAGCCGCCAGGAAAAAAAAAACGTCGGTATACATCTATTCAACATGCGCAACTCGTTCATCGGATATCGATTATCGCCTATCGCTTATCGTTTATCGTCTATCGCTTTAATCGCTTACATTCTGCATTTCAGGGGGACTCTCTTCCATTCGCTCTATACGTGCTAACTCTCTTTGCTTCATACTCTTTTCCTATTTCATGCGTTTCTTGTTTAGTTACTTTGTTGTAGGTACCTTGCGTTTCGCTTTTAAGTGATTCCGAATCCGTTTCCCCTTCCGCTTCCGCTTCCCCTCCCCCTCCCCTTACAACATATCCGCTATGGAGCCGTAGTGCTGCTCCTGGCAAATCGGACGACAGCACTCCTCCACGGCGTCGTACTTGTAGTGGCGCCTCCGGTTCATCTGACTCCTCTGGTAGTAACTTCTCCCTGGCTCCTCCTCTTCCTCCTCCTCGTCCTCCTCCTCCTGTTCGTTATCCTCCTCCTCCTCCCCGTCGTCCTCCTCCTCCTCTTCCTCATTCTGCTTACTGCCCATCTCTCCAGGATCGCAGATATCCAGCTCGAAGGGATTGAGACGATCCTGGGCGAGGGAGTAGCGTTTCTGGGGCGGCTGCAGTGATGATGTGGACGATGACGTTGACCCTGATGACGTCAGCTGCTGATGCTGATGGTGACGACGGCTACTGTGGTTGTTATAGCTGCTGCCGCTGTTGGTTTGGTGGTAATAGTGGATGGCATGGCATGAGGCAGTCTTTGTATTGTATTCCTGAAAGTCAGAGCGAAAGAAATTGTTAGATTGCAAATCTATTGTGTATTTTATGCATAACTGCAAGTAGAAGACGGTTGTTAAGTTTCAGTTGTATAGTTGTTTTGGTTTCTTTCCTTTGCAATGTGTAAGCTATACTATTAACCCTTTGAGATAATCGAATGCATAAAATACAAATATAAAAGCCAGCATTTTCCGAAATATATATGCAATACTCTGAATCGAAATCATTCTGCTGTAAAATTAGTTTTCGCTTGTGTGGTACTTGATTTAAATAACTTTCGTATTTTGTTGGTGGCCATTGATGTGATGGTTTTTTTCCTTCTTTTTTTTCTGCATTTCAATGCTGTGAAACTGTTGCTGCATTTTGTGAATTTAATAGCATTTATTCAGCTGCAGCTTGGTCTAGAAATCCAGTATGTTGAAACCCTAACCGATTGAACTGTGATGCCATACAGGGTTCAACAAGTTCGGGCTTTTGGTCAAGTCAAGTGTGGAGATTCCAGCAATTGACTTTTGGAAGCTTCTTCTTTTATCCACTTCCGGTGGTGCCACCAGCACCCATACTACGAACGAGCATGTACTCACTTCCCTTTTGGTCGACTTTTCCTGAACCAACTGAATATTGTCTGCGCTAAAATTTGTTGCCACAATTTGTGCAACAAATTTTGTGCTCCAGCTTTTGCTGCTGCTGTTGCTTTTGGCTTTCGGCTTTTGGCGCACTGCCTCGACATCTGTGGCCAAGTGTGTGTGTGTGTGTGTGTGTGTGTGTGTGTGTGTAAATTACCAACATAATGGCAGAAAGGTCGCATTCTCATAAAGTTGGCGCTGACTTTCAGGGGTAACCAACCAGCACTCCTGTAGTTCCTGCACTCCACTGTACTCCTTTGCTCCTCCTCCCTGCCTCGTCCCACTTCCTGTGCCCCGCATATTATCAATAAATTGCATCTGACTGCCGAGCAGACAACAAAACGTTAGTCCTATCTGCAGACCTCACCCCCCAGTGCCACCCATCGACCCAGCCACCCACCTGACTAACCCGTTATTAAGCGACAGCTTAAACACTGTGCAAATTCCCCGAAAATGCAACAAAACGAAGAGGAAGCTCATATTCCAGTTAGAACTGGAAATCATGTTAGTAAGCTCCATTTTTAAAGGATTTGAAATATATTGTTGCATTCTTTTAAACTCCTTTGGGAGAAACTTTTGTTCTGCCGTTCTTCTTCCAAGCAACAGAGTCGCAATTTACTGATTATCTATCTATCTGTATATCTGTTTTTCCCTTTTAAGCTAGCTTTCTCTCAGTGTACACGTATTATGGGCTTGGGCCCTGTCACACCGCACCTTGTTCTAATTTATTTATTGTTGCATGCATGTGCCTTTATTGGGCATTGGGCTCCCCCCTCCCCCCTTTCAACCGCAAAATATCAGAGGGGGAGGGGGAGAGTGGCGGTGGATCGGACTTTAACAATTATGTTTTACCGGGTTGTTCGGTTGTTGGGTTGCTGGGTTGCTGGGTTGTTTGGGTTGCTGGGTTGTTCGGCCAAAGTCAACAGTCTGACAATTTGATGCACTTGTCGCTGGGCTGGCCATTTGGTGCCAAAGTTATTAAGCACTTTTTGGGCTCGCCAAATGGGGAGCATGAATGGGGGTGGGGAGTCTAAACCGAGCTGATCTCACCCAACAACCAACTGGACTGAGTTTTAAAATCGGCTTTAGCAGGCAAATGTATTTCGAATATGCCACCCACCACCCATGCTATTCATACAGAACACCCACTCTGCAGCTCCCCCTCACTTTCCCTTTCTCGTCCCCCTTCCCTTTGGCCTCCCATTCACCTGCTTGTTTCAAGTTTATTGATGTCGTCGTGGGTTTTCATGCCCCGCCAGAGGGTCAGCTCAGCTGGAAGTGCGGAGGGGAGGGGAGGCACATAGGGGGAGGGGTGCAGACTCGTCTGCAACGTGACAAAACCCATTATAGATGCGACCGCAAAGATAACACTCGCTTTTCGGTCCAGACTCGACTTCTGATGGATGCCCAAACACAAGTGTCAAGCCTTCGGTTTCGGGGCCGTGGGGTTTTCATCTGGTTTTTCCGGGTGCGGGAAAGGGGAAAAAGGGTGTGCGATATGCCAGTGATGATGCCACTGGAAAAGGTACTAGTACTATATACTACTAGCAATAGCCATATTCCAGTTTAAAGGTATATATAGTAGCTATATGAATCAGTAATAAATATTAACTATTCATTGCTGTTGAATGATAATACTTAAAGCATCCTCATATCATCTGCATCACTAGTGTAGCAAATTAAAGTTAGACAACCTTAGTAAAATTCAGAGCAAAATTCATTAGAGCTTCCCTAATTAACCGAGCAGAGAACAAACGTTGAGTTAATTTGTGGTACCTTTACCTTTTGCCAGCTGAAAACCTCTTCAAATAAGTACCTACATACGAGTATGCGAGTATACGAGTGTATGTGTACCCAAATGCGCACCATCACTTCCGGTTCACTGGTGAAAAGTGAGGAAAAGTGAGGAAAAGGGCGGCGCTGCAAAGTTTCCATAAATTTCATTTTGTAACCATCAAAAAGTTAAGTCAACGATAAATTGAATGGCTGCATGATTGACTGAATGAGTGAGTGAGTGAGTGAGTGAATGAGAGGCTGTGTTGTTGCTGTGGTGCTGCAAGTGGACAGTGGGTGGTGCGTGGTGGGTGGCTGGTGGGTGGTGCGTGGTGCTGCTGCTGCTGTCAGTTGCTTGTCGGTCATTGTGTGGCTCGTTGCGTTTCGGCCAGACATCAAAATCCACAAGCGGCTACAAAAAGTTGGGCAAAAAATATGCGAGTGCCAAAGAGATAAATGGAGTCAGGGGTTAAAAACACAAAACGCACAGCACAGGGTGCAAAAAAAGGGCTTAGCTCATAAGCTGCGAGTGTAAATTGCATTAACCGCTTTCAAGATTGTGACAAAATATTTATGGTAATACTTTGCATTTGGCAAAGAGCTTTTTTGCGGGTTCATGTAATTAATATGAAAACATAACATATGGTTTAATGGCATTGCTAAAAAGTGCACAATATTTGATTCATTATCTAAACTGCATCAACATAAATGTCAGCTATAAATTCCCAGACATAAACGGACAATTAAATGCAATTATACAGTGGTTACGGGCGCAACGAAAAGAAAAAATGTAATTAAATTAACTATCCAAATTGAAATGGAGCAGCCAGCGGACTAGACCACAACTATAATAGCGACCGCGGCTGTGGCGTAAAAAAGCGTCAATATAAATATACAGCAGGCGACAACAACAATGCGAAAAAGCCAAAAAGTCAAAAGCCGTCAAAAGGCATCATTGAGCCGAAAGGGGGGCGTGGCATGGAGGAGGGGGGGCGAGGCGAGGTAAGAGCAAACAGCTACACACCTCCCTTCTGGCCAAAGGCGTGGCACCGACATGTGACATATGCCCCCCCTCCCCCGCCCCCGAAAACGTCATGGCAACACCCCCATCCCCCCTTCTACCATCACCTGGTGGCCAGGTGAAAAGGGGTGAAAGGGGGGAGAGGAAGCACCTGCCCAGCCGACAATAGTGCGGAAATATTAAATCTGCGCGTCAGGCGAAAGAGAAGAAAACGATTTTGGGCAAGTGAAAATATTGCTGCTAACAAAAGGGCTTCGCCTCGCACACAAAGGGGCGGCGAATAACAGGGGGGTGAAAGGGCGTGTCACAGACTTTATATAAATTGCAATAAACACGAATTGCCACGCAAACTTAAAACTGATTATGTATTGATGGCACTTCTGATGTCTGGCGTGCGCAGATATTCAAAAGGGGCACCATCTGTCGCCCTGATAATGCAGCATTTTGGGAGCCGGGGGGATATTATATGGATATGAACTTGATTGGGACAATCATGGCATGTGGTCAAGTGGTAAAATATTGATTTAGAAACGAAATTAGGTTGTGTACAAAGTGAAGTTTTATTATTTATTATATGCAGTAAAGTATATAGCGAGCTAGCTTTCATATTGTGCACAACTTTTAAGCAGGCTGCAGCACGTTTCAACTTTATTAATCCCATTAAATGAGGACACCTTGTGGTGGGTCAGTTGCCCCTACCCCCCGTCCCCACCAACCACCAACTTTTCTTGCAACGCCGCCAAAGTGCAAAAAGTGTTGCCTACTTTTTGGGGCCGTGCACTTAAAGTCGCTGCACGGCGCGGCGCCGTCGACGTTGTTGTGCTGTTGTGTTGGGAAATTTCTGACAGGTCATAAATTGGCGCAGCGGGCGCTCTTGCCACACCCCCTTTTGCTCCTTTGGGGGGGCGGCGGGGTGGGCCACTGGAATGCCTTTGCAAAGCTTTGCCAAGCCCAAACGCACACACATACACTTGCACATGCACACACAACAGTCGCAGCCATCGGGAGATATATGTGTATTCTGATGACCAAATGTCGACGTTGTTTGTTCGCTGCTCTCCGGCAAACAAAACCAGACCAAACGAAACAAAACGAAGCGAAACAAAACGAAACGAAAGGAAAATGCATTCCCCACAACAGCTCGTTCACAAATACAAACGCAAATGCAAATGCAAATGCAAACACACATACCAATACCAATACAAATACAAATAAAGGTGTGAAGCGGCGCGGCGCAACAACAATGGCCATAATAATGGCAAGGACAACGAAAAACCAAGTGCCATTCCGCCGCCCGCCTTCATTTGCATTCATACATATATACATACATATATACACAGATACACACATACAGCGTGTGTATTTTTTACAGTTAATGAAGCGACCAAGGACCGGAGACCAAAGTAGGAAAAAACACAAATACAACAACAGCAGCAGCAAACAAGGAATGCCAACTGCACTTGGAAAAACAAAGCGAATGTCTTGGAATATTTACTCGTAAATAAGATAACAGAAAATGTATGGCATGTATTTACATTGCACATAATACAGACACATAGCAATCGAGTTAATTGTTATATATTATATTTGTTTAAATCACAGAATACTTTTTTGCTCAGTGCACTTTGGCCAAAGCAGAAGCGACGCTTTGGCACCTTTGGTTCCCCGAATTTTCCCACCTCGCGCTTCGTTTGCAGCGCTTGTTTATTAGCCAACGCCGTGCAACAATAACAACAACAACGACAAAAACAACAACAGCAATAACAACAACAACAGCAGCAGCAACTACAACAACAAAATCAGCAACAGCGACAGTGGCAAAATGGCCGCCGCCGCCGCGCTTAATTGTGCGGCCAGCGACCGGAAACGGAAACTGATTGTGCGGTCTGGCGGGAACTGGACCTCTCCTGCGCCCTCGTCGTTACCTTTACCCCATTGATTTGCAGCAAATCTCATTCACATTAACGCGGGCGCGATTTGCCAGCGTTTTTAGTCGCGCTGGCGGCTTTCCAATCAACGCATTTGACATTTCACCAGCCATTGCCATTTCCATTCCCCCGCTTTTCCAGCACCCACCACCACACATTGATTAAGCAAAGGAAAAACGAGAATGTTGTTTTTTTTTTTGGTTTTTAGGGGCCTACGTCAATCGGTTTGTTTGTTTGCCAAAAAATTGACTTTGAGATTCTATTTCTGTTTTGTGCACTGCCTGGTTGTATGTATTTTTTGCAATTTTTCTTGTTTTTTTGTGAGCGTTCTGGTCCTGATTGATGGGCTAAGATAAAGCTATGGGTTGGCTTGGGTTTGGAGGTTTTGGTTGCAGGATCTGTCGTTTGCATTTAGCCGTGCTGCTCGCTACCACTCTTCATCTTGGCCAAAAAGCTGGAGCTGCAAACGCTGCGGAATAAAGGACAACACAACGAGTCGCGTTCAATTGAAGCTGCGCACCCTGTTTCTGCCTCCCGATTTTCCCCAACTTTCCACCCTTTGCCGTAATTGATGTGTCTGCGTTGCGTTTTGTTTTTCCTTTTCACTTACAAGTCCTGCTATTTCTTTTTTTGTTTTCCTTGCTTTTTTCTGGTTTTTTGCAAGCTTTTTTGCAAGCTGATCTGCAAAATGCCGGCAAGTTGTACATCTCTATTATAACTTTCATGGCACGTTGGCCGTGAATAAAGCAGGAGAATTAACGGAAACAACGGAATATCTGAAGACCATAAAGATTATTGCAAGGAGGTCCATTAGGCTATTCTTTCATACATGCTCATGAAAGCTGAACAAGCTGATGGAAAACGTGGCAACTTAAAGGGGATTTAAAATTTAAAATAAACACAGCTTTTTATGAGCTGAAAAGTTAGTATTTAAGGATTATTTTGCCTTTTAAATCAACTTGAGCACCATGTGCCGATTGCCGCATATTGAATGAGATAGTTCGGTGGTAATCCACAGCAATTACGAGCAGTGCGACTTATTTCACCCTTCAATGGCGACGCACACGGCATGAACCTTTTGACTACTGCGTCTCATTTGGCAGGCGAATTGATTGCGCAACAAATGTTCCATCATCGCAGCCGAGTTCATCTCATCTGGCATTATCAATTGCTCTTCACGCACGTTTGCCCGTTGTTAATGTTAATGCAGTCATCAGCTTAAGGCCGCCGAACAATGCCCAAAATAGTGGGTAGCTATTCCCCAGTATCGGGCACCCAGTTTCCCTGATTTTGATTCCGAATCCCGGGGATTGAGGTCCAAAGGTCCAACCCCTCGATATGAAACCGCGCACAACAACACCAGCTGTGGGCGCAGCGAACCTCAAGTCGATAATTTAATGGTCTCTGCCATTTAATCTGCATTGAATTTATTATCTTGGAAAAAATTAATCTTGATATGTGGCCGGCTTATGGCGGCGACGACGACGACGACGACGACGACGAACTCCCGCTCTCCATTTCCTCGGGCGGAGCGAGCGGTGCGACTGACGAAAATAGCTAAAAAGCCGCGACAAGCACGCGCCACTCCCCCTTTGTTCGCCCCTGTGCGCCCCTCGAATATCTCATAAAAATTTGCAATTGTGCGGGTGGAGTGTCTCTAAATCTTTAAAGAATTATTTACTACAGTTCTCGTCTTAGACGGCGAGTGGTGGGTGATTTTGGTTAGACAACCCCCGAAAACCAAGGAGTACTCAGACGCTTTGTGTGTGTGTACACTGAGCCAAATTTGCGTTTGCACTTCAGCATATGGATTTTGTTTTCTAAACACCTATTTAAAGTGCAGAAATTCGTACTCTTCCAAAAGTACGAAATGACTAGGATCGCCATGCCTAGCACGCATAGTACAACAGCTCATCTGCAAGTAGTTGTTGTTTCTCGCAGTGCACTTGTACACGAGTGAGTATGAAAGGGAACGCAGGCGGACAATGTCACCACCAGCTACCGTTGAGCCACCCCCAAAATTCGTTGTGTGTTATTGCTCTACGCCTGGCATTGTGCTGCTCCTTGTCCGCCGTTACGCCATCACCCCTGTCCGTCCGTTTGTCCGTCTGTCCGTTTGTCCGTATGTCCTTCTGCCCGCCCGTCCAGCCGCCCGTGTCCGCAGCCATTCCCCTGGACCTGGATTCTGATCCGATGGCTTGGCGCCTTGCCAATGAAAGGAGCAGACGACCGACAACCAGACCAAACGGGTCCTTGTCCTTGCAAATTTATTGTGCCACCCACGCGACTTTGGCGCCAGCGGGTTAAGGCTTTCCCTCGCCTTTCTTCCACTCAGCTACACTCGCAGAAATACTGCGCATTGGATTTGCCACATTTAGGGTTGTGTGTCGGTTAAATGAGACGCACAGAAATGCTGTAAATGTCGATGGGGTATTAGGAGCAAAGCGCAATTTACATTAAAATGCAAAACACTGTATGGGGAGCAACATTGTATGAATGGCCATTGTTTGCGGTTGGAAACTATCGATTTCATTTGCACCTGCTTTCTTCCCAATATTAAAAATTTGCTGCCATATGTACCGTGTCCGTGTTAGCCTACATAGTTTTAATTACTTTTGAATGGGTTTTTGCCACTGAAAGCTGCATTCAAATTGACCGAATAATTGCATTTGTTCAGATGCCCGAGCAAATAACGTGCCATTTTGTTTATAAATAATACAACTAACTGCCAATAATTAGGACTGTCCAACTAAATGAATTTGTTCGCTTTGAAATATACTTGTACATTTTGTACTATTGGAACTTTCAGCTTTCTCTTTCGGTGTTGCAAATGTTGTATAAGAATAAGGCCTGATGGCTTTTCGTACTTCGGGGCAAGTTTAACAATTTCAATGTGAGCGTCATCGTCTCGGGGCCTTCATCGTTCAATTTTTAATCAGTCGGGCGCAATCTAGCCGGAGAAAAGTCAACCAGGCACCAGGCACCAGGCACCAGTAACTGGGATCTAGGAACCAGGAACCAGGAAAGCAGGCTTCATTCAACCAAACTTCTGACGAATTCCAAATTTCCAGCTTGGCCCCCGGCGGCGGGTGGAGTGATGACCCCTGACCCCTGTTTAAATAGAAATGTTGTTCATTTGAGTACTTTGTGTGCGGCTTGGCTTTTATTATGGCTAAGTGAATGTTTATGCCCGATTTCCCCAGCACATGTGCCATTCTGCCCCCAATCCTTCCGTTGCCTCCTTTGGCTCTTTCGGCTCCTTCCTTTTCATCCTTATCTCCATTGTCCGGCACTGGAATCCCCAAATCGTCGTCGTTCTTGGCGAGATCCATTTTCATATTTGCCCAGAGCTGAAAAGCAGACGTTTTCCCCCATTTTCCCATTTCGATGTGGCTCTGATTTCATTTCAAGTTCCTTTTCCTCGTTTTCCCTCGTTTTCCGCTCCTTTCCCTCTTTGCTTTATTAGCCGGCGCAAGTTTAAAATGTTTTATTATTGTTGGCTACATTTAAACGATTCTCGGTGCAAAAGGGAAATGGGAAATGGGGAAAGGGTTACAGAGCTCCCATCCCCAACCAAGCAAAAAAAAAAGAAGAAAAAATCATAATAAAAGGGGGGAAATGGAAGGCAACTGACTGACTGACTGTCAAATCGAGTGTGCACAAATCGTTTCCAGATAGACTTGCCCCAGGACTAGTTTCGGGTCACATGTATGAGAAAAGTCCCCAAAAAAAAAAAAGAAAAAAAGAGAAAACGAAAACGAAGGGGGATTGCGTTGGGGCATCAGTGGGTTAGGGTCAAGGGTTAAATTCTAATACAGATGATGATGATGAGATGTCTGGGCTGGTGGCCAAACTTGTGTCTGGAGCTCCCAGAAAATGCTCACAAAAAACCTATACAAAGTCGTCGTGAATAAATGAATAGGATGAATCAACTGGAGTGAGCGGGTGGACATATTCACTTACTATTACTCATCTCCACTGAAAAGGGGACACAAGTAAAAAGTAATGGGAACACCTTAAACAAATATTTAAGGAAACTTCAGAAGCTAGAAACTAGATGTGAAAATTCCAAAAATATGGGGGCATGTGTATATATTTCATGTCGTTGATAACCCCAATTCAAGGTGAATGCTGCTGGGCTCCGCATGAATGGTCGAAAACTAAATGAATGAGATTTTGAATGCGAGTGAATGGGAATGCTCGCATTCTCGGCCGATTTCATAAATGACTCCGGAAATTCTTCGCATAAATGTTCTGTATAAGCAGCGATTGAATAAGGAGTCCCTTGCCTCATATGGCATATATACATATATTGCCGGGTCCTCACGATTCACACACTCGCATTCACACTCGCATTCGCACTCGCACTCGGTCACTTATTCATGGCGCGGCAATGGACCATTCACACACACTCGTTCGCTGCCTATCATGCTGCCATTCATCCAAACGGCATTGAATGCAGCCGAGAGACCCGAGAGTTTCCCTTTTCAGCGCTTTCCCAACCAAGGAACGACCCAACCACCCAACGCCCAGTTTTCCCTGCACACTCTCACTCTGCCATGTGTGTTTGGCTTTCTCCCGTTGCGTTTATTTCACATGCTACTTAACACCCGAGGCAAATTAGTTGCGCCTCGGCGCTGTTTCGAATATAAATCAACACGCGGACAACGGCAACAGCGGAACAACAACATCGCCCAGCCAAGGAAATGGATGCGCAGCCAAAGGAATCGATGCATTTGCTACCCTGGAATAAGTGCCACTTCCACTTGATTAAATATATAAGTTGCACCAACTGTCGATATGCTTCTATGCGTCTGTGTAAATGGAGTGAACGACTATTGTGTATCCTCACATTATTTTTTACTAACCACCATAGCGTCAATAATACCCAGTAAAAGTAGTTTTGCCTTCGGAGCCATTTCCGAGTTTTCGCAACAGATTTTTTATGGCAGCCGCCGAAATGCGAGAAGCGCAGGAAGAGGAAGAGGCAGGAACGCGAGCAGCGTGCACCCTGCGGCTGCCACACATGTGCGACCCTGCCCTCGAGGGCTGAAGTGTGTTGCCCTCCCACACCCCACTCCCCACTCGCCACTACCCACTCTCCAACCCCCGACGCACTCGCATTGCATCCCCTTGCAAACCCTGTCGAATTGCATAGAACATAAAGCATGCAGGCACTCAAAGAAAAAAGGTTATATTAGCAACCTAATTGAACAGAAATACTAAGTCAAATAAAAAATAAATTAATAATTTAACAATCAGTAACTATTTTGAATTAAACACATTTTTGAAAAAATATGTAAAAAAAATGCAGCATACTAACATAAACTTTTCATAATTATTACAAAGATTTTTCTCATTTTCAAGACGATACTCCGCGTTTTTGGTCGCGACTTCTGTTTCGAGTGAATCGCCGGCTTGTACGCACAATTGTGCAAATTGACAGATTTATAACAAAATGCAATGAATAATGGTATTATTCACACAGCGCGTAATGGGGCAAGTGAGTGGAGTGAGCGGATTTAAGGGGGTGTTAGAGAGATGCTATGCTATGGTATGGGATATGCTGTGGCATGGGTGCATCTTTAGGTCTGCGGACATTTCAATAGGCGCCTTAATGTTCAACACTCCACTCTCCCCTTGCCGCACATCCATTATTTCCCTTTGCTAACCAACCATCCT
The DNA here is from genome assembly GCF_016746235.2 of Drosophila teissieri. Lineage (NCBI taxonomy): Eukaryota > Metazoa > Arthropoda > Insecta > Diptera > Drosophilidae > Drosophila > Drosophila teissieri. Next base: position 9,418,279 of record NC_053034.1, read on the forward strand.
CCTCATCGGGCTATTCGGGGTAATCCCCGTGACCAGTATAAAAATGGGGGCATATGTGGCCCCGGAATATCCCACAACCAAAAAAAAGCAGAAGAGAAGACAAAGTATTGGTGAGCGATGCGGATTAGCCCAGTTTCAGTTATAAATGAATTTTTCGTATTTTTCGGTCAGAGCAAGAGATAAAAAAAAAGTATATGTGTGTGTGTGTGTATATTGGGGGAGGAAATCTATGAAGTTCAATCAGTTTTAATTGATTCATTTCGGCGGCGAAGGGATGAAAACATTTTGCCCGCTTCTCACAGATAATGATGATGTCGGGCCGCTCAGTTAATAAATTTATTATCTTGGGAATGCGGATAGTCCAGTCCTCAACATCCCTCTTCCCCCTCCTTACCATCTATATATATATATAGCTATATCTCGCGCGGATCTGCTTCCTCTGCAGCGGAAGTATCTCGTTGATTGTGAAATGGAGCTATAAGCTATGGCCATGGCCGTGGCTGGAAAACGGGGCCGCAAATTTATTATGATTAAAGTTGAAAAGTTGAAATTGATGCCCAAAAGCAGTCGGGATATGAGAGCGATTGCTCCGACTGAGGGGATGTGGGATGTGGGATTGGGGATTTGGGACTGGGGATTGGGCATTCGGAATCGAGTGGAGGGGGTGGGAATATGGTGATGGCGACGGCGATAATCATAGCAGATGATCTTAAATGACAAAATGGCCATAAAAAGTAATCAACTATTGAAAGGGGTTAACACACACAATCGCAATCACAGCGATGTGGATAAAATGGACGATGTGATTTTGTGAGGGAAGTGACTCTTGATTGATACAAAAACAACTTGATGACTAATGCGATTTTATCTCTCAAACTATTAAACATAGCAGAAAGGAACTATTGGATATATAAGGTTTAGATATAAAGGTTGGAAAGGTAGAAAACTCTACAGAGTTATTAAATTTAATTTAGTTTAACAATTAGAGCTGCACTCACCATAACAATAGTCCATTTCTTGCAAATGTGACGCAGCGCCTTTTTGTAGCATCACGGTTTCATGGTCCAGAAGTTCTTCTTGGGTTTCGCGCCCGTGGATAGCGCCACGTTGCTGCTGCTGCTCATGCTCATGCTGCCGCCGCCGACGGCCACGCCCACACCGGGTCCAACGCCCACGGCGGAGGCTATCGATCTGCCCGAGGCGCGCTGCTGGTCCGCCGAACAGCGACGTGGATAGTTAAAGGGCGACAATGAGCCAGCGCCCACGGCACCGGATCCCTCGTGCATGGGTGTCATCATGCCGCCACCGCCGCCCACAGCCAAGGACATGCCAATGCCCTGATCCTCGCCACAACTGGCCATGCTGCTCTTGGATGTGGATGTGGCCGAGGCCGTGGAGGAGCGGCAGCTGCGCATGTTGTGCGGCAAGGTGTTGTTGTTCAGGCTGTGGTGGTGCAGCGCCTGCTGTTGCTGCTGCTGCTGCTGGTGGTGGTTGTGGTTGTGATGGTGGTGCAGCGGTCCGGTGGGCGTGGCGGACTTGTAGTACCGCAGACTCTCGTTGTAGCTGGCACCGCTGCTGCTGCCGCTGCCACTGAAGCCGGAATCGAGATCGCCCTCATCGAACTCCGGATTGATGCAGCTACTGTGGCCATGATCTTTCAGCTCCATGCTGTTCAGCGTGCTCGATAGATTCTCCAGGCTGGCGTGCGAGGCGGAGCTCGAGTTCGAGGCGCCCCCAGCACCAGCCGCACCGCCCAGCAGGCCGCCGCGTCTGGGTCGTTGGGCGGTCTTCGAGGGACCCGCCACCACGCTGGACACCACCGATCCGCCGCCCACGGCACCGGCGGACATCGAGGTGCTGGGCTCGTCGGCGCCCATGGCGTGACTGGGACTGACGTCCGGCGGTGTGGGCGGCATTATTAGGGCCTCCAGCGAGAGATTTAGCTCGTCGAGCACCCTAAAGTGGTTGTGCTGCACGCGGCGCTGCTCCTCCTTCACATTGCCCGCACTGGAGCCGCTGGCGATGCGGTTGTCGGACAGCACCTTGCGGATCTTCTGATCGCTGACCTCCTCGTACAGGTTCTCGGTGGTGCCGTAGCGTGTGGTGTACGTGTGGCGGTCCCGCTCCTCGGCGCTCGGCGAACTGGAGGTGGACTGGCCACCATGGTTGGTGCTGCTCTTCGAGCGGAAGCTCTTCGCCAGCAGGGCGCGTATCGAGTTGCGCGGCGGGCTCTTCGACTGCACCTGATGGACCTGGTGGCCCTGACCCTGACCCTGTCCGGGACCAGCTCCCTGGGCGGCAGGCACGTTGGTGTGACACTTGGCCGCCCCCGGTTCGTAGTAGGCATACGAATAGACATGGTTGAAGGGCGCCGCCGCTGCAGCCGATCCCGAGCCGACGACACCGCTGGCGCCCGATGTCGAGGCTGAGCCACCGCCGACTGCTCCACCACCGCCGCCATTGAAGGCCACGTGCAGCGAGGGATTGGAGGCGCCGCCGCCATGCGAGGCTGTGGCACTGCTGCCACTGGGCGTCATCACGCCGGCTGCAAATCCGTAGTCCAGCGACGAGGTGGACGACGATGACTGTGTGTTGGTGGTGGGCTCGAAGCGTTCCATGGTGGCAGCGATGTTCTTGCGTGACCACTTAACCTGGTTATGGGTTTAGATTAGATATGGATTAGCGCTATGAAAGCAACCCTTGTCGTCGCCCCCAGGCCCAAAACTTACCTGCTGCTCCACATCCATCTTGTGATTGCTGCGCCGGCTGTGACCCCTCCTTCGGCGCTCCGTGAACGCCTCGCCGTGACTGCTGCCCAGGAGCAACTGGTCGCCGATCCCGAGGCCGTTCTGCGAGGAGGCGGACGAGGAGGAGGGCGCCGCCGGCATGCAGAACTCGATGCTGTCCATGTCGTCGGGGAAGATCAGATGCGAGCCCACATGGCCGTGGCTGCTGCTGCTGCTGCTGTTGTTGTGCGAATGCGAGTGCGGCGGATGCCCCAAGGTGGCCGCCGCATGTCCATGGTTGTGACCCATGCCCATGCCCATGCCCATGCCCATGCCCATGCCGTGGTTGTGGCCCATGCCGCCGTGATTCAGGGTCATCTGGCTGGGATGCTGATGGGCTGAGGCCGAGGCCACCACCCGCTGGCCGTGACGCATGGACATGGAGCCACCGCTGGCTATGGAGCCACCACTCACACCGGGCGGGGCACTGTGCACCGCCACCGATGTCGTCTGGTGCGGATGCTGGTGCGGATGTGGGTGCGGATAGTCGCTGGCAAACTGCGGCGATCCGCAGCGATTCTGGAACTTGGCAGCGGTCGCTGCACTGCCTCCTCCACTGCCGCTGGCCGGATACATTGTGATATTGCAAAGTCAAAGTCGTTCGGGGGAGTTGCGCTCTGCTCAGCTTTCTCAGCTCGCTCGGTGAGAAATTCGGCGTATTTAGCAACAGCAACAGGAGTCGGGCATCATCTGTGGAGTACGGATAGCCATTAATCAGCGTGCCAAGTGGGGAATGGTCAAGGGTGCCAAGGAGCATTGGGTGGAACCAAAGAACAGTGAGACGGCGAGGAGATGCAGAGATGCATGACTGACATGCCATGCCAAAATCCCACAAATAAAAGCTGGAATTATGAGCACCGCACAGCTCCAAGACCAGCAACCTCACTCTCATCCGCAGTCGATTCCAATTTATTTATGCGCAAACATTGTTGCCACACTAAGTGGCGGCCCAGATGCACTGCGAGAAGTGACCAGAATATTCAACAAAAATGCACACAGCTCTGCCATTTAAGTAAGTCATTTTACGCGCAATTCATGGTTAAACATTTTCTTGGAGTGTTCGAAAGGCACGCATGTAAAACATTTGGCGCTGGCATGCGTTTCGGTTCCACATCCAGATCCCAATGTGTTCAACAACACCACCCCTACCACCCCCTTCCCCCTGTCCCACTAAACTGTGGCCCTTTCTCCACGAAATGCCATAAAACAGCATTAAAGCTATTAACAGCCAAAGGAGAAATGAGCCAGCCGGCAAGAAAAAGCCGTCCAAGAAGTACTAGGGAAAAGGGGGAAAAAATACAGCTAGTGACGAGAGCCACCCTTAGCCCCACTCCCCGCTCTTCTTCTTATCCCTACCCCCTTTTTTTGGTGTGGGAGAGGTGGGGGGAAACATAAATCAATCAGAGTGGGCAGGCCGCCCTTTATGAGTGCCCCAGCGTGTGTCCAAGATAATCCTAGAAACAGACTGACAAAAGCGGAAAGTACAGATGTACAATATATATATACAGAAATATATATACATATATATATATATATATAGGAGTATAAGAGTATAAGAGGAGTACATGTGAGCCCAGCTCAAGGCCAAGTTTTGGGGGTCGGGAGATGGAAGGGCAGGGCTATTAACGCACAGAAAATAATAAAACCATATCAAATATCGACTTAAGATGCCATGGTTATACACGTACGTACATATGTATGTGCGTTTGTTTGTTTGTCGATGTTATTAAGACGTCCAAGTCCTTATTTACCATACAGCCAGATATTAATAGGCTCGAGGCTATAAAAACCAGAAAAACAAGCCATAAAAATCAATCCCGCATTGGAAACAATATTTTTGAAATCTATATTTATCGTCAGGCACCTCAAATAAACGAATCGTTGTGATCTGTAGGTGATGTATGTTTAAAAAGATATGTATGTTAAAAAAAAAACAAATTTAAATAAGTTGAAATCCCATTATTTGCATTGTTTCTGTTGAAATGTAAAACTACCTGATTTGTAACTAAAACTAATTATTATCTGGCCGCTGGGAGAAATGTGCAGGCTGTTTTACCTTTCACACCGCCACGCTTCTCCGCCCCTCTGGCCCAGCAAGTGGGCGTGGCAGCAGCGTATAAAAACCGAAATGAATTTCCCTTCCTCTTGGCTGGATTTTCATTCGTGCTTTTCACTTTTGGCCCTCACTCTGATTGATATATCAAATTGATAGCCATCCGCTGCTATATAGCCAAATGCTCTTGTTGCTGTTGCTGTTTCACTGTTTCACTCTACGAATACCCAATTTTCATTGCCCCGTAGATATTTCTATTCCACCCCCCTCCACCCCCTCTGGCCAAACACTGTCCCCCGGAAAAGTCTAACGCTATCTCGCTTCTATGCCCATCCCCCTTCCACTTAACAAAGCTCGGAAATGTTTGTGCCTGCGTATTTGTCTATTTTGTTTTCACCTTTTTGTGTTGTGTTTGTTGGGCTTCGAGATGAGCGCGTGACGAAACACGCCGCCAAAATTGCACTCAAAACTCAGCTGTTTCTTTTGCCAGAGATATATTTTATATAATTTATTTAGTTTTATACTCGAACATCATATTATTCTTGAGAAGCAGATAAATAAAGATTTAACCACTTTGGCTGCCCATAAAAGCGACCATCACGCGCACATCTTTAGCTAAATTTTCTTTGATTTTTCCACTGCTTTTTTCTCGTTCCTTTTGGCGTTGGCTATTTTCCGTTTTCAGCTTCTTTTTTTTGTTTTGGCCGTTTGCATTTCACATGCAAATTCTAACGAGTTGTTTGTGGTCTTGTCGAGGCGTTGCCAACAAAAGTAACAACAATTGCGACGCAAAAAACCATGATAACACGGCAACAACAATGGCAGCCATACGCCGTTTATTTGCTGCACTTTTGCAACATTTTGATTTGCCTGATTGAGTTGGTTTGAGATAAAGGATGGTTTGCAATAAAAAGCAAAGCAAAACAAAACGAAAAAACACAGAAATTAAAAGCATAGTTCCGAATGGAAACAGCGACCAGTCCAGTATCGCATATCGCATATTGATGTGCATTTTTCAATTAAGATTTTCGAGAGGAAGCCGCATAAAACACACACGTATCTGTATCTGCATCTGCACTGTTATATGTTCTTAAAAATTTATAAAAATCATATTGAAGTGCAATATTAATGCGGATTAATAGACGGGGGAGAATCATATTTATAGTTTGCTAACTGCTAACCTTAAATTCGTACATTCTGTTTGACTGAAGTTCTTGGAGCGAATTAAATGGTTTCTTCCCTTGCAAAAATATATATATATATATATCTTTATAGACCGATCTGGGTAGTGAAAACAATTCTTCCTCTTCGTGGAAGGCGAGCAACCACTTGCCTAATGCAATTTTCGAATGCAAAAGCCATAAAAATATCTATTTTAATCGAACACTTTGTAGAACTCTTTTTGCACCAGCTATTTTCTACATTTTCTTCTCTGAATTTTTTTTTGTGAATTTTTTTTTGTATTTTTTTAGCCAGGTGAAAGGGGGCGGCAAAAGCAATTTAAAGTCTGCTGAATCTTGGGTTCATCCTCTTCCTGTTCGTTCTGGCAAAGGCAGCAGCTGCGGACCAGGGCCAGAATGTATCTTATGGATACTTCTCCTGCTCCCTTCCCCTTCTCATCCATGCATTTTTGCTCTCTGCATTTGAATGCCTCAGCTGCCTGCTGGCAATTCGATTTCATGCTGCAATTTAATTTGCTTCACTCTGGCCACGGCATCGAAGCATCGATTTGAAAAGCAAAAGTAACTCAAGTTGTCCGTAGCTTGGCGCAACTCCCCCACTTGCCACGCCCACCAACCCCACCCACGAGCAGTGGGAGTATGGGTGTAGCGCACCTGGGGGCAGCAGTAAGGGCAACAGGTACCAAACAGGGCGGGGCTCATTAGGAGGCGATCGAGTTCTAGGAAAGAACTCACGAGTAGTCGGCAGTCGGCAGTCGGTTGGTTTGTCATTAACACATTTTGTGCATGTTGTGCATCATTAGAGCAGCAGACGAGACGAACCGAGATGAGGATGAGGATGCGGATGAGGATGAGGATGATGTGTGGTGGTGGATGGTGGCCCATGTCGATGGAAGAAGCACCAGTACACTGCCACAAATGCCAACTAGCCGCGGGCAAGCGATTTACTATGCACCATAACCAACTTTAAGATATCTGTTTACTTTACTTCTTTCCTTCCTATAAAGCACTCTGTATAGCTTCCCCTACTAGGAATGTGTTACGTTTGATACTCAGTTCAGTAGGTACACAATATTTCTCGCAGTGCAGTCATCTCACATGTTTCGTTATTTCAACAATGCTCCTGACACGTGGCGTCTGCAGTTGGGCCACACACCGAACACACACCCAGCCCATTTCGCTTGCCCTTCGCTCCGCCAACTGGAAATTATTCATTGATGTCAATGCCAAAGAGGAGATTTTCCTTGCCCCTGCCCCCTGCCATCTGCCCCACCCTGTAGCACCCCCCTGTTGCAGCACACCCCTCTGGCCCTCTGTGTGTGGTTGCCTTGAGCTCGGCTCGGCTCAACTCGGCTCGGCAGCTGTTGCTCCTGCTTTTCAGCTCCTGCCTTTGCTGCTTGGCATGCATATGAAAATTGGCCAATTTGGCGCAGCGTTTGGCATCACTTTGTAGTTGTTGTTGCTGCTGCTGCTACATGTGCGTGTGCCCCAACACCCAACACCCCAACCCCACGCACACAGCACCAGTATCATTATGCACAGAGGAAAATTAACATACTAACGTGCTGGGTAGCGTAATTTTGGGGTCATATTCCAGTGAATCAGCAGTTGAAATATATGTTGTAGTATCTTTTTTATTTACTATTTCATAAACTTTTCGGCTTTTATAAATAATATGGCTTTAATAAATTCTATAAAATATGCAAATATTATAGACTAGCATATTTTAATGTATTTATTAAATATCCTTCGACTTAGTTTTGTATTTTTTTCAGCTGTGTGCAATTGGCAGCCGCTCGCCATTTTGGCTTTTGTTTCCTTTTTTTCTGGTGGCGTCCTCCACGTAATGACTTTAATTAACATACACATATACTCTTGAGGCACAAGGGCGGCACCAGCGAGGGGGGCGTGGCACGGGGCACTCAAGTGGAAGCTTTTTTGGCCAAGAGAGCCGAGAGCAGCAGCAGTAGAAGCGGCAGCAGCAGCAGGAAAAACACCCAAAATGTGGGCCACAACTTGGTGGCCAATTGCAGCTGCAACAACAAACTCATGAGCAGCAGCAGCAGCAACAAAAACAACAACATAAACCACACGTTTGCCAGCTTCAGCAGCAGCAGCAACTACAACAACAGTAACAACAACAACAAACACTTAATGAAAGGGAAATGCACTCGGCCATTTGTTTTTCTTTCCCTTCAAGTGGGCCTTGGTCCATATTCCACCATATTTGACCAAATGAGTATGAAAACTAATTAATATCGTGAACGGAATATGATGATGAACATAATCTATACCTTTGGTTCAGCAAATCAGCTGACCTCAATCCATTGACACTAAAGTTTAGACTTGATTTTAAAGAGCGAAGTTTGATTTTCTATTACTCCAATAGAGGCAACTTTTATTGTTTGAATTGTTTCTCTGCTTAAATTGTTTCATGTTACCAATGGCTATTTGGTGACCCAAACACACACAGGAAAATTGAACCTCAGTGATGTTACAAGAGGTCATTCGGGTTCACAGGGAAAGCTACGTTCAACACTCGATAATCGCCTCGATATTTCTTTCTTTGGCCCATACGCCAGCCCATTTGGGCCACCTGTAATTCATACAACTCATCGAATATTTGATTTCCGGGCTCCTTCATCAAGTCGACTCCCCAGTGCCCACTTGCACCATGAACTCCGGCCCACAACTTCCCTTCCTCTCCGCCTTTCCTCCTTTCCGCTTTTCCGCCTTTCCCATGCCCCTTACTCTTACCCTTAGCCCTCTGCCCGATTTTCCACCCACTCAGGCAAATCTAACCAAATGCCAACACAAATTTTGTTTGCCTTTTGTATTAGGTTGACAAAAATCAACAGCCAAGCGGGAAAACAGGAGCCGAAAGATGAGCAGGAAAATGCTGGCAGGGAGTTGGAAAAGTCGGGTGCTGTAGGGGCTGCCAGGGGATGGCAGATTGTTGAAGAGATTTATGTTGGCACTACGCCCACAGTAGAACGAGATATGGCCAAGATATTGGGCGGCAGGGGGGTGTGTGTGGGGGGGGGTGGCTGCTGAGCTGTTTGTCTTTCGCAAATGTTGGGCAATATTTTGCGGTAAAAGGTGAATTTATTAGCACTAGAACGAGGAGAGGGTTCACTTACAGTTTGCCAACGGAAAGGAAAACCACACTACTACTCCTTGTACAATGTACATAGCAAATTTTAATCTCACTAGAACTGATACTTGGTACTACATAGTACCCCCTCTTTGTTTCTCTCTTGAAAAAGTAACAGCTCCAAGGCTACAATAAGTAGTTCAAGGAAAAATGTTTCTTTAAAGGTATAAAAGACCATATTAGCAACTTTAAAGGAAAGTAAGAGAACCACATTTCACTGTGAAAAAATCTGTGGCAATTTAAAACACATTTTCCCGGCCCAAAGATCTTGACAAATCATAAACAAAACGCTCGTCGGACGCTGGCCAGCCGCAGCTACGTTTTGTATCTTTTTGGAAAAGCCATAGAGAAGTACCCACACAATCACAATAAAAAACAACACACACACAAACTCACACATGAGATGCATATCGAAAATATTGAGCTGAAGATGCTGATGAAGAGACAGTTAAACGCACACACTGCAAGAAAAATCGTGGATGGGGGGCTTATTATTTGGGGGACCACAAGATACGCATCTTTCGGATTGTTGCTCTTCGAATGAATTTCCCCCTCCGTTTGCGCTTTAAGCCGATTTCTAGGTTATCTTTTTTTCTGTTGTGTGTCTGTTGCGACATAAAACACAATACGAGTGAAATGAGAAATATCTGTCGGGGGGTGGGGGTGGGGGGTCAAAGAAACTTTCATGTCAGCGCTATCATTTTCGAAATTCCAATAAGTTTACTATCGACGCAGAGCTGAGTAGAGAGCTATATTGGATACAGAATTTTCCCCAAAAAAGCATAGTCTCTTCCCAATTCACTTACCGAAATTTTTGAAGAGATTTTCCAGTAACGCTTGTTGTTCGCCAAACCTTCTGGAATCTGTAAATACAAACACGAAACGAGAAAATATTAGTACAGAGCTGTGATTTAATTAGTATGCGTATACTTTTCAAGTGGACTTCATTCGCAAAATACCCCAAACAAAGAAAAAAGAAAAGGAAAAGCTCCATCAATGATGGAAATGCTCCAGGAATCAGTCGAAGTTGCGACCAGCAGCAGAAGCAGCATTGTACATCAAATGTGACTTACAATGTCAGAGCAAATGAAATTTTCCCCTGGTTTTCCTTTTAGCTTTAGCATTTTCATCATTTCAAAGTCAAATGTTGGATAAATAAAACAGTTTTCTGTAGTTTTTCCATCTCCTTTTTCAATTTTTGTGTGTGTGTTTGCTTGGCTTCTATTCTTTCTTTTTTTTGTTTTTTTTTGTAGCTTTTCTCAGAATTCATAATTGAATGTTTCTCTCAACTTTGTGGGGATGATATGGGATTTGCAATTGAATTAAATTCTGATGCCGTTTGTCCATGGAACTTTGGCTCGGCTTCTCCCGATTGGCCTCGGATTTCTGGGATTCTCGTTTTCTGATTGAGATTTCTTGCCGTACTCGTAGGCAAAGGATAATTGTGGCCAGTTTCCACTTTTCTATTGATGTTTTTATCAACGTTTATCGTGGATAAAGTCGTCTTTTGTTGGTAGCAGGCATTTCTACGATAACCTTGTAACCTTATTATGAACTATGAACCGAAATACTAAAAGAGCGTGAATTCCTGACTTCCTAATCCGGTTTGGTTGATGACACCAAATGTCTATATCTTATGCTTGGAGTAGGAGTACTGTCCTTTAAGCTCACCTTCAATATGTTTTCAAATGCCCAATACATTTCCACCACTTCTATATACATACATATGTATCTAAGTCCTCTTTACCTTTTGCTATTCATGATGTAATATCTTTTTTACCGGGAAACCCCAAACAACTACATCAACCAAATTGCTTTCACTGCAACCCCGCAAAATGCTCAGTAATAAAAAAAATTTCCTTAAGCCGACTCAACGAAAAATATGAAAAAAAAAATGGGGAAAAAATGGGGAAAAATAGAAACCCAAATGGGAAGCGGTCGGTCACAAAAGTCCGACTTTTCCTAGTCCTCCAGTCAAACCCCACAAATGTCATTGCAAAATGTTTTAATTGAGCCAAGAATGAAAACCAAGAAGGATAAAAAAAAATAAAAAAAAGAGAAGAGAAGAAAAAAAGTGAAAGCATTTTGCACAATACAAATAAAATAGAATTTCAAACCGCAAGCAAACGTGCGTTATTCATTTTTGAATTTATAACACAATTGGGAGGAATGCGAATGAATGTCGCCGGGAAAATGGAGAATGGAAAATGGGGAGTGGGAAATGGGGAAATGGGGAATGGGGTGAAGCAGTGAAGGAGTGAAAATGCGCAGCAAGAATAACTGCTTGCCTTTTGCCATTTTATTTTCCCTTTTCGGTTTCAGTTGCTACCGTTGCTGTTATTCCCTGGTTTTGTAGTATGTTTTTTTTATTTTTTGTACTTTTTATTCCTGCCATGCACATAAAAATAGGAATAAATAAGGATGTGTTGAGGTTGGGGCACGGGTAAAAGTCAAAGGAAATCGTGTCGCGGCAAATGTGACAGGCGGCTACCGTTGCCGCACCACATCACCCCCCCTCCCACTTCAGCCGCACTTTTCCGACCCTCCTTCAGAGTTTTCCACACACAAATGACTTGAGTTCGCGGTAAATTGACAAAAATGTAAAAAGAAAGCAGGCAGAAGGAATAAGCTCCTAAGAAGTTGAGTGTAACCTCTGCAAATGATGATAATGATCATCGTGACGATGCCGCCTCCGCTAAAGATGATGAGCGGCGGCATGTTGCCAGTTGAGTTTTCCGGCTCTGACATCTTTTTTGTACATTTTAAAGCCACCTTTCAGTCAAAGGTTTTCCGAAAGCCATTTCTTCTGCTTTCCAAGAAGCGTTGAAGGCTTAAGGCATTTCATTTGGGCATTTGGCAACGCAAAAAATAATAAACAAATAGTAAAGGGTATACAAAATATACCATATAATAATAATAAGTTTACTTCAGTTGATATATAAAGAAGGTTCTGCAAACAATGAGCTAATTATTTGAAACCCTAATTTCCCCGATTTTCTCTTGTATTCCTTTGGCATTTTTGGGGGTTGCAGAACCCCAATCAATGGCCAATTGTTAATCAATGATCTGTGCACCAAATTAATCGTCAAAGAAACCGCCACCGAACTGAAGTCCTATATGCAAAGGTCTCATTCGATTCTCCTTTTTTTTTTTCTACTTTTGGGTAGAATTTCGGATGTCGGAAGACCCGCAGCTGAGAATCGAGAGCAACCCTTTCCCTCGGCTACTTTTCTGTGTTCATGAGTCATGTTCTTTGGCTGGAAAGGGGTTTCTGTTTGCCCACAGATAAACAAACTTGCAGCCAAGCCAAGGCATTTCGCATTTCGATATGAAACAGACAGCTAAGGTCGAGGTAATAGGAATGCCGAAATTATGAACAGCTGGTAAATATGAAATTATGCAAAAAAGACATCATATGAACACCACAAGCTAAGAGCCTTCAGGCAAAGCTCTGGGTCACCTCCTTTTTGGTTCTAATATTTTGTGAGTCAACGTTGTAAGGGGCAACTCGCCTACAAACTCCGCCCCTCCCCGTTGTTTCCACTACAATCAACCAAGACGACCTTGTAGGGGAAAAATAAAATGGGGAAACAAAAAAAAAAAAAATTATTGAACACACAACACACTCGGCCCCCGTACGAGTGTGCAAATATGTGTGAAATTTATTTGCCACAGCCCGCGCCGTCCCAGGGGTTTTGGGTTGGGTTTCTGTGTGCCGCCCGTATCCGTGGCATCCGTGGCAAGTATATCACCGACAACCCTTTCACCACGTCCCAGGGGTTACTGCGAAAGCCCCCTTTTACTTCGACAAACCCCTTTCCGTTTGCTTGTTTAAAAATCACTTGATTGCACAAATGCTCATTGAGCTAATTTTATTTCGTGTACGGGGAGGAATAAAAAACCAGAAGGCGATGGCGATGGCAATGGCGATTGCAAAGGCAACTTGAGCCACGCTTACATTTTATGGGATTCCAATTTCCATATGCGCAGCCAGGGAAGCCGTACTGCCTGAAAAAGTACCAACTTAACTAAATTATTAGCCGGCCACCTCAACTCAGCTCAGCAATGTGGAAAAATGTGTTATGTCCGTAAAACAAAAGCAAAAAGGACACGGACACGGACAGTGACAGGGAAAGGGAAAAGGAAAGTAAACGGGATGGAATGGAAGGGGGGCAAGAGGCACAGTGAGTTGATCAAATTACCAGACAAACCCGAATGGTCCGGTCCTCCGACTTTGATGCACTTGAGCCGTGTCAGAAGTAGTCACAAAGTAAGCAGCAAGCAGTACTCGTGTACTGTCCCTTTTTCGCTGGCTTCGTTGTTGACCTTTCCCGGGTTGCCGGCTTTAATTAATTACACGAAATGAGTTTTTCTGCGGCCGGAGCACCGGGGTGGCCAAATTACATGGCGGAATGGTGGCTGCTGAAGGGACACAACACAGCACAACAACAACCGTGTAATGGAAGCCCGAAGATGCTCCGCAAGGCACATGGTTCAGGTACATGTCTTCAGGTGAGCTTCGAAGCTTCGGGGTCTGGACACAATTTGTAATTGCTCCATTTTAACAAGTACACTTTTCACTTAAGCTAAATTAAAATTGGGGTCCATTAGCAGCAAAAAAAAAAGGTGGTGTCCTCAATTCTAAAGTGAATTTCTGAAAATTCCAGGTCTCCCTGGAATCCACGCCACCGCATTATCATTAACCATTGGCGTATACATTAAATCGAATCGAAATAAATCCAACTAAAAACCGCATTGCTCAAAACCCATTTAGGAGGAATTCATTCATATCCCTAAAAGCCCTGCCATCAACTGACGGCTCAACAAGCTAGTTCGTACTTGAAATTAGTTTCCGAGTGCGTGACAAAGTTTTCCAGCCCAAAATCCATCTCCCTTTGCAATTTTCTTAGCCCCGGCTTTGAACTTCCATTACCAAAACTCCAAGGGACAAACAACAAGTAGAAAGAGGAAAAATACAAAAATTCCCTTTACAACTTCTGCGTCTTCACTTTTTTGGGCATGTTTGGCAATTAAATCATTTTGACCATAAATCGAATTTCGCAACACTGGAAGTGGGTGTGCGTGTGTGTGTATGGAAGTGTGTTTGTGTGTGTGTGTGTGTGTGGGCCTCGTGTTAATCCAATTAACTTGGCTTGCATCAAACACATTCCTTTCCACCTATAGAACGAAGGCTGACGGAGAAGAGCGAAAATAAATAAAGAAATGAAAACAGTTTCAAAGAAACTCAAACTTCAAGTTTTATAGTTCCATGCTCCTTCCTGGCTCCTCGTATTTTCCCCTCCGGTTTCGTTTGGTTTGCTTTGGTTTGGTTTGGTTCGCTTCGGCTTGGTTCGGTTCGGTTCCACTGGCTACAAATTTCAGACGAAACTTGGTTCAGAAAAACTTTTCGCAGGCATTTCATTGGAATAACTTCCACCACCCCCCCGAATCCGAGATAGATCCCAGTAGCCCCAACATCATCTCCATCCCCATCCGCATCCCCTAGCAGATTGGCAAGGTGGGCCATCAAGCCAGAAAAGCTTGTCCTGACAAATGTTTTCATTGATTTTTACGAGCAGTGAACGTATAAAATAAATTCACTTTTTTCCCTCTGCTCTTTATTTATTTTTGGATTTTTATGCTCTGCGACCAACAACAAAAAAAATCACGACTTTAGTGTAAGCTGAGCCAAAAAAAGAAAAAAAGTCGAGAAAACAAAGCTTTACACAAAAATCTCCAATTGTTTACATTCGTTTGTTTGGCGTGCTCCATGTTTCCCCTCTTGTGCAACACCACTATCACGAGGGTGGGGAGAGGAGAGGGATCGGCGTTTGAGGGGGGAGTTGCGAGTGTCAGTTTTACGATTACCATGCGGGTCCCACGTTGGGCGCCATTAACGATCCCACCTACCTCACTCACTCACGTGTGCGTGTCCTGGCCGACTGGTTGACTGGTTGATGTGTCGTAAACGCATCATAAACAGCTGGTACACAAGCACGCCCACCCCCACCCCCAACCCATTTCACCCGATTTGAACCCCACTGCATCATCATCAAAATTATACTTCATATTTACCTTTTCCTCTCCAAATACTCTCTTTTTTACGCCCAAGGGCCACCCAAAATAATGGACACTGATCTTTATCAACAGGTGTGTAGGGAGGATGGTACAAGGGTGTTTGCTTATGCATAGCGACCCCAAAGGGTTGCATATAAAAAAAAGGAAACGTGGAAAATTTACAATAGGATGTTGGTAGGATAATTTATAATCCATCTAAATTTCCAAGTGCTTCGTTTTTTTAACTTATCATGGCTCATCGTAATCGTTAAAATGAATATTATATTTCGAAGAACGGTTCGTATTTAGATGAATCCATGATATATTGAGTATACTTTGAGATAAAAAACAAATACATTTTCAGAAAAAAAGCTGATAAAGATAAAAAGCCTTCCAAAACCAATTTTGAAAAGCTTTTGACACTAATTCGTTTAATTACACCGACCTAATGGAGTCATACAAATGTCATTTTAAAGAAAATGTTCAATTATAATAGCCATCGTGAAAATAGACAATTGCAGACCAATGAGTTTGAATTGCTTTGATTGAAATTAATGACAAAGATAAGCGCAGCACCAGAAATATGAATTATCTGCAGATAGCTCGTTTCCACTGTGCACGGTGGGGCTGCTTGACTGCAAGCCAGTGGAAACGCTTTCGTATGTTTATCTTGTCTGTGCCAAAGGTTTGATTAGCCATAAAAACTCACATTCGGCCTGGGTGTCGTTGTCGTACTTGTTCAATGATTGTATTTCCCCCCCTCGCTTTCCGATTTTACTCGACATTTTATGGTCTTTCCCCATCTATTCCATTTTATTTTTTTTTTATTTTGGTTTTACGAGCTTTCGAATTTGAAAGTCGTAAAATGCATTTCAGAACAGCAGACAGCGGACAGCGAGCGACGACAGGCATGGAATCTTTTAAGGCCACGCTGCTGATGGCATTAGCTTATTATTATTAATAATAATACTGGGCCAAGTGCTTGATCTTTAAACCCTTGCTTATTGTGCCCGCTTCGGTTCGCAAATAAAGTTTGTCCCCCTCTCCACTACGAGTTCATTCCAAGTCGAGTCAAGTCGAGCCCAATAAAATGTAATTAATTTGCAAAACTTTTGCCCCACACAAGCCAAAAGCCAATAAAGTAAGCCCAAGATGCTGGGCGATGGTGTGGGGCTCAGGATTTGCATGCCAGAGATGAGCCAAAAAAAAAAAAAAAAAAAAAAAAAGTTGTGAAAAAGGACGAAAGGGGGGCAAACAAAAAGCAGCAAGGAACAGAAGCCAACAGCTGCTCGACATAAACTTATAAAAGCTGGCAAAACTCTCTAACCAAACGGTGGGTGGGGGTTGTTCGGGGGAAAGTGGGGAAAGCACTGGCATTGCTGCATTAAAAAGTTAATAAAAGTGGAGCATGCCACAAGTCGTGCCGCAATTTGCGGCAGCTGCAGCTGCGTTCCAGCAAAGGATATGGATATGAATATAAGTAATCCTAGTGCCAAGTCCTGTGCCCAGAACGTGTGTATAGAGTGTGTGTAGAAGGGCAAGGGACTGCAAGCGGAACTTGTTGCTCTTCAGGTGGCATAAGCTGCGACTTTTGCACTTGCACTTGCACTTGCTGCCACGCTGCCGTGCTGTGCTGCCTCCACCAAAAGTGGCAAACAATTAAAATGCTCAACATCCTTTGCCCACCCCTCTCCCCCCACCCCCTTCAGCATCGACGTATTCAAGGAGTTTCGCAACAAAATAGAACGACAACAAACGCCTTCCAATTCATGCGGAAAGGTAAGAAAACAGAGAGGGGAGCAGCCTTGCAAGAATTACATCAAAGCAATTCGAGTGGAGAAATCGTTCGGAGAATAAATGTCACAAGAGAAACATCTCTCTGGCCAGAAGTAAAAGCATTTACAAATAATTAAGAGGTACAACTTTGTGCTAAATTTAATTATTAAAGAAACAAACACTGAAAACTTAAAACGTACGAGTAGAGTATCCTAAAAGCTTCTTCATTAGTCAGACTCATCCACGTGCCACTTAATTTCCACATAGAGCGCCGTCATAACGATCATCATCATCAATAAGCGTTAGTAAAGATTTGGCCAAGACTCTTCGCATCAGTCGTTTTGCCAGAGCGAACACATTTCACTTCTGTCAAATATTACCCACACGGATTTATTTATCCGCATCCTAGGAGCCACACACACACACACATGTATATTGCACTATACTATAGTATTAGATGTGTGTGTGTGTGTGTTTGCGGGAAGTGCACATTTATATACTTAAGCCCTCGCAGATGGCAACTAAATGCAACTCTGCTGCCAAGTGGCGAGAGCTCACTTCCACTTGCGGTTTCAAGGGTTACTCAGCGGAGAGCCTGGAGAGCCAGGAGCCAAGAGGCCCCACTTTTGGAGCAACGGGGGGGGGAGAAGCGGAGAAAAGCGGGTAACGTGGCTGTGCACTTTAAGTAATGCGGCCAATTGAAAATGTCGAACAAGTGCCACCAAACGCCAACAGCGTTGCAGCTGCCATCCAGCGACTGCAGCTAATTAAGAACGCATTAAAACGATTTGTGGGCCCTGGGCCCTCTGCTGCCATTACCGCCTTGTGATGGTTGTAGTGGGGGGTTGGGGGGTGTGGGGGGCTTTTAAAGGGTCTCAATATTGTCAATCAATAAGTAGATTAAGCGACAAGCGATTATGCAACGGCGACTAAGCCGCATTCAAACGATGCAAAGTGTGTTGCATCATCATCATAAGCGAGGTAAATGCCATGAGAAGTGCAGAGAGGGGCGCTTGTGGAAAATAGCTCATAATTCCGCTAAGCTGATTAACGCCGGGCCATCGAAATCTTTGCGTTGCAAACACAAAACACAAGCGCGAAAAACACAAATAGGAAAACCTGAGATGAGATCCGTGCGATGTATTTGGTTTCCAGAGAGCAAACTTAGTTTCCAGCACAATGAAAATGTATAAATTACGTTTTTGTTCAGCGAAACCGTGGAAATATTCAGCAATAGCAATATTTTCTTTAATAAACGATTTCGTGGACTTTGGGATTACTATGCAAATACAGCTAATACATATTGAATTACAAATGAGTAATGGCAAGAGTCGAGTTGGTATCGTATTTAAGCACTTTTATTTTGTGTTGAGCCTGAGAAAGTAGTATGCATATGTATAAGATTTCATCAATGAAATGACCAAGGCAGTCGAGTGAAAAAATGCAATATTGAATAACTTTAACCAGCAGAGACAACCAGAGTCGCAAAAAAACAAGAGCAAACAAACCAATCAGAGAGATTGCCATACTTCGCGAAGTACGAAGTGAGCTCATTGAGAAGCGCACAGAAAGACTGCAAAGGCGACCAAACAATGCAAAAACTTTTCCCCAGGCCATTAGAAATGTCCAACAACAAGTGGCCATCAAAAAACTACTTGAGAACGAGCCAGAAATCAGGAGGCGGGCAAAAAAACAAAAAATACTAAAAGTACAAAAATCCCCCCGAAAAAAACTTAAAAGCAACTTTACAGCTCAGGGCAAATGCAAGTGCGAGAGTGTGTGTATGTGCACGAAAATATTTTCAATTACAAATTGTATTTTTCCGTTTAGATAAGCAAAATTTATGGCAGGACTTGCGTCCTCGATCGCTATTCTGTCCCGTCTCGGTCTGAACTCAAAGTTTCAGTCGCAGTCCTGCGGCAACAAACACTTTTGCGCTTGGTCGGCGTCGCAGTTGTAAACAAGGGGCAAATACAAGAGCGCCACGGAACAGCACGGAAAATGCCACCAAAAAAAAAAAAGTGGGAAAAAAAATAAAAGAAAAAAAGTGGCAGCCGAACGGACTCAAGTAAAAACCCCAAGAAGACTGCCACTGCGACGACCGAAAGACGCCAAATAGAAGCTAAGAAAGAAAAAAGTGCAGCCAGAACTTGCAAACTGCAAAATCGAAAAGCGCAAGAAGCGCTGCGAAAAAAAAAAAACTGGCTAGAAAGACCAGAAAAGAGCCTTGCGACTCGAAGATACCCTGTGCTGCAAATATGCATCAAAGTATAGCTAGTAAGTGCACAATAATCTATTCAAGTTGATGTAATATATCCATTTGAATATGCCATTCAGGTGATCCAGAGTTGGAGTTACTTTAAAGCTGCCATTAAAATGTTAAAGGATCCGCAACTGTTGCCCTCTATTCGACATTCTGCTTAATTCAACTTACGGTCAAAGGAAATGGAATGAAGAGAAAGAGCGTACAGATTTACAGAGTATTTTCCGTCTACGTGCTTCCCGGTGGCGCCGCCAAATGTCACGTACGCAGACAGTGGCAGCAGCCAGGAAGGAAGTGGGCGGCGTTCGGCCATGGGGGCGTGGCTGCAGGGTTGCCCTGCTGCTCATATGGCCTGTCACATGAATGGCATTGCCAACTTAATGCGAAGGCAAATGCAACAAACTGGACAGAAGACGCAAACACTCGCCGACACATCCTTCTAGGGTTGTCATCTTTTCCTACAAAAAGGAGTTTTATGTATATGCATGTAAGCAAAGAAATAAAGCCTAAGCCAGCGGACTACGATTTCAATTGAAGTTTATCAACTGCGGACTTCCCCTTTTCCACCTGGCATCATCGATATTAACATGCATTTCTTTATTTCATTTTCACGCACGTCTTCCAGGCAAGGACACAAGTTTCCCTTTTCACTGGTTGCAATAACAGTATCAAGTAGGACATGAAGTTATTATTACTGTTCCACCACTGCGAACATCGTGGGCTATCTTTTTTGTGCCATTTTCGAGCATCTGCATATCTGCATGTCGGCAAACTTTAATGAGTTCGCTGACTTCTCGCCCATGTGGTCCTTGTCCTTAAATAATGACTGCCAGAATCAGTCGCTAATAGTCTTAGTGAGTCACACAACAGGCTCCCCTCGCACTCCTCACCCCCTTCCACCCCCCGTCCACCGGTGAGCGTTTGAAGCGTGTGAAGCCATCAAAAATGGAATTGACACGTTCTGCCACCAGATGCACGCAAACAAAAGGTGTTCCCCGTCTCGTACTCGTTTCACTTCTACGTCATCATCAACTCAATCTTCATCATCACCAACTCAATCTTCATCATCATCATCTTTCCATTCTTCTTCTTTAGCAGCCATGTGGCAGAGTGGTGACCCCGACGTCGTCTTATCATAATGATGACGTTTACATTTCAATTAACGGCGAACAACATAATTGCAGCAGTCAAATTATATAATTACACACAAACAACACGCGCACGCAAAAGCGAGAGCGAGTGCGACAGAGACGGGCGCAGCGCCGAGTGAAAGAGAGGGAGCACTCATTTGACTACGAGTATACTCGCGTGCATTTGTGTGCAACGCGCACACACACCAACTATATCAACTATATAAACTATATATCTATATAGCCATACATGCCATTGAAGGCAGCTGCAAATGCAACGCAGGTGTTGCCCCATGTGTCAAAAAATAATCACTTTGAAATCACTTCAAAAATTCAGACAGCACAGATGAAATATGCGTGCAGGAGGCATCGAAAGTTAGAGAGAGAGAGAGAGAGAGAGATGCAGAGAGGTGGGGCAAGAAGGAGGGGCAAGTCCCAGGGCTCTGTCAAGTGTTCCGGGCATTATATAGCATGTTCGAGCCCCAGGTCGCAACTATACCTGCCCCATCCACCCCACCCCCAAAACAGCTCCCAATTGGACTGTCTTGTAATTTCATGTGAACATTCAATTCACCGAGCGACTTAAAGACACTCGCTCTTAAATGGACCACAGCTGCATTTCGAATCGAAGAAACTGAAGAAAAGGAACGATCACTCCATATGGCAGTTACATATATATGCACCCCACTTTTTTCCAGTGCTAAATTGTTAATGTAAATGGCCAACAAACAAAAAAAAATAAATATTAAACTGACAACTTGACGGTTATGAAAAGTGAGATTTTTAATTATCGTTTCCGTGTCAGCGTCGAAGTCAAACGATTTTTTTTGTATTCGTGTTTGAAGGAGCGGTACGCAATCCGAACTCAATTCCCACATTGAACCACCTGAGAACTTAACACCGCCGCGGTGGAGTGGGGGGTGTGGCAGGGTGGTAAAAGGAAATTAAAGGCGAAAAAAGAAAAACACATTGAATTGTTTTCTATCGTGACACATGAGAGGCCTTCATAGGCTCGAGCGCGCTTGTGGTGCATAAGTTTCCATCCATGCCACATATAATAATCTCTGCTGGCTGTAATTTATTAACGTTTTCTGTCCAAAACCCCACCATCCACCAAACCCCCTCATCCCATCCATCAGCTCTTGCGTGCCTCTTGCGGGGGGTGGGAGGGGAATGGCTGTTGGCGGTGGTTTCGCTTTCAGCGTTTTATTTCAATGCGATTGAAAGCAAATTGAAAGCCGGCACCTGCCAGAGAGCACACGCGGCCAAGGAAACGAGCAAACCCATTTGCGGACCAAAATGGCCAACGAATGGACTCACTCACACTGCGAGAAATTGTGCACCCATAATCCACTTCATGCACTCACTCGCAACATTATTGCAGCACATATAAGCCTGGTCACTTTAGAGAACTGATGTTGCAAAGTTTGTTTTTCTTCGTGCATCTTTCAATCAAACTGCTTGGTGGGATTTGATGAAGCGCACTAAACAAATAACGCCCCGGCAATATTTCATTAAAAACTTAACGGTCTAACAGCACAAAGTGCTTTGGGGCAACACGGAGCGACTTGAATGGCGGCTATAAGGGGGCTAAGTGGCAGGAAGGGCGCACAAGGGCGGCGGCTGAAGGGGGGTGGTGCTTACAGGTAGATAAAAAGCCATTGGCTAATGCCCCATTGGCGTGTGTTGTGCACTGCCAAAGGCTGGCATTTGATGGAAACAACACAAGATGCACTTTAACCGGGCCAACAGGAACATGCTCGCTGATGGCCAGCGAAAATGGCCAACTAATGTGATCCTAAATGCCCTTAGAAGTGATTTCAATTGCCATCGCTTTTTTTAAATATTGGTTAAACTCCCATTAGACTATGGATTATTTGCTTAGCAACTATATGTATATAATTATATGACATTTTTTACGATTGGTATATGCATTTCGTAATTTCCTTGCTTGCATTGCAATCCTTTGTTATTCTCAATATTTTCCAGTTTAATTAGTTTGAAATTACACAAACAAACGGCAAATGAGCGAGATGAAAAATGCATGAACATAATTTTTGTTGCATGCTCGCGTTTGAATTTTCAATTTGCCGTTTGCTGAAATTGACAGTTAAATTATTATTACTATTATTATTATTATTATACTTGTTAGTTGACTTTAACCGCCATTCGCTCGCTGGCCAGGCTTTGTGCTGATATTATTGTTATTATTATTCTCGTTTGGGAGCTGCGACATTTTCGATGTCAAATTGTACATTTTTTGCGGTTGTAGAATTTATGGTAAATTAAATTAGCCTGATTGCTATATGCATTTATAATGGCATCACTTCAATCCGATCCCCCCATCCAAAACCAGCTATGTGCAATAATAAATTATTGAACAAAAAAATGTTTATTACTTTTATTTCATTTGTCCGGCACCCCACCACCAACCCCTACTACCTAACAATTTTCATCTCTATCGCCACTTGGACATGAGGAGCAATACTAAATGAAAATGCCTCAGAAATTTCAATAAAAATTTTATGTTATAATTATAGGCCAAAGACAGACGAAGTCGACGGATGCATAATAAAAATTAACGCCCTTCTTCCCCTCGAAAAAAGAAATTCCCGTGTTTGTGTTTGTGTTTGGGTCACCATTTTTCCATTAGACAAATATGAGTGAGGAGGGGTGAGAGGAAGAGGGAAGAGGGAGATGGCATGTTCGTCATGTGCGAGTGTAATAAATTTTATTAAAAACATATACAAACAAACGCATAAACGAGTTCCAAGACCAAGTCAAGGTGGAAGCCAAGAAGCAGGAGGGAAGAGGGAGGGGAGTGAGTTGGCCACACATATGGGCCATCATACGTGACCCCAGCGGACAAAGAGCGGACGTAATGCGGATGGATACGAAAATTGTCCGCTTAAGATATTAAATACGGACGTAGAGTCGGAGTTTCCGCACTAGGTTCGCTCAAAAACGGACAAAAGTCGAAAAAAAGTCCGAAAAAGTATTGCTAACGGACACTGAATCGTACAGTGGGCGGGCAAATAGCGGACTTATCGCCAGAGGTTTGCCTAATTATCGAAAACTGACCGTAGATAATATTATAAAAGTATCGCAAAAGATACCAAATACGTTTTGTCCGCCCAAAGTCCGCAAAACTATCGTTTCTAATATATATCATAAACGAAGTTTTTGTCTGCTGGGAACGTCGATGGAATTTCGGGGCGCGTCCCCTCTCTTTCTCTCTTTCGCACCGTCTCTTTCGGCATCCAGCTGAGACAACACATAAAAACGAGAATAAACAAAGGCGATGGAGGTAAGTCGACGTTTAGGGAGAGTTGGCATGCAATCAAAGCTCACGATCTGGGAGCTCTGAGAATTTTCCCCAAATAGTTGGCACTGCGCCACACAAACGGAATAAAACGACCATTTTTCAAGTTCAAAACTGAAGAGCTCTATATGTCATTCCAATCTCAATTTCATCATTTATAACCTAGAAACAACTATGCTAGAGCCACATTGAATATTCCAGAGAAGGAAAGCAATAAAATGTATTTAATTCAGCAAGTAACAATTTCTCCTTCGCCACAACCCCTTACCACCAAAAACCAAAAAAAAAAAGGAGGAAACTCTTTTCCCAAGCGGCGAGTACAGAAGAAAAGCCCCAGCGAAAAAAGGAAAAAACGCATCGAACACAGTTAAGTGTGGCCAAATTAATGGACATCGAATGAAGTTGACCGGCTGTCATAAAGCGTTCATAATTACTTTTCACACCAGGCGGCGGCCAAACGAACGCGTGACTAACGAGTGCGAGGAGTGCGCCGTTTGGGTGGGGAGCTTGGGGCCAGCCAGAAAGAGAGGGGAGCAGAGGGGAAGAGGGGCGGTGGGGCAGAGGTGACCCCAACAAACAAGCCCACAAACAAACAGTCGGCAAAGAACAGAAAAAAACAGAAAAAAAACACTGGAAAAGGAAAAGATAACAAGGGGCATATTACAAATAAACAATCATAAATTTCTATAAATTCTAATTGAAAGTGTTGCGAGCTGCGGGGCAGATTGAGGTGATGGTATATATGCTGTTATATGTTTATATTTATATTTATATTTATAGGCTTAGAGCGTATTGCGCACGACATTTGTTTATTTATGGCGAGTGACAATAAAATTTAATAACTTTGACACAATTTAATTAATTTCGATTTTCCAATATGACAAAATAAAGAGGAAAAAAATGAAAAGGCAGCGGGGTTCGAACGGAGCGAACAAACAAAATGTGCAAAGCCAAACAAAAGTCAGCACGACATAACATTTTTATACTCATATTCATACTCATACTCATATACACTCATACGGCAGTGCGAGTTATAGGCAAACATGTTTATGAATATCTGACTCTTTTGCAAAGGAAAATTGAATTAAAATTTACCAAGTTCAATTTACAAAACTAGTCTAAAAAGGATAGTGGGCTTTTTGCATTAACAAACAGTATGCATGCCATGGAAATTCCATCCGATTCAAATCAAATCGACTAAATTGAGAGCTTTGAGATATTCAAATCGAAAGTGAAATTGATTTGTCCTGTTCAAGCTGACACTCAATTGCATTGCATTTTTTAGCCAACCACTAGGACTTTAAATAAGTTAAAATAAGAAAAATTATGCCACAGAAAAAATCGTTTCACAAACCAAAACATTTTTGAAACGCAACCAAAGAGCTACTCGTGCAAAGTTAACAAAATGTGTAACGCCCCAGCAGAAAACCAGTCAAATTGACAGAGTTATTATAGTCTTTATGTGTCTACAGACGGATGGGATGTGTGTGCGTATGCTGGCCAGTGGCCAGTGGCCACCAAAAAACCGCAATTGAAATGCAAAATATTGCCCGACATATAAATATTATACATACGAGTGCGATGTGAAAAAAGTCAAAATGCAATGATTGAAAAATGAAAAAGCATAGGGGAAAATATTAATTTTGAATGCCTGGCCTGGCCTGTCCTGGCCTGGTCAGTGAATTGCGTGCGTCTATCTCTCTTTTGCGCCATAGCTTTTTAAATTGTGACAACATAAAATAATTGTTAAAGTCCACAAATAACAATAAACAAGCACACAGAGTGCAGCAGCAGCAGAAGCAAGAGCAAAAAGCAATTTGCAATGCACCAAAAACCAAAAACCGAAGCCCAACTCCATTGGGTATAAGTCTTTGTAAGTGAAACAGAGAGAGAGGGAAAAAGAGAAAGAGAGAGAGAGTGCCTGTGTGCCTGTGTGTGAGGTAAATTTATTGATTTCCATATATTTATTTGTGTAAAATGCCATAAATTACAATTATTTAACAGGGCCGGACGGATGAGCCCGACGGACGGACGGACGGGCCGTAAAGTCAACGCGCCAGCAAACGGACACTCCTCCACCCATTCACCCATTCAATACCCCCCTTTTGCCACTGTGTAGTTGGGTCAGTAGTGCTGCTGTTGCCACTGCTGTTGCATAATTTGTTGGCCAAATTGCAACTCAACAGGCCAGGTACGACGTAGACGTTCTACGTTCGTACTGACTCTCTGATAGCGAAAGACCCCAGGTGCCCATACATACATACATCCTATATACATACATCTTACATACATACATACATCCTACATACATACATACATCCTACATACATACATACAAATATGCATGCAAGCAGACAGAGGAGTAAGAGCCAGGCTCATCAAATATGCAAAATTCTGCAAGTCCTTGCAACAATTGCAATTAAGGATGAGCTGCCGGCGAGGCGACTACAAGGCAAATCACAGATAATGAAAACAGTGACTCATGGTGAGTGTTACTTACTGCCCAATTAGCTGGTGTTAATGAATAGATGAATGCTACGATCCCAAGCTACATACAAATTCCCCCCCCAAAGTTATGTGTGCAAAAATACTGTGAATTATGTTATAATGTTCTTTGATTTTAGAATTTATCTATGAACTAAGCCAACTATAGTCATTAATAAGATATAGATTCATATTTCGTTTACTTCGCTACTTTAATCGAATGCAAATAAGAAATCACGAGTTGCGTTTCATCAACTTATCATGTGGCTCCCATATTAGGCAGTTCGCAATCACTGAATCATCAGCGGGAATTCACTGAGGCATCTCCCATCGACAAAAGAGCCTTCCACCCACTTTTCCCCATCCCCATCCCCACTGCGCATTCCTGACCCTTCTCCAGCGCCAGGATGGCCAGGATGGACTCGCTCCCCATTGAGCATTCAGCATTAGCTAGTCCTGATCAATCGCCTGGTCATTTGCTCATTTGCTGGCATTCGCCCGCCGTGCAGGACTCGCTCTGCCTTTGGACTATTATGTGCGGAGCTTATTAACTGCGGGTCTGGTCTCGCAAATGCAATGCAAATAAGCAAATTTGCAATCAAAAGAACGATTTTCATATTTAAGATGGCATGCGAGTGCAGCAGGGAAGGAAACGGGGCGTGGCTGGCACAGAGGCATGCACTTAATTTGGCAATTGTCTCTGCACAAACACAAACACAAACGCACAAGATATGTGTACGACCGTTTGGCCTGCATGTATTTATGCATGTTTGTGTGCGAGTATCTCTCGTATCTCCCCCGTTCATCTATCGTCCCCCGCACCACTACCACCGCATTTCCACCCACACAGAACTGCCTGTGTGTGTGTGCGCCTGCCTTTGTCATTAATATTAATTTCGTGTTTAATTTATTGTAATTTACGTGCATTTGATAAATCGTGTTATTATAATCAGTTGACTGGAAACGTGAAGAAAGGACAGGCCATGGAATACACTGAATGCCACTCAAATTTATCCCAGAAAGCAGTTTTCCTTATATCGAGCATGTTATTGCTTCAATTAAAACCCAAGCACAATATTTCTAAAACTTCAATTTGTCGAGTTCATATTGCCTTTGTGCATAGTTCAAATTTGTGTTACAATTCGTTAACCCGTTTTGCAATGTACACTGTCTGGGTGATAAAATTGACAATTTCTTTCAATGTATGCGAATAAAGAGGGGTAAAATGAGCAGTTATCTGACTAGATGGTATGGGTGTTCTACCCAAATGCCAACGACAGTTGTCTGGGCTCTATTATTCGATGGGCTTACCCAATAGCAAGTATTACGCGGATTCCTTTAACGTGTAGACTTCTCAGAACAGGAGCGCTTTAAAAACTGCAATGAGAAGATGAAATAAAAGTTAATTAATATGCAATGCAATTATTTCTGAGGGTCAATACTAAAACTCATATTGCTTTATTTAAACAGAGAACTAATACATGTTGGGTAATTTGTGGAAATAAAAGGACATAAAATAGATATTGTGAAAGATATTAGTGAATAATACACTACATATTTTTCCTAACAGCAATTCCTATTGCATTATAAACAATTTGTAGTATAAACCATAATTTAGTATTTCTTTCCAGCCCTAAGTAAGGTTCAAGTCTCTAGGTAGCGCAGCATATCGTACAACACTCGATACCAGCCAACTAATATTTATGAGAATCGCATAGAAAGGACCAAAAACCACTTGAGTGGAATTCCGAACTGAAAGGATGGACGTGGGTGGATAGGGGGGTTGGGGGGTTACCCTGGGTAATGTCGGGTAATGTCGGGGCAATAAACATTTTGCTCTCGTGTGCGAATGGTGTGGAATGCTTGAGGACAAGTGTCGCATAAAGGAATACACCATACCCCCACACACCCCACTTCGCAGTGTGGAATGCATTTTTATAACGAAATAATTATATTTATGCCACGGTCGCGAGGGGCGAATGTGCATTGGCCATTGCACAGAGCGCATTCAAGTCGAAGTAATGCAAAAAGGCGAATCGCAAACCCGATTCCGATCCCCAAACCCCCCTTTGCAAATCCACCCCCAATCCCCCCCTCCCGTTTCCACCGCTTCTGCACATAACGGCATCCATTACACGCAACAACAAAGCCAAAATGGCGTCTGGGACGACAATGTGTTGCACGCGTGTGTGTGTTTGTTGCGTGTGTGTGTGCGACGCTTTGTGTCTGTATTGTCGTTGAAATTATTTTTATTATTTTACACAATTTTTATATGGAAAGCCAACCAAATGCGATACACAGAAAAAGAGAGAGAAAAAAAACCAACAAGGCGAAAAAAAATGAACTTTTACAGCCGGGCATAAATATTTAGTATATGGTTCTTGTTGCTGCTGCATGTTTATATTGTTGTATTTAATGAGATTTTTGAACTTTTCCCCGCCATAAGCGCCTTAAGCGTTTACTCTCGCTCTGTGAAAACACTTTACAGAAGCCACAAAATGGAAAGCAAAACACGAAGCATTCAAGAAGTTTTTCTTTTTGATGTCTCCAACGCGCGGGGGAGTGTGAAAATTGAAGCCGGGCGGCGGGGTGTTTTTTTGTAAATTTCCTGCAAATGCAGGATATTAAAATGCTTATTTGAAAAGCAATAAATATTTTGGAGTGTGAGACGTGAAACGTTTTCGTAAATTGTGCAACCGATGATAATATCGCTGCCCAGTATTCCACAGAGATTAATTTACATTAGTTTTATTTTCTTTACGAACTTTTACGAACGCAATTCATTCCACTTCACATATCTTAATGCCATGCGTTTCACCTTTTAATATCTTAATTCCAATCGAGATATGCCACTATCTCCACATCTAAATGACTTCAAATTGCATTATTACCATCCATAAATTCCAAATCGTATTCCCATAATCATGAAATCAATTTATTGTCATCACATTTAAGCCCATTAGTTTGAGACTCGATAAGATCTCCGATCCTAATCTCAAATGCATTTGTCATTCCCCAAAATCGAATCAGAGCAGATCGAAGACCAGTTTTCGAATCGTTTCGGTTTCGGTTTTCGATTTTGGTCTTGGTCTCCGATTTTCCCATCTTGTGTGGGTTGTTGTGCAACCCACCAGCCGGATCGCATAAAATAATAATAATGATAAAGGAAAACCGGTGGCTGAGCATCAAACGCAGACGTTGACTCCAACGCATTCATTAGTTCTCATTAGGAGACAAAACATTTCGAATCGAAACTCGCATCTGAACGATAAACAAAACATTTCTCACTCGTGCGATGGCGACTGACTGACTCTACCGGTTTATTGGCGTCTCTAATGAACCTCTATTAATAAATAGAAATGGAAAACTTTACATATCCAATAAGTCGCCATAGAAATACTTATGACATTGTCAAACCAAGTATATATGGTAGCGATCTCAACGATTTGGGTGGTCGCGTAGAAATCCAGCAATAAATATACTTGTAGAATCGAGTGGGCTGTGCAAAAGAGGTTAGGCTTCGATTTAATTTTGATTATATGCTCGAATGGCAAACAAAATAGGATTATTAGGTTACGACGAGTAATGTATACCGAGGAAACGCACAACCATTACAAATATCGATTTAAAATTAGCTTTCCAGTTTGAAGTCCAGAACAAATACACCCTCGAACTTAGCGAACATAGTAAAGTAAAGTGAACCCAGTCAATTAAAGACCTAGAAATGCATAATTTCCCATTTAGCCCATTTATGAATTATGCAGCTGAAAGCGGGCCAAAGGAAAAATACCCAAAGGGGGAGGAATGTGGATATGACATAAGCGTTTAAATATTTCAAAGGAGCGACTCCACTTCACTCCACTCCACTCCGCTGGCGTGGGCGAAAAGCTCTATAAAAACAAAACGAAGCCGAATATAAGACAAATGCAGGCCCGAGGCGAAGTTTTCAGGGGGTTTTTGTGGGGGGCGCTGTGGGTGGGGGGGGGACTGTGTGGGGAAAGGCAAAGCAAACATGTGACATATGCGGCAATTAATGCCGTTAATTATTAAAGTTAACACCCAAAAGCGACATGCACAAGTCAAATAAATAAACACGCAGCAGGGAACGAAGTCAATGGCTCTTGGCCAAAGCCAAAGCCGAAACCCTATATACACCACACACTCACACACACACATACGCATACCTACATACATATACTATGGGAGCGAGCCCCCTCAAAAAACCCATAAAATGCCAGCCCCCCTGCACAAACGCCCCAACAATTAAGGACAATGCGTACTAATTTCAAACGAAAACTCCAACGTGGCCAACTGAAAGCGAAGCGGAAAAGAAAGCACGAAAAAAAAAGCCACCAAGAAATTTAATCAAAATTACTGAAATAAACACCGAAGTTCCCGATATCCTATAATTAAGCTTACCAAAAGGTATTTACAATCTACGTTCTAGTTTTGAAAGTTTAGAAGTTTAGTTGGAGTGCGGTGCCAAACTTTTAGGCAACTGATAAATATTCAAAATCCATTTTTTAATTTGTAGTAATAATTAACAATTGTGTTAGTTCAAGCTTGAAATTAGTTATTGTTTTTAAATAAATTGAATTACATTTAAAAATTTGTGATATATTTTTCAGCGGGATCAGGCCTAATCTCTCTCCCAAAAGTCGCGGCAATAATGGTTTTTATTTATAAACTGCCACAAAGGAGCGAAATGAGGGGGTGAGGGGGATCGGGCTTAACCCATGCGTGCCGCAAGATGAAGAAGAAGCCTGTTGGGGCAGGACAGTTGGCACATAAATAATTTACACACCCGGCCCTCGATTCGCCGTCCTGCTGACATAATTTCTCCCTCTTTCAGCCAACAAAAAATATATGGCAGGGTTACTCACAATTAGGGGCATGCCACTTCTTTTTTTTCAGGGGGAGCGGGGTGGGGGGAGTGGGGAATATGGGGTGGATTTTTTTTGTAAGCAATATGGGGGCGAATTTGGAGGGCGAACGGTTGACAAGGGCAGTGCAATGCATAAGCAAACAAAACTTTGGCAATTTTGTGCAACTTTTTGGCTTCCACATTTTGTATAGAAAGCACTTTTTTCTCCCTTTGTGTTTTCTGCTTGTCCGTGTCCGTGTGTGTGTGTATGAGTGTGTGTGTGTGTGTCGAGGAAATTATGTTTTGGAAAACAGGAAAACCTGGGCAAGTTTTTTGGGGGCAGTACAAGGCAACAGAAGAGGTAATCCCATTTTAGTATAAGCTTTGCTTAGGTCAAATCAAGTTCAACTTTTTTTCAGAGGCTGCACAATCGAGTTGAGGTTATAACCAGTCGCCGATCGGCTTAAAAATGCTCCAAAAAGAGGTCTATTTTAATAGGCTTGATATTTGGGGAAAGGAATGCAAGCTTTAAACAGTTTAACTGTATGGA
The DNA here is from genome assembly GCF_016746235.2 of Drosophila teissieri. Taxonomy (NCBI): domain Eukaryota; kingdom Metazoa; phylum Arthropoda; class Insecta; order Diptera; family Drosophilidae; genus Drosophila; species Drosophila teissieri. The sequence goes on from NC_053034.1 coordinate 9,449,899, forward strand.
ATTTGATGAGTATATCTTTTAGTATCCAACACCGAGGTAAATTGCTCTCAATTTTCACAAGATTAGGCAGCATTTTGTTTTGCACCGTTTCACAGTATATTATTTTGGTTTTTTGTTGAAACGTTTGCCACTTAACGGGCACATAAAATGCCAATAGGGATCGCGGGTTTTCTTTTTTCTTATTTTCTTGGGGGAAGGAGTGAAAATGTGGGGACAATGACGATGAGCATATGATTTTCAATTTTTGCCACAAATCCAGACAAACACACTTAGACTAAACTTTCTGGTCCGCCGCCCTGTTCGCGAATATAGTGCCAATGGAACACTCGAAAAAATTCTGTAGATAAAGCCTGTTGGCATAAGTCTGAAACCTGACTCATGAAGCCAATGTATTCATAAAAATATTATAATACTATATTTGGATTGATAAATTTATGCATTTAATGTTGCAAATACACCATTAGGCACGCTTTTTTTTAAGTGCAGCTCAAACTTCGTGGCAACTCCTCCGACCGCCGCCCACTAAGAGCCACGCCCCCAGCTGCCCCCTCTGTGAACCGTTAAGCGCCATTAGGCGGCTGTGCAGACATTAAAAACAGCTGCCATCGTCTCCTGTTTTCCGTTGTTGCTGTTGTTGTTGTTGTTGCCGTTGCTGGTGAGGCAGTTTTTTTTTTTTTTTTTTTTTTGGCAGGGAGGCAGGGGGAGAGGGGTCAGGGGGGACAAGCGACGGGGAGCGGCACAGAAATTGCCTGTTTATATTCGCAGCGACAGCAAATTTTATTATTATTTTTGTTCTTGACAACGACAACGGGCAACGGAGGAGCAGCAGGCACAACAACATTGCCAGCAAGGCAGGACACCGATTTTTTGAGGGTTTCCCCCAAGCGGAGAGGAGAGGGGAGGGGAGGGGTGAGTGGTGTGGCAGGAACATGTCCCGAAACCAAATACAGGGTGTGGCCATGGGGTGTATTAGTTGTCAAAAACTGAGGAGTTTCACATTTCATTGAAACAAACGTCACCAAAAAAAAATTGAATGATTTTTATGCATGAATATTACATACTAGATAAAGATGTATTCATTACATTAGCTACCTTTCAAATGGTTACTTTAAAGTGTACTTAAAATGCTTTACAGGATATCAGCTAGTTCATAGTTGAACTGCAGAAAAGTGTATTTTCCAAACAAAAACTATTTTCCCATTTTATTTTCCTTTTTGTTTTTCTGCAAATTTTGCATTTATATTTCGAGGGAAGCAAATCAAAATCAAAGTTATTTGGTTGTTGTCCGTTGAATGTGTATTGCCGCATAGACACAATTCACATCGATGACAGAGGCTCCATTTGCCGCCCCCCACCGCCCACTCCCTACATTTGGTCAGCATGGGTTAATGTTGCGCCGACGCACTGTGCTTAGAAGATTTTACTGTGCTTCGATTTGGTGTCTTTTCTTATTCATTTTTTTTTTGTTGGTCGCCGACTGCGCGCCTCCAATTAAAGAATAATTCATTTCAATTGAAGTCAATCAAAAGAAATTATTTCACGCTTAATCAATTAGAGAAGATGAGGCCCCAAGCAGGGTACCAAAAAGTGTGGAAAAGAGAAACCCCAGAGCCAGACACCCCACAAACAAAGAGAAATGTGTGCCGTACTGATTTTTCACTTGAAAAATAAATAGCCGAAAAAACAGAACGATTCCGAACGATCCCGAGATCCTCATCATTATGATATATGGGGGGCAGACAGTCGAAGACGAAGGGGCACCGACAGTCATCACTTGAGCTTTGCTTTTAGTTTTTCGGAATCCAAACAAATTGATTCCGCCGAGGGTGTTGAAAGGCCGGGAAGTGCCACTTGGAGCCCCAAAGATAAGCTTATGAAATGTATGGGATTTTACATACCTACATACATATATGTACATATGTATGGTATACATCTCTCCGAAAAGAAACCCCAAACTTTTGAGGATCATGTGCCATAATCAGGGCTAGATTTACGACTCCAGTCGCCAGCTGGAAAGTGAATTAAACTCAAGAAGCCGCACTTGAGTTGCGATTGGATAAGTGATTTAATTAGTTCGATTTGATGGAAAAGCGGAAGAGGGTTATTAATAGGGGCATTGTTCGGAATCTGGCATCATATATCATACAAACTGAATAAATAAGGGCTGAAAGGAAAGCACTTGATGCATTGGAAAACCTAAAAAAAAATTAGACACGACTCAAATGCTTGAAATGAAATGCATTTTAATGAGCTATGGGTTAATCTGCATATTTTAGCATTATTAACATTAAATGCAAAACTAACACAGCCACTAAGAACTCTCGAAATCGTTAAGAGATGAAAAGAAAAGAAAGAACTGCTGCACATGTTTCTAGTTAACAATGCCGTTTTCTCTCATTTCGCAATCCAAATATAGCGGCGCATGTTCAAAAATTACAAATTAGTTGGAAATATAATGCCATTACATTTCGTTTGATTCCGCGCCGCCAGAGGGCGCCACCGCATCGCGGCACAGGCAAACGTAAACGAATCTCCTAAAAGCAGCCGCAAGATCTTATAAAGTATTTATAGTTATACGAGTATATGGATATGGCGAGCAGGAGTGGGGATGTCGTAAACAATTTTTGCGCTTACGCAACGCCCACCCAAGTGGCGACACCAGACAGACGAGGGCGGTGTGTCGTCAGAAAGGGGGCGTGGCTGGGGGGGGCAGGAGGCACAAGCGTCGCATTAATTTGTCATTTTGCGCGTGTGTTGACGACGGGCAAATATAGAGAGGCAAGTGCTGGAGGAGAAGTAGACGGCGATGGAGATGGAGAGGCAAATGGCAAATAGAAGCCACATCAAGTGGCATGCCGCACACACACATCCACAAACGAAAAAAATGTATGTTTCTTAAAATCGCAAATTTAAATAAATAATATAGTAACACAATAATAATACATACGTATGTGCATCACTAGAAAAATATAAACAATATAATGAATAGCACACTTCTTTTATTTCTTATTACGTGAAAATTTAAACATTCAAGTCTGGCAAACCCTAAATTCAAATATAACTCTAATTTTTCTCTGTGCATACACACCTACTGAAAACTTTTGTTTCTGCTTACGCGCTGCAAAAAAAAATGTCACTTTTCCCCTTTTCCGCATACACACGTACATATACATATATATTCTTTTCTATCTATTAAAATTCCTTTTTTCGCCGACTTCTTTCACAGATTTTGACTTTCGCGAAGGGAAGACCTGAAGAAGCGGCATCCGAGGCGAAAAAAGTGTCACAAAACTTTTATGGTGGCCATGACACGTTGGCGGTTGTTGGGCCCCACCACTGGAAACCCCCTTCCCCCCTTTCCCCCCTTTTGGCGGAAATCCCCTTCCCGGCCCTTCGTTGCGGTGGCTGCCACTGCTACTTCATTTGCCTGCGCGCTCATTAAAAAAGTTGCGACACATACAAATGCATACACTGGGCGAAAATGAGTAGTGTATGGCTGCGGCAGTAAAGGGGAAGCTGAGATTTGTGTTGAAAGATAACTAGTACTTCAAATGAAGCGTAATTAATATTGTAACGACTAATAAAGGGCGTTTTAATTATACCACAGAATACTTAGCAGAATTCTTTAAAATCAATGAATTTCTCATTGTGTGCACAATATTCGCCACCTGCCACCTTCCTTGCCCGCCAGTTAACCAATTCTCTAGACAAAGTCAACACGTTTGCCTGCATGTCAAGTGCCAGTCAGTCTGTCGGCTTCTGCAAGCTTCTTTTCCCCATTTTCACATTTCCCATTTCCCCCAAACCAGTTCTCCACCAGCCGTACTCCCAAAACACTTTTTGGCCAAATGAATGTCAAGAACGAGTGAAAATTTGCGCTTAAATGCAGTTGAAACAGGAGCAAAAGGAAAAACTATGCACGAGGCCAGCGACCTGTCGCCATTTTTGCATATTTTTCGAGGGTGTAAACAGAAATTTGTCAGTCCATGTTACAGCACTTCTTCCTCGAACTTTGGTAACTTTGGTAGCCGCTCGCATTTTGGTCATTATTACACACACGAGCCGAGGGCCGCTGGAAAAACGGCTCAGGGAAGCCAGTGGAGCGTGGTCACCTGGGGGAATTCCAGGGAGTGAACGCACCTGCGGTGCACAGGTGACTCGGCACACCAGCTCAAACCAAAAAAATAAAAAAAACCAAAAAAAAATGCGAAAAATAGCAGAGCAGATAGTTTCATGTTGGCTGGAACGCAAATTTTGATAGTATTTAAACAGAATTTTAAAGTTTAGTTTAAGTTGGGCGAAAGTTAGCAAAGCCGAAGGTACATATACTCTTCTATAAGTGTTCTCTGCAGATTGATATTCTACGTTTTATGCCCTATGAGAACATAGAACATAATTCTCCAAGCCACTTGTGTTTTATGTTCTCCGCGGAAACTTAAAAAAATATTAAATGAGATTAACAAATTATCTAAAATGCCATTAAACTGTTAATGGAGTGGAATTTTGAAACATCTTCGGGCCAGAGGCATAAAAATCTAGAAAAACGATAGGCGAAGATGAATCTCAGTGCTCTTGGCGCGCTTCATCAAAAATGGGCGGCTGTATATATACATATATATGTATGTATGTATGTAGATGTATATAGAGAAATGTATATATATAGAAAGGCAACCATTTGGCAGTCTGACTGCCGCCAGTGGCCCTATAAATAGTCCAGATAACACTAAACCAGGCAATCAGCTTAAGGCGAACCTCTTATCTTAATGTGTCGTCGTCGTCTCTGAAGTTCGCGAGACATTTTTGCTAATTAAGCTGTGACCAAGGGAGCCAAAAGGGGGCGTGGCAGCCGGCAGCCAGCAGCTAGCAGCTAGCAGCTCCTTACTCACATTAAAAATGTCGCCCAGACATTAGCATTTTTATATGGCGAATATTGAGAGAGAGAGGGAGAGGAGCTGCAACGGCGACGACTAGAACGACGACGAGAACGACGAGTTTATCTGGTCAGAGTTTATGTCTGGCAGCGGTCACTACTTAGTCTGATTATTGTTATTATGGCGTCGTAGTTTTCATAAATTTCCAGCAAGTTATTTTCCCATAAATTCCTGCAGGACACGCTGCCAGAGGTACGATGTCACAAACGAGGCTGAGGGGCAGTTGCAGGGGCAGTGGTAGTGGCAAGGTGGCAAGGTGGCAGGGGCAGGGTGGGCAACAACCAGGTAAATGACGACGACAGCAAATGACAGACGAAGGTGGGAGGAGACAGGTGGTAAAGGTTGTCCTGTCAAGACCTAGACAACTAACGAACCAAGGAAATAACAACTAAAAAGACGGTGACTATGGCAAATCTCTTGGCAGGACAACAACAACCAACAACCAACAACGAACAACCAACAACCAGTAACCAGAGATGGGAGCCAACAGGGTATTTCCCACAAATGTACTTGGTATCACAACGAGGTACAATAACATCATCATGGTTTATTAAAATTTCACGAACTGCACTTTGGATGTACGTGAAGTTTTCCCCCTACTTTTTCATTATGTATTTAACCGCCTGCTGCCTCGGAACTTTGTGTATATAAATTGTACCTAAGGTACATATAAGAATAACAAAAATACTTTTCTTGTAACTATTTACATACATCTAAAGATAACATTATAGCAAGTAAATTAAACTCCTAGTCATATCATAGACACCTAAGCTTCGACTTCTTTCCAACTTTATTGTTGAAGAGCATGGATATACCCCTTCTATGCCATATGGAGTACAAGAAAAATGGTACCTTCCTCATCTCTGGGAATAACCAACAAACGACGCAATGTCGAGACATGTGCAATGTGCAATGTCCTTTGGGTATACAATTTAAATTGGCATTCCACATGACAATATGTGTGGCAAAGTGAACGAGCCAACAGACAGGTGGCTACCAGCTACCAGCTATCAGGTACCAGGTTCTTAGCCGCAGGAAAAATACGAGAAAAATGCGGGACGCAAAAAAAAATGAATTTGAAAGACGGAAAATAAGGAAAATAAGCATTGCGCATCGCACAATCAGAGTTGATAATTTCTTTGCCGGTAAAGAGCGTTCAATTATCGCTTAAATGCAACCGGCACCCAGTAAACAATGAATTAATAATGAGTTGCCCGCAAAGCGGATTTGTTAGGAAATCGGTTGTCCGTTGCCTTTCGGCGCTGGCTTTTTCAAGTTTTTGCTGAAATTAGTTTTCCCATTTTTCCCATTTTCCCGATTTTCTGTTCAACTTTTATGAATTGTGCTGCAGCGCAGGCAGAAGTAAAAGTGAAGGCAGTCCGGGTGAAAATTACGCTGCCGTAAAGTGATTATGTTCAAGAATTTAATATTGAACTATTGAGTTGTGCTGTAGTAATAAAATGCTGTACAGATGCCCTTTAAAATAATGACATTCAATTTTAGAAGTTTAATTATGAAGGAAAAATCCCTTGAATGGCACCAAATCAATTGAGTGGCAATCAAAAGATTTAAACACATAATTAATGCTTTATTTCCTTAACGTTGGCTGCATAAAATGCAAATTTCCAATAGAGACAAATTCCTGGAATACCCAATATGTGTGTGTGTGTGTGTGTAGAATCTTCAATAAAATCATTATACATATTTCGCCGTCATGCAATTTTTAACCTTCAGCCGAGCCATTAAAACTGGTTCGTTCGCACACAAGGGCTCCTGCAGAAGTCCAGTCATCATCAATTCCGTCATCTCTGATCTCTGGGGCATTTTAATGCATTCCCCAGCGCGCTGATTATTATGAAATGTTGTCGCTGTTGTCATTATTATTGCTGAAATCATCGGACCACTTCTCCTCCCCTGCCCCATGCTTTTTACTGGCTGCTTTTCTGGGTTGTCCTTCTTATCGCGGTTGCATCGTCATCGGATGTCTTGCAGTTCCCATCGTCGCCGGGTAAACAACAAAAGCACAGGGAACACTCTGGTCCGCAACGCTTCGATGGCGTTTTGTAGCCTGTTCCGCTGTCTGAGCCGACTCCTTTTTCCCCGGCTACTCTCTATCCCTCTATCCATCCCTATACCCATCCCTATCCCTATCCCTGTATATCGCATCCCTTTTTCCTGCCCTTCGCCTGGGTCGGCTATCAATTTTAGCACCTTTTGCTGGCATTCGACGCTCCGCGTTGCGTTTCGCTTCTTATCTGGGTGTTGTAGCTACACAAATGCTTCCACCTTCGAAGAGTCCATCAAGATCCCACCATCAACGTCACCATGGGCTTTAAACATACCCCTAAGGCAACTCAACTAATATGATTAAATACCTTTTTCTTATTTTTAGAGGTTAGAGCTTAGCTCCTTAGTATTACAATTAATAAATACATTTAAATGAAGCAGGAGATAGTTCAAAGGTATAAAAAAGTGTACTGAAATTGATTTATTCCTGTTGGTAAACTCCTCTTCGATCACTCGAATTTTCTCGATCCCTCTGCCATCCTAGTTATTTGTGCTGCGTTTGCCAATTTATACGAGACGATCCACTGATCACTTTATAAGTAAGTATATCATCATTTAAACATGCTCCACAGATGGCGATGCCAGGGGACAGTGGTTAAGAATCGGTGATGCGACTTTGTCTTTGTCATCTCGGCTCGGCTCGGACATGTCTCGTTTGTACCGTTTTTGGTGTCTGGGGAATGCCAAAAATGTTGTGTGGATCTCTCCGAGAATGAGCCACTGAAATGGAGAAGGGTGTCGGTGGAGGGAGTCGGTGGTGGTGGCCAGAACCGCCGAGGCATCGAGAGCCTGAGAGCGTTTTGTACAGTTTTGTTGGCCGGGAAATGAGCGGGAGATGGGGATTACGGGGGCTGCCATCTCGTTCTGGTCATTTATATTGTGGAGTTTCTTTCAATCCCCCCTCCTCAGATCCAACCCCAACCCCAACCCCAGTTCCAGCACCAGCTCCAGCTCCAGCTCCAGCTCCATGTGCATGTGTCAAGTGGACTTGTTTAATAATTTATGATGAGGCCAAAAACGTAGATCGTGCGTTGCGCATTGCCGGCCATTAATCATGGCCAAGAAGGCACAAGGCAAAAGGCATGGCCAGTAAAATTCGAAGAGAGAGAGGAGGGAGAAGGGAGAGAGAGAAGGGAGGAGCATGCGGTGCATGAGGAGCACGGGAACGGGACAGTTGGCTGCTGTAGTAAAAGTTCAATTACCCGCCAAATCAAAATTCAATCTGCTTTGCGAAGAGCAAAAATAAAGCAGGAAAAAGCGGACACAAAAACAAACAAAACGGCAAGAGCGGACCACAGTAGTCCGGGTGGGGAATGGGGAATGGGGATTGGGGTATGCAGTAGTATGTAGTAGTATGTAGTATGTAGTATGGAGTATGAAGTGCAGCAGGGACCATCCTGCATATTGACTGTATACCGTAGACTGCAATGTGGCAAAATCAAAAATTCCAAACGCATACGCCAGACAACCATGAAGTGGAGGAGCCAAACCAAACCAAAGCGAAGCGAACCAAGCTGAGCTGAGCTGAAAAGACGACCAGGAAAGCCAAAAGCGAGTCATGTCATGATGGCGGGTGGATGGATGCAGCTCAACTGATGGACGGAACAGTTCAGGGGAGCGACGCGCGGATCGGGGATTGAGGTTTCGGGATCCAGGTTCCAGGTCTCAGGTCCCAGGTCCCGGATTCCGGGTGGGGGGCACACGGTGGCTGCAGCGAGGCCACTTAGCCACGCCACAGATCAGATGACAGCGGCCCAAGACGCGACCAGGATAACAGACGGCGCACAAACAGAGAAAAATCAAAAGGAAAAAAGGCACAGGCACAGGCACAAACTCAATGTCGAAAACAAAACCCAATCCCAATCCCAATCCAAATCCCAATGCCTGGGAGCAAAACCAATAATGGCAGGCCAACACGTTTCGGGAATACTCTGCCCGCTGAATCGATTAAAATTGATCAGCTAATACCGAAAACTGACAGGAAATTACATAGAGTTAACTGTCGTAAGGAATCAGTTATTTGAGTTCTCTTCAAAAGTTTTACCATAGCCTGTCATCGTATCATTAATGTTACTCCCTTGCAATTATATATTTCTTTACGTTTCTTTATGAAAGCTAAAAGAGATCCCATTTGTGTTTCAAAATATACACACATATTTAGCACATGGGAGTTTAGCTTTTAGATGAATAAGTGAGCGAGAAAAATACGTATTTACCATTTACCCGAAGCGCTTCCTGATCATATCTGTATGTGGTGGACTATCCCGATATGCAGATATGTTAAACCGACAAACCAAAGTCCCTGACAAAGTTGATGGACATAACCCCCCTGCCCGCCCCCTCGCCGGAGGGGCTGTGAATGGGGCAAGCATTCCGGGGGAACGAGTAACGCGGGTTTTTAGACCCCCATGCGTGAGCTACCAGCCCATTCAGAGCCCGCTAAACCGACCTATTCTGTGTTCTGTGCTCTGTGTGCTCTCCGACATTCCCGCTCGACCATGCCCATGTGCGTTGGAGCTGCCACGTAGTAGGTGCAAGCATAAGCGCTACTAATCTGCTACTCAGTGGCGTATCAGGCTAAAGGCAGCAGTCGAGGCATGCCACCAAACAAAACCAACAAGCAAACAAACAAACGGATGAGCCAGCCGGTCGGCGAGTGGGGCAAACGCTGCGGAGCGGAGTGGGGCGAAGTGGGGCGACAGGTCGTGTGAGTGATCAGACAGCCGCAGATTACGTATACGCCGCGTTGAGCAACAGTCCTGGCCACTTGGCCGGATTCTAGCTGGCATTCAGAGTGAAATTATAAAATTATATGCAAGATAGCTAAAAGTATAATACTAAAAAATACTAAACACAAAATAATACAAATTCTAAATAATACTAAAAAATACAAAACACAAAATAATACGAATACTAAATAATACTAAATACTAAATAATACTAAATGCTTAATACTAAATAATACCAAAATATAAGTGCCCTCCTCTGCGCTTCTCAAAAGTCCTACATAAGCAAACCACTTTTTTCGATTTAATTTTTCAAATACTAATTGTGAGTGAGTGGTGCAGTAATAAGTGATATGTGGCAGCAGAGGATGGATATCAACAATGTGATTTCGACTGGAGGAAGTGCTAGCTATTTTCCAGGAGCTACAACCAGCTGTCAGCTCTGACGTAGAAAGAGCTTGGGGAAAGGGGTGAGTACCTGGGGGGAAATGGAGAGGGACGCTTAACTTTCTGACTTTTGGCTGCGGCTTCTGTGGCTGCTGCTCCTACTGCTGATGCAGCAAAAACAAAAAAAAAAAAAACAGAAAAAAAGCAAATGCCCACTCTTCTTGCTCGGGATGCTTTTCTTACTCTTACTTGAACTCGTACTCGTATTCGTATTTGATGCTGGGGAATCTGCTTAAAAAGTCCGCTCAGGTTTTGTCTGTGCCGCAGCCAGCCTTCATTTGTTATTCAAAAGTTTCTTGCTGTGCACTCCCCCCGTATACTACTCCTGTACTGTGCCTTTATTTATTTATTTTATTTGCCTGATTTCATTTCATTTTGTTTCATTCCATCTCGTTTCATGCCTCACGTACGCAGACAGAGTCCGAAAAGCTCTGCTTCCTTTTTTTTTCGCATACTCTTCTCTCTTCTCTAGTTTTGCACTTGAAGATCCAGCTAAGTGCATCCAATTTTGGCCACCGGAATTCCCCAAAACGTCCCTGGAATTTTTGCCATTAAAATGATGAGGGGTAAAATAAGTGGAATGCCATGTGGGGCATGGGCATGTTGGCATTAAACAAATTAACCAAAATAACAAAATAAGAGGACGTACAGAAATGCATACGAATGTCTTGACTTGATGGCTCGACAATAAGCCTCTCTAATGAAATCAATCTATCAAGAATTAAGTAAGCAATCATAATCTTTAAATATTCTTTCTAGTAATTTAATATTGAGGGTTTGCCATCTCCATTAAATACCCATCAATACCTGTGTAAAAATTTATTTGAAAAGCTAATCCCTTGCGCTACGCTCATTTCGAATTTCACTGGCCGCAAAACGAAAATTGGTGGAAAAAAAATTGGCACAGAAATGGATTAAAATATTTATAAAACAGCGCACGCAAAAACCTTTTAATATGTTTTATCTTTATCGAACTGGAGTAGCAGGTTCAACTGCCACTAAATATACTCGTGCCCATGTGTATCTGCACAGCGGTATGCATTTGATTTCATTTGCGAAAATTGTTTGATAAGCATTTTCCCCGCAAACAAAGGGAAAAAAGTAACCGGAAAATTTATGAGCAAACAAAAATTTTGTTTGAACACTTTTTTTTTTCGTTGCGCTATACACAATTTATGGCAAACAGCTTGGGGTATTTATTTTAAAACAGATATTGTAGTTTGTTTTTATTTATACACGCAGATAAACAATGGCATTGACAAGTCACAAACAAAAAAAATTGTATAAAAATACGCTTTTTCGTGGTGTTTTATGATGAGCTTTTTTTTTTGCACTCAGATTATTATTATTATTTTCGCCATATCCGAAGAAGCAGTTTCCGCGTAAAGATAATGCAAAAAGTGGGCGCAGAAAAATAAAAAAAAAATAATAATATAAAAAAATAGGAGCGCCCATAATGCTGGCTAAATATGTGTAAACACTAATTATGTTAATTATACTTTTTTGCATCTGCCACTGCCGGCAATTATGCTAATTGTATTTTCAATTATTATATGCTTATTTATTATTATTTCTCAGCGTGCCCTCGCCAGTCTGCATTGTTGTTGCCGTTGATTAAAATTATACAAACGAGACTCGATTTATGAAAAATACAGCGGGCCACAAACACAAAACCAAAGGAAAAAAAATAAAAAATGAAAAATGAAAAAGAAAAAAGAGAAAAAATGCCAACAAGAATTACGCTGCCTGAATTTTAAGATGATTTTATATTCGGTCATTCGTTTGCAGCCGAAATTAAATTGATTTTGCCTTACAGAAAAGGGGGCGTGGCCCAACAACGCCCACCGATTACAATGGCAGTCTGGACATATAATTACACCCACATACACATACACATACACATACACACTCGGACCTGCTGCCAGACATAATGTATTCACACATATTCATTAAATAATTATGTCCATAATTAAAAACGAGGCGAGGCGAAAGGAACGGAACGGACGAGCTGCGTCTGGATTTAACCCGGAAAACCCCATTCGGAACTGAAAGTTTTCCCCCTCGCCTTTTTTCGCGCTTTTTTGCCACACTTTTGCATAGTTTTTCCTACTTTCGCACATAATTATATGACCAGATTAAATGTCTATTAACTTATGATTCGAAAATGGTCCTAAAGTGATGGTAGTGAAAATGAAATAATAAAATGAAAGCGACGAAGAAAAAATGCAATTTAATGGATGCGTTTTTTTCATTCGAATATGTTGTGTGTTGAAACCAACAAAAAAAATGTACTTAACTATAGATAACTTTTGAACATTTTTGTTGTTTTTATGCGTTAGATTGCACTTATGCTTAAACAATTTAATTAAACAATCTAATTATTAACGGCTAGATGCATATTTTTAAAGTATAGTGCGAACTTTCAATTATTATAATAATTGTATATGTGTATATTTAAGCTAATTAGTTAACTGCTTTCTGCTCTGCCTACTGCCGATTGCAGTATAAATAATGATAATGCTTTAAATGCTGCAAATATATATAAAAAATATTATTGGATATTCTATAAGCCGAACATGCAGCTGTTTTATTTTTGCGTTGGCCCCTTTGCTGTTTTTTCAGCATTTCCTTGGCGTTTTTTCAATCAAATTCAACAGTTTCTTGACTTGAAGGGCTTATGGTGTTTATTAGCGCCACCTGGCATGTGTTAAACGATAGCAGCTGCCGGCGATCTATACGAGTATATGATGTATGCCCTGTTTATATGGACCGAAAGCGACGGCAGTTCATAATTGCCAGCAGAACGAGTCCATTTCCATCAATCTGGCCATTCTGTTTCTGTGTTTCATCTTTCTCAGGCTTTCTCGTGATTTTTGCACGATTTTTGCACAATTTTTTGTTGTTTTCTTTGCGAATTTTGCCTGGCAGTGCCATCTTAAAATTGCACAAAAAACAAAATAAAAAAAATTGACGCCTTCGCCTGGCATTTGTTTAATTAAAGTGATGACCTCCCCGCACCGTCAGCGTCCCGCTGCGGCCGAGTGAAAAAATCAGAAGCCACTGGCATTATTTAAAATGCAACGCAATGCGGCGCTCGAAATGCAATCAATGTGAATTAAATTCCCCAACTGGGACCAGCACAAAGCGTGTGGTGTGGCGGAGGCTGGGCTGGCAAAAGCCGTTGGAAAATCCGAGGAAAGTCAGGAGCGGGCAGGGGGAGGGGGAAGGGGGTAGAGCCGGAAAAAAGCGGCCAAAGGAGGGGCGCTGAAATCAGCGTCACAATCCGAATCAGAATCCGGCGCAGGTCAGGTCAGGGATTGGGGTCAGTTCAGTTCGGCCGCAAATATTTTATCCAAACTCCGTCAGAAAATGGAGAAAAATATATATACAAAAGTGGGAAAATTAAAAAAAAATCAAAACACCAGCAGCAGCACAGGGTAAAATCAGGAAAAATTTAATTGAGCGTAAAATATTTCAGGGAGGTTGGGGCAGAAATGCACATCGAAGGTGTTTCAGCAAAATGCTTTGTCAATGTTATCTCTGCTTTTGGCATTTGTTTATGCCATAAATAATTTGTAAATCGGCAAACTGGAACCTTTTCATCCGTCCTCAACTTTAAACTGTCTGAGCGACTTAAATCGCATTCTGAATTATTAAGTGCATAAGTAAGCGTTGGAATTATTTATACTTTTCATTTCACAACTCTCAATATCTAAGTGTTGGCTGCTGTCAAATGTTTGCCCATATTTCGGTGTGAGACATATTTATTGAGCTTTAATTGAAGTTAATTACAGGTTGCCAAGTTACAAAAGTATAAATAAAATAGAGTTTGAATCAATTATGCGACACTTAATATTCTATGTTTACATACAAGTATTTTCTCTCAACCTCATTTAAGTTATACAATTTGAATATTTCATTCGCCTGCATCGCCCATTTAAAGAAGTGAAATAAAAGAATTCTTTTTCAATTGCTTTCACTTATTGTTTGCTGCTTTGATTTTTTCCCTGTACTTTGTTTTGTTTTGTTTCGTTGGTCACGCAATTAATTTCTGCACGCAAAGTTTTGTTGGCTGAGTGAAACAATAGCCTTGGACGCCCTTCGCCCCCACCGCACCACCTTACCCCACCCCTTTTTCCTGGGAGCCCTAGGCATTGTCTTGGATATTCGCAACCCCCGTCCCCCGGTTTTCCACAGCCCCCCCCCCCCCTCGCTGTACTTCAACCCCCAAACTGGCGTGTGATCGTTATTATTAGAAAAGTTTTATGCACAATATTTTTCTTGTTCCTTTTGATTGTTGGTACTCTTGGGCTCCTCCGCTTTGTCTTGGCTACTTGTTGTTGCCGTGCTTTGTTTGCTCCTTCTCCTTGACCACCAACCATCCAACACCCACCATCCACCCAGCACCACCCACTGCCCACAGCTCAGATATAGTGCCCGTTAACCCCCCACCAGCCAACTGCTTAACCCTCGACTGCCAGCCATCATACATCGTTTATGTTACGTGACTTGTTTGCCAGATGAATGCAAAATAACAGACCCCGAAGGAATCGAAAAAAATCGGATGGAGATGGCTGGAAAACACACACATGTGTGTGTGGCTGTGTGTGTGTGACTGTGTGTATGTGCTGTAGGTTGGAAAAACAGCGGAAAAATCAACAAAGAACAAAAAGGGAAAAGAAAAACAGTAGACCCAACAGAGAAATACATCGGGAGGAAACAAAAACATGAGAAAGAGCGAAGAACGAAGAGGTGGCTTTGATAATGAGACCAAATTAAGCAATGGCCCACGGGAGAAAGCAGAGAAAGGGGCGGAGAAAGGTGGGCAGCGCCACAAGGATTTGGCCAATTTGTCACACTAATAGAAGCCTATTTGAATATTTGATGGCACATTCTTAGCCCCAAGTATCCTGCTGGAAAATGGTATTACTTAAAATTATTATTTTGAAAATATTTCGTTCTTGTGTTGAGTTTAGTTTAACAAATAATCATTATACTCGTATTAGGGAAACAATATTTTTGCTCTGTGTACCTTCCGTTTGCTCATCTTCTATCCATCTCTATCATACCAACTGGATTTTCCTCAATTTCCATCCAGCCATTTTCAACCTCGCAAATTGAAGCCAGCATTTTCCGCCCAACTTTTAATGTAAACTTTTCCGCTGTCTCCATATCCTTCGCCTTAATCATTTTATCGATTCGTGTTATTGTTGCCGCTGCTTGTTGCTGCTTTTAATGCATATTAAACAGATGTAAAAATTTACACTTCAATTACAACAACTTAAGCGTGAAATACAACAACAGCTGGAAAGGATATCCCAGCGGCAGCAACAAAAACAACAGCGCCGGAAAAAAGGAAAATGGTTGAGAACTGTAAATGATGCTGATGCTGCCAGGGAAATCACAATTTAAAACGAAAGACAACAAAAAGAAGGTAAATTGGTATTGGGGAAAACAAGAAAGAGCCAGGGCTTAAAAAAATACAACATATTGCATACTTGATAGAATGCTAATGACTTAAGATCAGTGCTATTATCAGTCATTATCAGTAATCGTATCGTTTTATAATTACTTTTCAGCACTAGACCCAAAAATACACTGGTAGCATCAGTTTCCGGTGCTGAATGCATTATTTTCGTACCAAATTCGTAACAACTGTCTGCCCCGAGATGAAGGGCATCGAAAAGGATCTCCGACTTGTAAGTTGTTTTCGTTGAGGCTAAAATTACAAGTAATTGAACTTCAAGCTGATGCTCCGATGCCCCGATGCCTTTTTCCGCTTTTGCTCTTTTTTCTGAAACATGTGTGCGGCATCGGTGGCAAAGGAAAACAACAATACAAATTGGAAAACGGCTCTGAGGGGCAGGAGGTGTAACAGCAGGATACAATCCCAAATACCCAACCAAAAACGAAAAAAAAGAACCCGAGAAAAAAAAAACAGACCAAGAGATACCGAGCATGATTTCATGGGAACAGGGAGCTGTGCATTCAAGAGGCGTGGCAAATCGCAACAAAACCTCTGCGGCCCTGAAAAAAAAGAAACAACAAATTTATAACAACACAAAATTGTTAAAGCAAATGAAGAACGATCGGTAGCTGAGTTGAGCTGAGGATTTCTCCGCACATTTTTAGCGCAAAATGTTTCGCTTATCGAGATCAATCGATCATACTTAGTCGGGACATGAACCAGCTGTCGCTTCTTCTCGTTCACCCTCATTTAACGGTAACCATAAACCCCCGGCCGACGCGACACGCCCACTTTGATGGGCGATTTGAGATCGGGCAAAAGGTGTTTGTGTCTGTGTCTGTTTCTGTGTGCACCCAGAAATCCGAGCCCAGGAGGGATCCCAGATCACAGATCCCAACTCGCAGAAGGGAACACATTTTCGGTTCGGATTCGGATTCGTGTCAAAATATTTGGTGAGCAATTAAATGCGGTAAATAGGGGATAGCCACAAATCCGAGCAGATTTCACATGGTTCTCTTTGTAAAATATATCATTTCATATTTATTGATTTATATTTATAGATTATATGTGTGGCATGGGATTATTATTTTTGCAATTACTTTTGGCATTGGAAGACAATTCCAATTTCATGCAAAATTGTTTCCCACTTGCAATGTAAAATTATTCTTTTGAACTTCGAAATACTTCTGTATTTGGCAATAAGCCGGAAATGTTAGTAAAAGAAATCAAGTTCTGGTCAATAAATTGAAGTGGTTTCTTGGTTCTGATAGGCAACCTCTCGCTCTCGTCCCACCAACAAAAGGATAAGACGCCACGTCTACAGCATAAATTCAACTTATTTCTCACAGATTTCAAAGTAAATATGCAAAATATTTCTTAGTACCACATTAATGCATCAGCCAAAGGGAGTGGGCAGAGGCGTCGCGCCAAAGGGGGTTGGGGATTGAGGATTGCGGATTGTGGATTGGGGATTTTGACTGGGTTCTGGTTTTCTGGGGTGTGACTCGCTTGGCTGGGCGACGTCACTCACACTCAGCCAAATGTGGGCGAGATAGCTCAGGAAGCGGCCACAAACATTAAAATATGAAGAAAAAATCACGGGGGAAAATCCAGAGATAGCAGAACGTACAGCTGAATACCCTTACGACATGTTGAGCCTGGCAGTTGTATTGAAAAATGTATTAGAACATTATCAGCATAGAATGAATCACATTTTTCATATACTTTGTAATAATAACATAAATCCTTTTCCAAATTTGTACAAACAAAAAGCCAAGTAAGATGAAATTTCATATTCATTAAGACGATTGGTAGCTTTTTGCTCAGATATGTTCCCGCATAGTAACGAAAATCATATATATTAGGGTTCTGCGTACTTTTAACCCAAATTGAAATACCCTCTTAGAGGGCAAGATAAAGAAACAAAGAAAAAATACAAATAAAATATAAAAAAAAAGAACTAAGAGCGACACGATATGGGAAGAAATAAAGAAGAATGGGGGCTTCCACAAGTCGGCGAGCTATGCGAAAAACGTGCAACAAACTATGCTATCGTCTCGCTCTAACTTGGGACCGGGTGTACCGCCTTAACCCCTCGCAGCCCCCCCTTCCCTTTAACCCCACGATGGCTGGGGCCAAGCTTAAATGTTGGCGGCATGTCATGGAAATAACATTAAAAACACATTAAAACCGCGAGTTTCTGGCCAGTCAACAACAAAATCAACAACAAACAAAAGCTAAGCGATGTGAGAAGCAGAGAGATATAGTAAATACATACATAAATATATATATATAGGTATACCCACACATAAATGCGAGTATCTGTGTGCACAAGGCGAAGCGACAAAGATGCGTTTTCTTCTTCTTGGTCTGCTGTTGATTTATCCCTCCCAAAAAATAACAACCACAAGAAAAAAAACCCCCAAAAATCCAAGTGAAGCAATGCACACCATGGCAATGGAGACAGGAGACAGGATGGGGACACGAAATTGGGGACGAAGGATACCAACTGGCAGCAGGCCCAAGAAGTGGGGATTTGGATAAGCAGGCGGCATCCACTGGATGCCAATGCCAAAGTCTTGATGCTAAATATTATCATAATAAATACCAATGAAATACTTGCGGATTCTAATCGGATTTAATATGTGACTTTGTTATATTTTCTCAATATATATGTTTGCTAATGTTTATGAACTATAATTTAATCACAATTGCGACCCCAATGATTTCCGGGTATATCGGTTATTCACCAGGTGGATGCATTAAGGTTAATGGCCCCACTGAACCGATTGAAAAAAAAGAGCCAGCTATTTTTATAAAAATCTAACAAAAAAGTTGACAAGCCCAGTTCCTGCACCTTATTGGGCTAAAGCTCAGCATACCTGCTACAAAAAAAAAAAAGATAATAATACATTAATTATAAATATGGTAAGATGGCAACAGCGAATCGCTTCCGTTTCAGCGACCCGCTAATCGTCAGAAAAGCAATTAAGATGATGATGATTTCCAGGTGGGGGCGAAATCGGAGATCAGGCAACTGTGCTGCCCGCAATTAATTCTGCCCTCCCTGACGGGCGAATCGAATCGAATTGAATCGGATTGGATTGGATCGATTCGGTTGTAGTTAATGCTAACTATATGTTTGGCCGTCACGCCTCATTAACTGCCCGCCCCCCTGTCAGCGGCAATAAAAAAGGGGGGCTTTGTGGGGCGGGAAATCCGGGAGAATTGTAAATTTACAGCACGTAATAATAACGAAATTCTCGTTAACAATTTCCAAACAGCCAACATCATCAGCGGGTCAGAAATTAACAATTTTGTTTGCCAATCACACATCAATGAATTATCATTAACAAGCCTCATATACAATACATACTCGTATATATTCCGTGGGCAGAGGCGAGTGAAAAATGGGCGGGGAAAATCACAATGATAATTGAGGTTAACCCCAAAATTGCCCTTTTCCATTTGGGCAATGCAAAGAGGAAAATCCAAATGAATGGAATTACGCCTGACGGAGAATTTCCTTATGGGGCACTACATGGTGCCTAAATGTTTGGCTTTGCGGCAATTAATAAACTCATTTCAAAGGTTTAGGACTAGTTATTCTTTAGTTTAAAGGGCTCTTATTTTGCATATAGAACCGATGACCTAATGAGCATTTAAAACGTTGCAGCCGATAAGCAAAATAAATATTTACGAGCCGCTGATGGGACGCGGCTTGAGTCACAGTTGAACCCCTTGAAATCAATTTGTGTATACTTTGTGCAAAGCACATAAAAGCGCTAACAAGATAAAGAATTGCTGAAATATTTCAAAAATTATTGTATATTTGCCCAAGACTAGAGTTTATCAGTGTGACGCTCTCACAGTTCGCTGGTTGCCTTAACCCACCACCAACGCCACCATCATCCTTAACCCCTTGCTGGCCCGCGATGACGGGCTCTAATCAATTTGCTTTGAACTCGAAACTCAATGAATGACTTGCCGCAACAACAACGAAAGTTGTTTGCATAAGTATGAATATCATACATTGGCTGCTGCTCCCCATGCTATATATATATATATACTACATATATACATACATATATCGGGTATATACATACATATATTGTTTGTTGGCTTATGATTGATGATGCCATTGATTGATGCATGACGCGTTTTCCTCGCTTTTCCGCGCTGACGTCGTTTGTTGCCTTTTAATTGAATTTCCCAACTGCCGAAAATATGCTGAAACTCAACTTTTGCATGCTTATCGGGGTAAAACACGAAACCTCACCACCCCCATCCTGTCCCAAAAGAGAATAAACTTTGTTGAAAATTTATGCGGAACCATAAGGAATTCGCCTCATAATCGTCATCGTGGAAAACATTTTATTGCAACATCATTCGCCGGCTCACCGCAAAGCAAAAGGAAAATGGTAAGTGGGAAATGGGAAATGGAAAAGTGAAGAAGTGGAAACGAACTTACACACTTTGACTATAGTCATTGCTATCTCCTCATGGCCACCGTTTTAAATCTAAGCATATTTATGGCACTCAATTTATTAATAAAATAAGTTCCATATATTATTCCACATCCTTCTTGTTAATTTTGAATCCCTGGACCCTATCTGCGCTTAATTTTAAATATAATTTTTCATTTTCCTTTCATGCTGCGCGTAATTTTCAGCCATCAAGAGCAGCCAGGAAAAAAAAAAGTGAAAAATTGTGACTGGCAGAGGGCGGGGGTTGTGGGGCAAAAAAAAAAAACTGTGAAAAGTCCTTGAGAATCGCCTTCGATGTCTGTTTTTTATGATTATATAGTATCGTGTGCCCATGCCCAGCCATTTCCTACCCGAGGTCATGATAAATCGCCAAGGCAAATCAAAATTGTTTATAATTGTCATCTTTTCGTTGGGCCCACCACTTGCTTCCTACACTTCTGCTGGCTCTTTTCCCAGCTGCTATTTGGTAGGTAAGGTGGCCAGGAAAGGTGGCCAGTACAGGCCAACTAAGTGAACTCCTCACCTCTTACCTCTCACCTCTCATCACCATACTTCTTGGCCGATGGGGCGTTGTGGCTGACGACTAATGCGGCACCTTGAAATGGTTTTTATGGCCGTGGCGTGCGTTGGGCCATTTCAATTAAACGTCTGCGATGATGATGATGATTGGGGCGGGGCGGGCTGAGCTGAGCTGAGTTGGTTTCGCTGGAAAATTTAACCGGAGGGGCGGTTGGCAGTCCCAAGTAGGAGCCTCACAAAACAGATGGGGTTTTCCTCATCTTTTTGGTACAGTGAACAAAAAAACGCACTAAAACCTATTTAATTGATATTACCTATGGCAAGTACACTTCTTATTATAATCGCAAGGTCAGTTGTTTTAGCAAAAGTGGAAACGTACCTGCAAAGAGAGAAGAAATACATAAATTAGCATAACTTGTATGTATATATTTTCCATATTTTTATAAATGTTCGTATTTAAAATTAAAGGTTGAGTTCATAGTTCATATTTCTTTGCTACATTTGTTTTTCTAATATATATATATATTTTTTTTTTTGAGGAAGTTCCGCTGTTGTGTCGTGGCCATAATCACAGCCACTTTGTCACCCACCCAGTTTTGGCTCACTTCATGTGGGGTCTGATTGCCCCTGCCCCCCGTTCGTGACCCCCATGCCCCATCCACATCTTTTTGGCTTAATGCAGCTGCCACACGCAAGTGGGGCATAAAAACAAAATGTTTTGCGGGGTCTCTAACTGGAACTATAACTCCCGAATCCCGAGACTTCCTCACCCATCATCTCCTTCTATTCGCTTCTCGGCTGTTTAGGAAGTTGTTTGCTTTCTTCATCAGTCCATGGCCCTCGCCGCTCTTTCTATTGCTCTGGCCGGAAATGAAGATGATGCAGCACAAAAACTATGAAATAAATAAACTACATGCCACACCAAGATGCAGAAAGGGGTGGGGACCGCAGAGTGCACATACCCCTACACATATACATAGTATATATACAAAGAAGTGTGTGCCTTCGACTCCACTCCTCGCCAATCCACTCCAACCAAAAATATCGGGCCCAACTCAATCTAACAATTTGGCAAACGCAAAATCCCTTTAAAAATAAATATAGCCCGCAAGGAAATTGGAGTGGGGATTGGCCGAGGAAGAGAACCAAGCACAAAAATCCCAACTCGCAGGCTAAATGAAATCACAGTTGGAATGAAATCGAATGGGAAAATACACTATTCATTCAAATATATACATTTTTGCTTCCACTGTGCCTCTTTTCCCCATAATTTTCCTCCTTTAACTTTAACTCTCTGCTAACCCAAATGCTAAAATTGCAATTTTCTGAGCTGGACAAAAAGCAGGGCAAAGGAAGAGTCCAAAAGTTAATGTAGTTTGCAATTTTGCATGGTGGAAAGCCCTGGAGTTTCCTTTTATGCATTTAGCATGCAATTGTTTTCTTTTATGTATATTTTTTTTTAATTTTAATTATCTCACTTCTTACTGTAAATGGGCGTGTGTGCTGGTGCTTTTCCCTTGCTCATACATAATTAATTTCATAAAAATAATTTATTTAATTGAAGTTTCGTACGACTTTCAACAATAACAAAAGTTCAGTTTGTCTTTTGTTCAAAGCGTCAACTCGTGTTTTGTTTTTGTTTTCGTTTTTGTTGTTGTTGTTTCTCTCTTTTTCTTTTGTTTAAACGACAGAGCAAAAAGCAGCTGGAAAAATGAAAAAGCAGAAAACACATTGAATCGAAATTTTATAACATTTAAGCTCATTAAACTGAAAATGTCCTCCAGTCTCTGAACATGTTTAAGTGATGTAGGATTTTGAAACAACTAACTGATACATTTGAGCACAAACTAAATTTACTTTTTCGCTTGAAAGCACATCTCCAGTTTTTCCTCGATTTTCCTCGGCACTCTGTCATTCGAAAAGTGAAAAAATTAAGTCAACTTCCAGCCAAATTGATGAGGTGCGGTACTTGATGTGTTCCCCAAAACACCCCGCCACATCTCCATCTCCATCTACATCTATATGTTTGGAACCTGCTTGCGACACACTTGCCGCGAAGTCCCCACTTTTCACCATTAGACTTCACCCAGACACCTTTCACCTTCCAACAGTTTACAAAAACAGATGACAAGGCGTTTAAATGCAAGCTCAACTTGCTGAATACCCTGTAGGTATCCTGTAGTTGAACATAGTCGCTTTCAATAAAAGCTTCAACAAAATATATTTTACTTTATCTATGTTACTTTCCAGAGTGCGTTATTCTGAGTATCCGAGCATGGCCCTGCTACCCTCTGATCAGCGTTTATAATTAATTAGCACCTGCCCGCTTCGTTTCGCTTGCTGCCACCAGTGGAAAACAAAAAAAATATAAAAAAAATTGGGAGTGGAAAGGAGGATGAGCGAGTGGAGGGGCAAGGCGATGGATGCGAAGACTAAAGACGGTGGCAGAGAGACGCCACAAAACTGTGACCGTGTGGGCGTTCTATCTTAATGATTCGAGTGTGCTGCGCTGGAAAAGCCGCCTGCGTTTGTGTCGCCTCATTTTCGTGGGCAAAAGTGTCATCGAAAATTAATTGCTAAACAAATGTCTAATCTTTGGCATTTAAAAAGCGCATAAATCAAGCGCAAATCAAACACTACAAGATACACAGGCTCACACAGATACGAACGCAGACAGTGACATTTTTCAACTTCAGAGGCAAGCACATGACAGTTTTTTTTGTTTTTTTTTTATGTTTTCTCCATCTGTTTTTTTAATTTGTTCTCTGTTTTTTTTTTTTGTATTTTTGCCTTTTGGTGAATGGCAAGTGACTCAATTGGGGGCAAGTGGCAGTGGAAATTAAAATGAAACAGAGAAACTGAAAAATAATTGGGAGATCTAGAGCAAAGGAGAACAAATTAAACATTTCATGACACAGAGATGTGTGGAATTATAAAGGAAATGGTATTATTTCAATTAGGAAATCTCTTTATGCAAAGGGAAGTTGGGCGAAAAATATGACCAAAATAAATGCAAAATTATAACTTTCATTAAAGTTCAAGAATATCTATAAAGTAAAGTAAAATAAACAATAAATGCATAGATTCATTGATCTAAAATATCAAGCGATGAATATATTAACTAGAAGAACAATAACAATTTATCAAATGTTAATAAATGATATGGCAAAGGAAATGGCATTCACTGCCGGAGTTTAAAGTCTTGCTATATTGTATAAATTTAAATATCTATATATGTTGTAGACCTCAAAAGTTCAAAATGAAATCTGTGAGCTGCCTCCGAGTGGCCGAGTTGCCGAGTTGCCATTAGACAGAAAGCTGGGAAAAGTCCTGAAACTCATTTCCTATGCTCCTTCAGCAGCAGTTCCCTTCGTCTCTTGTCCACTGCTCGCTTTTCCTTTTCCCCAGGCCTCCTCCTTCTACTGCCCCCCCTGCTCCTTTAGGACACTGCCACGCCCCGTGTCCCCTATGACTTGCCCCTCGTCCTTTTGCTGGTGTGGACCATCATCCATTTATGATTTAGTCCCTTGCTTCGTCCCCTTCGCCGTTCATATATCTCTGTCTCGCTTAGGTTGGTTGCATTTTTATTGCCAACTTTGTTGTTGCACAGTCAACACCTACTCCCTTTTCACAGAGGCGTAGTAGGTGGAATTCGCAACGGGGTCTTAATAAATTAAAAGATGTGGTTAATAACTGTTAGCAAAGTAGATTAGATCTAATCTAGTGGATTGGGAACATAAGGAAAAAAGATAATTTCATATGTCTGAGTGATGTGTTCTTTCTGCAGATTTATAAATTATATAATTACCCCTTTCCTACGCCCCTGCAGCTGGGAACCCCTTTTATTTGGTTTCACCCCAGTGGAAGTTGCTTTTCCCTTTTATACAATTTTGTATTTTTTCTTCGCCTTTAATTTTTTTTTTTTTTTCTTGCTGCCTTTCACTTCGCACTCTTTTTGAGTGCAAAATGTAAATTTTGATGTCACTGGGAAATTCTGTGGCAATGCTGCTGCTGCTGCTACTGCAGCTTCTGCTTCTTCTTCTCTCTGCTCTATAGGCCATTGACGAGGACACTGTCCAGCATGGTTAAGTTCGTTGGTCCTTGCAGCAGCAGTGGATCTGGGATTCCCCTGCACTTTCTCCTCCACGATTTCATGCTTGACTCGAGTGTGAACTTCCGCTTTTCACCATTTTGTTCCTTTTTTTTATGCTTCCATCAGTTGACTTGTTCGACGCTCCTTCCTGGTTTTCCCTGCAGTTTTCCCCAATTTTTCCAGTTTATTTTTTATTTATTTTTTTTTTGTTTGTTAATATTTTTGTTGCTTTGAGTCCAATGCAAAAATATTTATTTGGACAATTTTTCATTGGATTGTTGAAGAAGTTTGTTGCCTTCTTCTTCTTCTTTTTCGTTCTCCTCCTGCTTGTTTATTCAACTGCGCCACGCCCACGCCCCACCGCCCATTACTCTCACTCTCCAATTTTCTCGCTGTGTAAATTTGCGTGCAGCTGGCGCACAATTTTAACACTTCTTGTGCAAATTTGATGCAGTTCCTTCCATAGTTAATACTTAATACATATGTATGTTTGCAACTATATACAGTGAGTTGCGAAATTGTAAGGCGGTATTTTGATTATGAAGTTGAAGTTCGATTTTATGTTTTATATACTATTGTGCTATTGAGTTTTATAAACTATTGTGATATTAGGTTTTATATACTATTGTGTTATTGTTGAATTTTTAAGACCAAAACATAGTAGGTTTCTGTGTAAGCTTTTGATGATTATTATTATTATTATATAATATTATATTGGAATTTCCTACTTCTTGGGCAGTTTGATGCACCCACCAGTGAGAGGTGGGTGGTTTGGGTGGCCTCTCAAGTGGCCTGGGTGGGTCGACGGTGTTGGCCACAATTAAACTTTACGACTGCAATTTTCAGCGAATTTTTTCCGCCCCCTCGCCACCTAGCCATCTCGCTGCATGCAACTTCTTCGTTTTGTTTGGGAAAAGTTTTGTAAAATTTAAAGCGTTTGTTCGGGTGTATATATGTATTTGTATGTATGTTTGTATGTATTTTTTATATTCAGCAAGCCAAGAACTTGCGGGAGCATTTTCGCTGCGCCCCCCAAGCCGCCGCTTTTCGGGTTGTAAAAATGAACCTCTGGCGGCGACGTAGTCAACAAAAACCCAGCAGGTCGGTGGAAGAGTTCGGGTTCTGGTTCTGGTGATGGCGATGGTGATGGCGTTGGTGATGGTGATGGTGCTGGTGCTGGAGATCCAAGACAAAGGGATGAGCTGCGAGACAAACGGATGGAAAGTCTCTAAGTGAGTTCCCTTCGCGGAACGGGGACTTTGACGCTCTAATGGAATGCGGAAGAGTGAATGGCCACGGAATTGCGAAACGGAGTGGATTCGCTGATGCTGGAGGAATGTGGAAAGAGCCCATCAAAAAGTGGCACTATTTAAGGGGGCTTTCCTTCGGGCATTCAAGCGGCTTAAATCTGCACACATTAATAAACAACGGAAAATGTAAATATGCGCGTGTTAACTTCAATGTGGCCATAAAAAATGTGCATACACATGTGTATATAAATATGTGCAGCAAGTAACCGTATCTATTAGCCTATTGTTCAGCTGCCAATATTGCAGGTATATCGCAATCGGAAAAATATTTTCATATTAAATACAAAGCCGATTGCGTATTTTTCTCTTTTTTGAGTTGTTAAACTGCGATAATGCCATTCTGCGTTATAATATTAATTGTTGAATGTACAAAATGAATGTTTTTTTTAAAGTCTTCATCTGTAAGAGAAACCCGCCTTGTTCGCTGTGCTGCCACATTCGCAGTGGGTCGCGCAAAAAAAGAATTGACATCTAATCCAAATTGATTGAATCATTTGCAACGTCCGCTTCCAGTTCCTTTTTTCTGCATCCGCCTCCGATTTTCCTGCTCCTTTTCTTACCAGCTGACGAAGGAAAGAGTTTCGCTTATGCTTCTTTCCAACCCTTTTTTTTGTGGCCAACTTTCTTTATGGTTTTTGCCTTGGCTTTTCGACACTACTTTTGTTTGTCGCCCGAAGCTTAATTAGACCACAAAGTTAAAGCGAACTTTTGGGCAAAAAATGGTGTGCGATAGTGTCATACACACAGAGAAAAATATACATGAAACTATTCCTCAAACTATACAATTTAAGTAGCAGTTTCTAGAAAAACTAATATTTTTACTGGTAATTTTCACACTTCCTTTGGTATTATTTTAATTATGTTAATTAGATCAATTTGTTTGTGTGTGGAATGATAGTACCTCCTCCATCGCATTGATATTTGATTGCAGGGCCATGTGGCCCGTGAGACAATGAGATTTTTGTCGGCAGACCGTTAAAGGTTCTGCCTGAAACTTGTTCCTTTTCCGCCCGCCTTTCTCCACAACCGCCATTCTTTCTCTGCATTCTTTTCTTCTCCGGCGGCCTCCAGACATTTGATGTTCGGTTTTGACCCTGCGGGAGGGAGGGGGTGGAGGCAGAGTTGGCTGGGAGGTGGCTAAAGAGGAGAAGGAGGAGGGGTAGAAGGAAGCTGCGCGGTTCCAGCCTCAAATTTCAATGAGCATTGAGCCACTTAAGCGGTGAGCAAAGGTCGTTCGCCGTGGGTTACTGTCATTTGATATTTGCCCAAAAGTAGCTCAGGTAGTCCTGAATCCGGGTTTCTCTGTGCCCCGGGAACTCATGTGCGGGAGGCAGAAGATAAACGCACAGATAGATATGTTTTATGGCTGCCTACACAGGGAGAAATCAAGTCTAATACCCTGACGCTTGAGAATATATACAACATTAACTAAATATTGTGGGTATTGGGTTGGAGACGGGAATTTATTCCGGTTTTATGTCATTCGTGTTTTCTAGAAATTGAACTTTTTAGCTAAATATTTTTACATATAATAATTGTAATAATATTATACGTACAGTAAGTTTTGCATAGTTTTTCCAAGTGTAACAGCGGTTAATGAAGCATTAAGGATGTCTCAAGGAAAAATCAGGCAAAAAGGGAGAAATTCAGGGAATGCGACAGAGAAGGAGAGACTTGGAGAAACGGGAAAAGAGAGTTACTTTGTCTCTGGGCCTCGCCTAGAAGCGGAAATTGCGCTAAGTGCCCCGACACGCAAAATAAACATTGCCCACATTTGCCGCTCTCAGTTCTCAAATTCTCCTGCTCGCCCCTTTCTCACTTTAATAATCCCCCTCTAATTCCCGTCGCCTCCTAGTGGTATGTATAATTTTTGTTTTATAACAAAAAATTGAACCTTTTTTTTAGATTTTTGCGGGTGCAACACACTCTCAAGTAGCCGAAGTGAGTCAGTGCAGTTGGCAGAGGGTTTCCCACTGTGTTCCCCCATTTTTGTTTTATTTTTATTTATTTTTTTTTTGTGTTTACTGGGGGTAGGGTTGCCCAGTGTCGGGCAATAACCCCTTTTTGAAGGGGGGCGAATAAAAAAAATCAACTGCAAAAACAACAGCAAAATTGTAGCCCCATCAAACCGACCAGGGGTGCAAAGAATTATTGTCCAAAGGAAGCGGAATTTAAATGATTTCCATGCTCTTTAATGAAAGGTATATAATTTGTAATACTTGTAACTGACGTTACACTTCAATATATAATAATGCAAAATGTTCGTTAACTAATCTTGCTCTTTATAAGTTCAATCTTATTCGACCTCGATTGCCAAACCTTTAAAAATTAATAAGAAATTCTAAATTTCTTGAACGGTTAGGAAGCGGGTATAAATCGGTGAGGAGCAGTTTCGAAGCCGCATCCTTGGTCCAACTCTACAGTTCCCCTTGGAAAAGTAACGTCGAACCGCAGCAATCGGGGAAAAACAGTCATAAAGCTCCCCGAAAAAAAAGAAATCGGGCCAACAACCGCAGTTGGTTTCCCTAGTTCCCAACTGCTTCCTCATCTTTTTGTCGCCGCGACGCGGTTGTAGTAGTAGTTCTCCCCCATTTTGGTAGTTTCTGAAACTCCCCTTCATTTTTTCCCATTTTGCTCCCTGCCAAAAAGGGGAGCTCGAGTCCAAAGTCCCGGCCCGGCTTTGATTGAGAGTACCCAGTCACAAAAGGCACTCCCGGCTAAAAGGGAAGTTGTGGGAACGGGATTGGTAGCGATAGCTGGAACGGGAACGGCAACGGGAATAGGAACGGGAACGGGAACTGTGACTGTCACTGCGACTCGCAGTGCGACTGTGGCTCAAGTCATTAGGCTCGCCTTCGCCCCAGCTCGCTGCTCGCCGCTCAGTCAATGCCTCCCCCTTTGGCTTTTGTTTGACAATTTCTGCGAGGGTTCCTCGAAGAAGAAAAGGGCTCCACAGCCCCAACCCTGAAATGAAACACAGTCATTGTGTCTTAGCCTGGCCAAAAACTGGCATACCCAAATGGGGGGAAATCAGTGAAAGGCATGACTGGGAAACAGGCGCCCTCGCCAAGCTTTAAGTCGCAAATCCAGGCAGTTTTTAAGATCCTGTGGTCTTAATATATTTTCACTGATCGGCTAACATGAATATTTTAGGATAATCATTATTTCTTTTAAAGATGAAACACTGCATTTGTGCGTCAATTTCTTTATTAGTTTTTATTGAGAATGCCTAATAATAAACCAGTAATACCTTTCAATATTTTCAGAGCACCAACCAAATGTAGCTTTTCCAAAGTATCCCTTTCTTCGTACAATAAGCCGCTTTTCTTTCTTTTCTAAAAGGTCCTGCTTTATATTTCCTTTTGATATCTACCTCTCGTTTTTGTGGAATCACTTTTTTTTTTTTTTTGCTGAGCGTTCCAAACACTGAAAGCGAGCCGAAAGTCAAGTCAAGAAGGGAATTACATACAAAATATTTTATAATAAATTCCAAAATGGCAAAAGGAGCAGGCACTTGCACACACACATGCAAATGGGGCGAATGGCGAGGAGCCGGGAAAATAAAGTATTGCAGAAAAACTAGTTTGCAAAGCCACCCCAGCCCCAGCCCCAGCTCCACCCCCCTTGGATTTTCCCCTCATGTGTAGCAGGAATTATGATGACATACAAGAGCAGGGGGCGGCGGGTAATGCCGAGGATTGTTGGATTGCATGGCGCTATGTTTTGCCAACTTGTCTACTTAATCCTTACGTGAGGGAGTGGCTAAAAAAAATGAAAAAAAAAACATGGAAATACGTATACAACACGGGGAATAGGGCAAAGTATACATATATAAAAAAAAAACAAGAGAGAACGCTATAGTCGAGTTCCCCGACTATCTGATACCCGTTACTCAGCTAGTGAAAGTGCGAAGGAGTCTTCAGCACTGACAGTTTTTGGCGGTTTGTGGGCGCTAGAGTGGGCGTGGCAAAAAGTTTTTTGGCAAATCGATAGAATATTACAAGACTAATACAAAAATGAAAAAATATCAAAACATTTTTCAAAAGTGTGGGCGTGGCAGCTTTGGGCGGTTTGTGGGCGTTAGAGTGGGCGTGGCAAAAAGTTTTTTGGCAAATCGTTAGAAATTTACAACACTAATACAAAAATGAAAAAATATCAAAACAATTTTCAAAAGTGTGGACGTGGCAGTTTTGGGCGGTTTGTGGGCGTTAGAGTGGGCGTGGCAACATGAATCGACAAACTTGCGCTGCGTCTATGTCCCTGGAGTCCGTATGTTTAATCTCAACTGTCTAGCTTTCGTAGTTCCTGAGATCTCGACGTTCATACGGACAGACGGACAGACGGACAGACGGACGGACAGACGGACAGACGGACAGACGGACGGACAGACGGACATGGCCAGATCGACTCGGCTACTGATCCTGATCAAGAATATATATACTTTATATGGTCGGAAACGCTTCCTTCTGCCTGTTACATACTTTTCAACGAATCTAGTATACCCTTTTACTCTACGAGTAACGGGTATAATAACGTATTTTTTATACATATATTGTTTGTGGGGCGAGGGTCATTCATTTTAATATGCCAACGCTGGCCACGCATGGGCGGCAGGGGTGCGGTGGGCGTGGCAGGGCGATTGCAATTGGCCCCCCACCCGAACCACATTGAAACGGGGTGGCAACCCTAAGCGGCGTCTCTGATTATTTGCATAAATTAATTACAAAAACGTTTTGCCTTTAGCAGCGTGGGAGTGTGTGTTGCACACTTTTCGAAATTTGAAAACATTCAAAATGTGCAAATGTTATGCCATTCGAAACAAGCTGCCCAAAAATTCCTACACCCGTTGAATAAGGTTGTAAACATTAAACCATAAAACCATATTCGAAATACACCTATGATTCAGCCACCGAAATGTAATTGTGATAGCATTGTAATGTTGGTACAGAATTTTCCGAGTGTGTGGCGGGGATCCAATGTGCGTATCCAGCCAGGGGCGGTGTGCTGGTAACGACGGCGAGGGGGGGCCAGGGGGTAAGGGCTGCGAGGCGGGGGCGTGGCACGCACATGAGGTTCGCCAAGGTAAACTTTTTTAATTATGAAAATTAAGTGCAGCGACGACGGCTGCAGCATAAGAACGGCAAAGAGATGAAGAAGCGACACCAAATGGGGGGATGCATTCCACATGGGTGGCGGGAAGGGAGAGGGGGGAGGGGGGCACACTGTGGAGTGCGGAGGGGGAGTTTGCCGCACAGGGGAGTTAACTTTATGTGCCAGTGTCGCTGGCAAACAGATGGCTGCATTAATTGGATCTGCAGATTTTTTCGCAATAATACCAAAGGAAAACTGAAGAAAAAGTGGGGCTTAAATGTCATCTAAGGGGTGCATTAAAACGCACCCATTTCTAGTATTTATTTTTAGTTAAATTGTATTCAAAATAAATGTTTCTTGGGAAATATATTTAAATGAACCTCGTAATAAATCATAATGAACAAAAATATTAAAAATAGCTTTGCCTCGCTTAAGTAGTCATTCCGGAACAAAGCTTCGTATTCATTACCATATATTCTTTAATCACTTTTTCAAATATTTATGTTTTATTATTGGACGTGAAGGCGAACACATGATTTATGTCCCGGGTATTCGTTTTTCATTTCATTACTTTAGCGGTTCCTGGAATGTCATTCCAACCGCTGCTGTCCTCCGTGAAGTCGAATCCCTGCTGAAACGAACGCTTTGGCTTTTGGCTGTTGGTTTAGCTTCCAGGAAAACTAATTTCGCCAGGAGGGCCTAGAACCCAGGAAACCAGTCCGAGTTGGAGTCTTAAGTTTGGAACTGTGGCGGGGATTACCGCGCCAGTGGTAATACATTTGGGCCATTACCTGCGCGGATTTAACTGTTTTTCGCTTGACTCGAACGTGGTCTTAACCCACCGCAAGCCACTCCCATTCAATTTTGGCAAAACTCAAAAAACAAAAACAAAAATCACCTGAGAAAAGCACTTAAAATTCCACAATCCTCGGCAATGATTGCCCCTTTGAAAAAATCACCGTCAAACGCTTAACGCATGCGCAACAAAAGGCTGTCTTTCCCCGCCCCCCTTGAAAGCCCCCTCCTACGCCTCTGCTCCAAGAATCGGAATCGGATCGTTGGGCAAAAATTGCTTTTTAAAACGCTGTAACTCATTTCGAGTTTGTGTTACTTTTGTTGCCCTTACTTTTTGCTAAGCCTAATTAACTGTTAAATGAGCATTTTGAGGCGAGCGTGTGTGGGTGTGTGTGTTGTGTGTGTGTTGTGTGTGTGTTAGCCACTCGTCATATTCCAGAAATGTTGTTAACTTTGCCTTTGATTTACTGCTGTCTGCATCCACAGCTCGGTTTCACACCAACCTTTTGACGATTTGTTAAATACATTTTTGATGTCGTAATTTTGCACTGGCATTTCAACTATATTCGTAGTTAACTAACTCAGCTCAAGCGTTATTTATTTAACAAGCAAATGCAGAACCTTTATTCAAAGAAGTCAAATAAAATAGAGACAGCAAATTGCCAGAAATATCTCACTTCAATCTAATTGTATTAGAAATGTAAGATTTTTGCTTTGTACTTTCAGCCACTTCCATAGTTTTTTTCCCCCAAACTCCTTTTGCTTCTTTGAGACACTTTCACTTGCCACACAAATGAAATTGTATCATTAGTCGCGCGCGCGTTTTGCACGCGTTTCGCTGGCGTTTCGCAAGCGGTTACATTTCGCTCTTCGTTTTTCGCTTTTTGGCAATCGAAAGCGTCTTCTCCTGCACCTAACGTTGTTGTAGCTATCATTTGTTGTTGTTTCTATTTTTCCTGCTGTTGCTGTGAAACCGGAAATTTTTGTCATTAGCTGGGAAATTTTATATTCGCTTCGTTTCATTTCGGCGATTTTTTTCCCCATCCGCTTTTCCGAGTCTCTTTCGAGGATTTGTAAAGCGTTTTCCTGACCTTATCCTCTGAATGGACTCCGGAAGAGAAAAGTCCTCGCTTAGGAGGAAGAGTTTGGACTACACTTCGCCTTCCTAAGGCTGGGAGTACCTTAGCTACCCTCTAAACTAGGAGACATCCAATTATTTGTTGGCATAACTTTCTGCTAAAATATATTCTGTAATTCGTTAATACTTTTTTTAAAAATCGTTTGCGTTATTTAATTATTTCTGGGATTTGTTGTTTTGAAAGCCTTCCAAAATGTTATTAAATTTTGTTTCCTAATTACAGGGTATTTCCATATTGGATTCTATGAGCGACTGTTTTTCTGTCTTTATATCATTTTTCTCTTGGCAGTTTTCGGGCTTTTCCACATTTTTTTGTTCGCCTCACAATTTTTATCGAGCTATGCGAATTTTCGCTAGTCGCCTTCGTCCTGGGAAACTGCCACGCCCCCGTCCAAGCCCACCGCCCCTCGTTTCTGGCTGTTGCTTTATCATTTTTCTTCGTCTGGTTTTCACCCCCCTTACCGCCCCCCTGCCACCGCCACCGCTCCACCTCTGTTGCCATATCTCTCGCTTTATATTTGGCCAAGCTTAGTTTTTGGGTTCGAAGGCGACTGGCACAGCCAGCGACATATATTCAACCGAAAAAAAACCTTAAAAAAAAAAAGTATAAAATAGAGGAAGTGGGTGGGGAGGGTGGTGGTGGGGGAGTGCGCAATACATTCGCATTTTGTATCATTCGCTGTGTGTGTATGTGAGGGGACAAATGATAAATGAATTTGTGATAAATGAAGCATGTGGCCAAAAGTTGAAAATACTTTTTACACACAGTTTTGGAATCCGTTTGGGCGATGGGTAACGGGAGGGGGTGAGGGTGGGGGTGGGGAAATGGGGAAGTGGGGGCGGTTGCCAGTGGCCAAATGTCTATCGAATTATGAATGGAAAGGCGCTTATTGCCAGTTCAGATATCACAAGTCCGACAGTTTTGGACAAAGACCCGCTTCATTAACATTGGCTTTTCACCAACCACCCGCCTTGCCACCACTCCCCTCCCCTTACCGCACCACCCTACACACACACTTTTACCTGTTTTCCAACCTACTTTTCGCCCACCTACCACTTTGGCTGGACTTTATTTTGTTATGCAAACTTTTCTGGCACTTTTCAACTAATGAAAGAGTAGATCTTTGGGTTCTGCAACTGATGGGCATGATTTGCTGTTCGATTTGTGAGCAGGGCACTTGGAGGGAAAAGGGAAAATAATAATATTATCATAATTTGATACAGGCCAAATGTGAATAACCAATTAGGAGATGTAGGCCGTTTGAAATGTTCATACCTGCTGAAATTTAAAGCCTTCATCTGCATATCAAAAGTTAATTTAGACAATCGTTTTACTTGAATTGAAATGTGCCACCAAAATCCCATTGTATTTAGTACGAAGCATTGACTACAAGTCTGAGGGTTTTTTCCTCAGTGATATTTCCACTCTAGTTTCGGCTTCTTCCTCGTTTTCTTTGAGAAAGTAGCCAAACAAGTGAATCATGGTGCGAGGAGGAGGAGCTCAAGGTGTGGGAGTGGAAATGGGGCAGTGTGAGTGGGGAACCAGAAGTGGAGCGATTACTTTTGAATAGTTTAACAGCTGTTCCAAGTGACTGTGCAATGGGGGAAGTGGAGGGGGTGAAGAAGTGGGAGGATGCAGTAAAATAAATGGTCAAGTAATTGGGAATCGAGATTGGTTCGGGGATTAAGTTGAAAATGAGTGGCTATTTTTCACACCGAGCTAATGCTGCTCTGGAGCTGCTTGAAAATGCATTCTCATGGACTCAAGACTCGGGACTAAAACTAAGCAAAAACGAAACGAGTATATAAAGAATACATATATTTCGTTT
This sequence comes from Drosophila teissieri, assembly GCF_016746235.2. Classification (NCBI taxonomy): domain Eukaryota; kingdom Metazoa; phylum Arthropoda; class Insecta; order Diptera; family Drosophilidae; genus Drosophila; species Drosophila teissieri. Next base: position 9,484,799 of record NC_053034.1, read on the forward strand.
GAATAACACTCATTATTAAATGTACTAAACTTATTTGCAGTATAATAACTTGTAAGTATATTGCCGAATGTGTTTCTCTTTCTCGGAAATACACATATATTCTTGGCGATTTTCCAGAAAACTTCCCACTTGATCCACGTTGAGTCCGCACTTCAGTCCAAATACCATTCTGTTCCCAATCACCAGATTGACTCTCTTTCCGAATCCAGAATGACTAGACGGGGGTCTTGAGATGCCCATTGTTTCGATGGTCAGCTTGTGTTGCCATGTAAATCAATGCATTATTTTCCCACGTCGTTTTAACAAAAAAGCCAAAACTCATTTATCAGAGGCGGCATTTCGACAACAAAAACAAAACAGAAACAAAAAAACAGCGGCCCACACACAACAACAACCACCATAATAACAAAAACAGCAAAGCAAGAACAACAATTTCGAACAAGAAATGAGCAGCATCATCATTTATATAGCCCATAACCATTGCCCATATAAGTCGGCATTCGAAATTGTGTGTGCCTGCGTAAACAATCGTCTGCTGATGATAATATAGTGTGATGCCTATTATCGCATCAAATCGAATTCAATCGAAATAAACCCAAGAGTTGTGTAAAAAACTCAGAAGTTGGTAGGTGAAGCCATATCTGTATGGGCAATATCTTGATTAATACAATCCTTTTGGCCAATCTTGTAGCCATTCAATTTGTACATAATTTCAGTGTTGGTATAACCTTTGCACCAGTATTAGCACCAGTGTAATTAGTTTACCAAAACAACTAACAGCACTCCCCAGAGTACATATGTACATATGTGGTATTCCCCAAGTTCTCTATTCGAATTCTTTGATTTGCTTGCTTTTATGGTGGACAACAAACATTTAATTTATGGCCAACATTTAATTGCGAAAACTCAGCTTGTTTGTGTCGGCTGGCTATCCAGGGGCGTTATCCAATGCATAAATACGCACACCCATCTATCTGGGTATCTGGGAGCACATATATTCTCGGCTAAATGTACATATCTATGTACATATACATATACATGTATATATTTCAAATAATGACCACAAAACTGTCATTAGACACGGCGCATAAACAGTTGAAACAACAATACGGCCGGGAAAAACAAAACACAGAGGAAAAAAAGGCAACGAAAATTAAAGTGGATGGCAAACAGAGCGCATCGATGGCATTGAATAATAATATTTCACTGCCTCGCCAACTCCTTGGGAGCCACATATACTACAATGCCATATAGCCATATAGTCATATAGCCATATAACCATGCCATATAGATCTAGCCCCATCCATATCCATACAATCCTCGGGTGCTTATGCTTCTTCCTGCTCGTCGCCGCTGTTTGTTCATAATTTGTTTGTATGGAGTGTTTGTTGGCCTGCCGGGGTTTGCTTTTTATTTTTTGAGCACTGAGCTCTGTGCATATTCCATTGATTTAATTGATTTCAAACAAAAAAAAAGAGGAGAGAAAAATTCAAATCACGAAAGTGTTAAGAAATCGAGCGAACGAAGCCAGAAGACTCTTGGAATCGAAACCCTTCCTGCCATCTCTTTCTCCCTGCCCAGCCAACAATCTCTGTCTCTTTCTGTTTAAACAGGTTCTGTCAGCGAACTGTGAAGAATTCTTTTTTTCCTGCACCGCAAAAAAGAATTGCATTTATTTCGGGAGGATAATTATTAAGTATTTAAGAACTCATAAACCATTGTTTATATGTTGTAATATTTATATATGTTTTTATATGGCATAATAGAAAATAATAATTAGTTAACCTTTATTCTGACACTATTATTATACATTTCAAAAAAGGATGTTCAAGTGCACTCGAAATTTCTGCGAGTGTACCAGTTTTGTGTTTTTTTCCCCCTTTTTTTGTTGAACCTGCGTGCCCAAGAGTCAACATTCCTACTCCCTAAATCGCTCCCTCTCGCTCTGGCTGTGGCTCTGTTTAAAGTGGAAACCTGTTTTCTCAATAATAAAAACTAATTTATTTACTAGTTGTAGGTACAAAGAACAACAGCAGCAGCAGCAACAACAACAACGAGAAAACGACTGAGAAATATACGCCGAAAACCATGGGGACAAAATGAAAGAGCGAAAGGGAGAGAAGCAAGAAAAGGTTTTCGAACGATGGAGAAAAAACTGCGTGTGTGGCTAATCAGAATCAAATTGATTTAAATTTGAATGGTTCGACGGGTAAAGTGCGAGGAATCCAAAAAAAAAAAAAGAAAAAACCAAACCAAAAAACCAAACAAAAAAAGGCAGGTGAGCGGGGGATTTAAGTGAGAAAAGAAGCGATAAGTTGTTCCCGACTTAAGTGAAGTTTACTCTGCCCTCCGCTGCTTATCTGTAATTTCTGATTTCTTGACCATTTGGAATTTTGATCCCTTTTTTTTCGGTTTGCCCCTTTGAAAGTCACGCAAAACTTCTCGTTCAGGCGGGAGAAATATGCATAGCATAGAGTCATATAATCTATATAGAGTTTCTGTTGGGTATCTTGAATTGATTGGAAGGTACACTTTGAAAAAGGAAAATACTCACAGATCTATGTAAACAGCTTCAACACCTTTTTTTTCCGCCCTGATGCAAATTACAATCAACTCCAAACTATTGGAATTTTCCTCTCTAACTAGGCAAACAGCGAGGAATCACAGGTGAGCGCTAATTGTAGTGGCAAATATTTGTCGATCGAGTTGTGCAGGGAAAAGAGAAGACCCGAAAATGAAAACCCAAACGAGGACGAGGGCGAAGGAAAATCGAGGGAGAATTCGAGCGAAGGGAAATTCTCAAAGAGTTTGCAGCTGCAATTGTTGTTTTTCCTTCTGTTTGTTGTTTGTTGGAAAATTGCAGGCAGTGAAAAGTATTTAGAGGAAGAAAACTAAAACTGAAGCTAAAGCCGAAGCCGAAGCTGGGCAAAGAACAATACCCGAAATACGAAGAAAGTATCTTAAAGATAGCAAACTGCACGAAAGCCAAACAAAAGCAGCGGAAGTAATCGGATGGCGGGCGGGGGCGGTATCGGTGGCGGGAATGGTGAAGGGGTTAGGGTATAAGATATAAGGTGGCTGGTGCAAAGTATCTACAAGTCGAAAGCGCAAAGTTTTGCGCTCACTTTTGACACAGTCGACAAGACAAGATACACACGGGCCGAAATAGATACAGATACGGATGAGTCAGAGGATAGTGGTAGTGGTAGTGGTAGTGGGATGGACAACAGTGGATACCAGCTAAATAGTAAATAGAGTGAATGAGCTAAGCACTAGTTTCCCCCCGTTGACAACAGGTGGCTTCACTCCACTTCCACGTCCACTTACCTGTCTGTTTATGTTTTACGCTCTCCAGTTGTTGTTCTTCTGCTCGCCGATGTTGGCGTTCAATTACACCGACCTTCTACTTTTGTTTTTCCACCTGGTCCTGAAAGTCCCGAAAGCTGGATGCTCTGTGCATCCACCAGATGCCCCAAGTTACCAAATTTATGCTGCAAGAAGATCGCAGGAGTAAGTGAGTGGTCGGCCATTGCAAATTTCGAATTATAAACAATAATAAGCGTGCGGAAATTGGCAAACACTATTTGTGTTTTCTGTTGGGAAAACTTTCAGCTACATAAGCATATTTCACGATGAATAAAATGCACATTTAAAGTTAATTGACATCTTTTCATGCCCTTAAGTAACTAAGTGTAAAATATTCCACACTTAATTGGAATCGAATTAATTTCAAATTAAATTTCCTTGCAAATTAGGTATTTAAAATTTCAAATATTTAACCAAATTCCTTACAATAACCCACTCGATTTGTGTAGGCAACCGAATTATTTTGACAGCCAATCTCGTTTACCAAATGATTCACGCGCCCATGAATATTTATCATATTTTTTTTTTCACTTTAAAACTTCAGAAATTAACACTTTTTGTGGAGAATCCAGTTTTGCTCCGGCCCAGAATTTTAATTCTATTCAAAACTAACAACTTTCTGAGTCATGGTAGACGACCACAAGCCGAGATTTATATATGACAAGAGGAGGATACCACTTTTTGCTGGCCCTTCAGTACCATTTTTTGTATGGCCTTTCATGCCCAAAGCCCAAAGCCTTTTCATTCCTGAACCATGACCCCAGGCTAAACCTTTCTTGGTTCAACCGTTGCAAACTTGCCTCAAGTTCAATTTTCTTTTGTTCTATCTAAAGGAAAGGCAAATAAAAAAGACGATTTACTAAATAAAGTTGAATGCGCCAGCCGAAAAAGAAGATCAAACTTCTGCTAGTCTTGGCAGAAAAGTAGTATTCATTGCGCAAAAAATTAAGTGAAAATAAAAACGTGGTTAAATGAACTATCTGGTACCCATTTCCATCGTTGAATGGTATATGAGTAGAAGATACTTTGCTAAATATTTTAAAACTACTAGGCGTTTCAATTATATATGAAAAAGTCGAATGGTATATATTCCAATAGTTGAATTATATTGAATTAAGAATACTTTTTGCTACCCATTGCCGTAAGTTCCAAACCGGAAAAGTCGGCCGAATTCGGCGTGAGATACTCAATCGGATTAAAATGCATTCGAGTAGCAATGACACTGACACGCCCCCTTGCCCCCAGTCCCCCCTCAAAAAAAAGAAGAAAAAAGCGAAATACGCAAAAAAAAAAAATGAAGAGAAAACCGAAAGAAAAGATACGAAATGGCACGGCGGCGGCAACTTAAACTGTGGCAAAAGTTATTGTAACTTGTGCCCGCCGGCCAGGCAAGGCCAATCGAGGGGGGCTGAGGAGGGAATTCCGAGGGCAGGGCGGTTAGGGGGTCACGCTTGCGGGGGTGGGGTGGAACGAACTGATACTGTGACCGAGGCGCCACGCGCCTACTTGCCACGCATTTCCTTCCACATTCCCGCCCGAAATCTTTTGGCTCTTTTTTTTTTTGGTGACCTCAATCTTTGGTTCAATGCGTGACCAAGGGGGGGCGCGTTGGTGAAGGGGGGTCCAGAGACACAGAATCTTGCCAACTGTGACTTTCTTATACAACAACGAAAACTTTTGACTGTTTTACAGGACAAATATATGTTAAAAAAACAAAATACAAAAATGAAAGGAAAAGATTTTGGAAACCGCATAAATGAGTTCGCTTGTAGATTGAATATTTATATGACAGCTGGAAAGGTGTGTTATGAAACTTTTGAACGTTTTGAAATGTTACCACAATTTTAAAAGTTATTTCGGTTGATTCTTTGGCATTCCTTGGATGATTCTTTAATTTAAAATAATTTCACAATTTATAAAAATATATATTTATCACTTTTGAGAGCAACATAATTAGAAACCTACAGAGTTCAGATATTTCTTCTAGCAAAACAAACGCCCTGAAAATATTATAATCCCATCTTTTAGAGTATAAGCCCTGAGAGCAAAGTCCAGAAAAACGTATGGCACTTTTTACTGTATTCCTGAGGAAGTTGCTGGCATGGGGATTCGCTAACAAAGATGCTTTTTAAATGATTAAACGCTCTGAATTGCCGAATTTCTCTTGTTTTTTTTTTGGTAAGGGCCAAGTTCTTTTGCTTTTTGTTCTCTGCCTTTTTCCGCTGCTGTTTCGTTCTTTATTTTATTCTTATATATTTTTTTTGGTTTTTTGCTGAGATATCACATGGAATGACATTAAGTCGGGCAAAAAACCACGCAGCTCCCTGCTCATTAACATTTACCATTTGGACTAATCGATATGGGTTTTGATGTGAATTTCTTTGCATTTTAATGCGAGCATCATAAAATTAAAATCCCTTTGTGACAAACGTTTAATATGGAAACAAGCGGCCAATGCAAAGTGTGGGCCCGAAAAGAAATCAAATGAAATGATAAGACGAGATGAAAGAACTTTGATTAGATTCCATTTGATTGACTCGAGTTGCGCAAAGCTGCTTTCTATGGCTCCACATTAATTGCTTATTGTAAATGTAATTGCAATAAGTTCGGTATTCTATAGTTTCACTGGGAAATCGTTTATAAATCTAATTAAAGTACTTGCATTTGTTGAACCAAGCAAAATCGAAAACAAAAGAAAGAAAATCATTTAATCCTTGCTTTGTGTTTAGCTAACTTCACTCATTTCTAGAAACCATTCATTGTTGAAAACCATTTAAAGATCCTACATATATTTAATGCGTTTCCAGTTTATAAAGCCCTTTTATGCCGTGCATTTTCCTGTTTAAAGAGCAGATAATTTTGAGGAAACTTTGAGAATTCACACGCCGTCAAGAGAAAAAGACTTCTCTGTCCGGCCTTCTCATTCTCGGCATGTCACGGCGTCGGAGACATATGAAAATTAAAATTATTTCTTCGAAAGATAATTCCGACTGACATTTGCTGCTTGCCCCAGCAACTCAGATATCCAAAACGTTGCAAACTTGCTGACATGAAGTCATCAGCGTGGTCAAAGGAGTGGAAATTGTTGGCCAGGTCAAGTGGTTGACCGTGAATGAGCGAAAAAAAAACAAGAAATTGGAAAATATAAGAATGGAAATGGGCAGACAATTGTCATATAAGCAGGAGCATGACAAAACTGTTTTCATTTTTTTTTTTTGTTTCTCCTCCGCGTTTCTCCAGCGAAGCGTGCAGAGAAAACTTTGCCACACACACAAAACACAAAGCAATTTGTCGATTATCAAAAGCGTGGAGAGAAATTCTAAAGGGAAGCGGGGGGAGGGTGTTTGTCCGGTTAGTCGGAATTTTTTGTTTTTTTTTTTTTTGTTCAGACGTTTATCAGCCAAAAGCAATCAAAGTCAAGTTACTATGGGCGGCCGGCGTTTTCCCTTCTCACCCCCTTTGGAAAAGACACTTTTTCCCCAGATCTCTGCACAGATTGAAAAATCATTTGGAAATTTAATATTGAGCCCTTTTTTTCGCTCAATTAAAACGGCAACTTCTAGGGAAACTACGAAAAGCATGAAAAACTAAATAAATAGACGGGAACAAGTTTGTATTAAGTGTAAGCAGTTCTCCGATGCCAGAGAATAAATAAAAACCTTCATGGGAAAGCCACAAAGCCCATTACTGCAAAGAAACTTAAAACCTAGAAAAATATGAGCAAAAATAGCAAAGACTTACTTTAAAGCAATGATTACTGAATTAAATCTACGAAAACATAAGAATGTAATATTTAGATGTGGTCAATTAAGAAGGAAAAATATGAATCTTGTCACATTTTCCATTTTTCGGTAAAACGAGTCTTTCATTAGAATATCCAGTGTGTGTGGGCCATAGGTTTTATTATTTTTCCTGCTGGTGAAAGGAAATCAAATCTGCTTCAAACTGGCTGAAAAGTGAAATCCAAGTGAGCAACCTTTCGTTATTTCAATTTATTTTACTTTTTCTAGCGTTTTCGTCTCTATTTTCCGTTTATTTTCATTTGTCGCACGCGGCGACTGCAATAAAAGTTGAATAAATATAACCTTAAACGGAAGACACCACACAACACCAAGCAAACAAACAAACAAACAACAACAAAATAAAAAAAAGCTTAAGAAAAACAGTACAAAATCATAAGGCAAAGAATACAAAAATGCAAATAACAATAAACAAGAAAGATACAAGAAACTTCAGCTGAGGCCCTCGGCTATTTAAAGGCAAAAAACGAGCTGAAGATACTTCCTAAACTTAATTAATCTCTTCCAAATTCGCTGTAAGCGGGCCAAAAACTCAACGCATTTATACCACAAATGGTTTAATCTCGCTCTTTAAAATCTCCACTCTTTAAGCGGTACTATCTGTCCTATATCTCTGCTTCGATTTCCCTGTTCTCAGCGACAATCAACCATCCATCCATCCATCCATTCGGCATCCAACTTCATTTGGCCTTTTTTATACACATATGGTTTTTCTTTCATTCCGTTTATTCCGTTTCTGATGCGGATTGCCCTTTTGTTTTTATAGCCTGTCTAGATTCACATAACTCTTGGCCCTCTTTGAATTCCTTATTACAGTTAATGGCGATGTTAACTTGCTTTTTGTGATCTAAATGATTTATTCGACCAAGTAAAAAAAATGTCGTGTACAATTTTTTTAACTTTGATTTCCGCTGCTGGAATTCTCTGTTTCTTTCTTTCACATTTTTTGGTGGAAAAGGTGCAGTTTCCGTCTTAATTTAGTAATCTTTTACTTGGCAATCTAGTAAAATCAATTTTATGGCAAAGTAATTGCACGTGAACAACAAAGCATTGGGAATTAGCTGAGGTTTTCCAAAACCAGAGGCTTTTCATTTTCGCTGAAGCACAGAACAACTATTTCGATTGCATTTTCTCGTCGCTGTTAATTTTTAATGGTATTTTCTGGGTCTATTTACCAGTCCCTTGGAGTTTTCGGCTCAGTTTCCCCGGGGGACTTATTGATCTGCAGCTAAAATAGACCGCAAAAAGTGAAATTTTTATTTGGATTCCACTTAATTGGCACTCGAATTGGCTGCCGCTCATTAGCCTCCGAAAACACATTGCATGGCACTTAACATTGTCGCCGTCCTCCACCCCCCTCTCGATACCACCCTCTCACCCTACCCCTGTTTTTCCCCAATGGTTCCCACATTCAACCCCCCGCCCTCCCCTGCCAAAGGCCATTAAAATGTCATGCACTTGGCGCGCTAGAAACTACAACCAAAACGACGGTCCAACTTGACTAAATCGAATTTTATGGGAGCGAAAATGGGTTTTTAAACATTTAAATAAAACCAAAACTATATATCGGATTTGAGTATTTGTCGTTGTTTTAATTCGGATTCGTTTATAAAGCTGTAGATTGAATACAGCACTAATGCCTTTTAAACTTCACACTGCTAAAATAAACACAACGCCAGTCAAATAGTAAGAATAAACCAGATTTATTGAGAAAATATCCGTGTTGCGCCTTAAAATTGTCTAAAACGAAACCGTATTCCATTTCTTCTTTTTATTTAGTTTAGCTTTTAGTTCAAATTATGCTTATGTCAAATGTAAGACCTGAACAGTTAGCCTTTTCTTATTTTTAAAGTTGGGTCCTCAAAACCCAAAAATATTCAACGCTGCAAGTAGAAGGTGCGAAAGGGACAGCATGCACGAAAGATGTAGGGTTTTGTTAGGAAGAAACCACAAAAGAGGGAACGATATTGTAATGCAAAATGCATAATGAAGAGGAGGCCACAGAGAGAGCAAGAGAGGGAGAGGATCTGATCCGCAGAACCACTATCGAGAGAGAGGGACGATCTCCTTTCTCGTTCTCGCTCGCGCAAAATGCAAGTGAATGGTGCAACAACAATTCCAATTTTACCGTATTCTCCTTGTTCGTTTCTTGCGCTCACCTTTCTTCCTCCTTTTTGTGTCCGTGCGTGTGTGTTTTCTGCTGTTTAAATTTTTTCGGTAGATTTGCAACTTTTGTTTTGTTTCTTGTATTTCTCTCACTTTTTGGCACTGGCTTTTAATTCGCAACTTTATCTCCTTGATTTCTTGCACTCTTGCACTGATACTGATTCGTTGGAATTTTTCGTATTCGTTTTGGGGCACAGTAAAAAAAAATTGGTTAATTTTGCAATGCTACATGTAGTTTATGCCTTGTTTTGGTTGTTATTACTTTCGCACCGAAAAACGGGTGGCCAAAAACCGAAAAGTAATTAAAATTGCGCTGGCGAAACGAATTCCAGGCTCGATTTCGATTTTTGGTTATTACGAATGACGAAAAGGCAATTGCAGGCGAGGAAGAAGAAGAAGAAGAAGCAGAAACAGAAAATAAGGAACCGGTTTATTCTTTTTTTCGATTTCGTTTTCTTGTTTGTATTTGTTAACAATTTCTCCGTGGCTCAAATGCACACACACACACCGACGCACCGCAGCAACAATAATAATATCGAGACACACACAGACAAGCACGCGCGCACCGAAATGCCGAAAAGCCGAGTTTCGAAATGGTAAATTCCTTCCCGAGTTTTTCCCGTGTTTTCTCCGACGAACGCCTCTGGAAACGTCCACTGCGAAGTCCAAATTCGATTTGAATCGCGAGCGAAACACCATTTGTTCGGCAACTTCACTTTTCGCGTCGAGCGTGTTGCGTGTGACGTCGCTGTTCGCGTCGAGCCAGTTGGTTCGAATCGAACGGTTCCTGTTCGAATCGGACAGGTTCGTGCTCGAATCGAACTCAAGGCCCAAAAATAATCTTGGTAACGAATTCTCCTAAAATTTCGTTTTTAAGCGTTTTTTTTTTAATTCTATCATTTAAATTTCTTACTGGAATTGAGTGGAGACAACGATAATTTGGCAATCGTGGAAATCATTTCATACAATGTATTAATAATATTTATTAATTGTTGCTATTAATATATATTATTAAGAGATCGAAGTTGCGCGTTCGAGCTGCCAGTGTTGACCGTGTTCGAAGCACACACATAGAAGAAAAGCAAAGAAGTTTTAAGGGAAAATGCGAAAAAGCCGAAATAAACTGAACAACGAACGGAAAACACGAAAAACAAGCTGCTGCTGCATCCCATTAATGTTTACAGCCAGGGTATGTAAGTGCCATAATAAAAAAAATACATTTAAATTATTAGATGGAGCTTTAAATTTGCTGTTTTTAATTTTATACTTTTAAATAAGTTAAAGGAAATGAGTATATAATTCCAAGGTTCTCAAAAATTACAAGTTCCTAATTAAAATAATGATGAATAATCCCTTAAACTATTTTTATAGGGCTAGAAATAACCTCCAGGAGTTAATCCGGTTAATGGGTAACCCAAAGTCTGCAAAAGAAGTGCCATAGAATTGCGACTTGTGTCGGTTTTGTGGCTTTATTTTTTGTGGGCAGGAGTGGATGGCTAACCGGTTCAACAGGATGCAGGAGAGCACTGCAAATCGCTACCAAAACAAAACAAAACAAAAGTGGGAAAAAGGAGAAGAGTTCCCAGGCCTCTGCCGTCTCAGTCGCACCCAGCAGTCGCCGTCTCGCTCTGGCTATCTTTTGCATTTTACCAAAGAGCAAACCAACCTGACAACAATTTTCCTTCCTCTTCTCTCGGCCAAATGCAACTAAAATGGCAAACAGAACCGGTTGAGGCTCGTTCGCCCAAGGAATGCACAAAAACAAGAAGAAATAAAACTAAAGCAGCACCACCAACAACAACTAAAACAACTACAACAACAACTACAACAGCAACAACAACAACAACAGAAGCAGTAACAGAAACAGCAGCAAAATGCAAGGCAAGATAAAATAGCAAAAGGCGCAAGGCAGCGACTTCAGAAGTACAGCTCGACCTCGATAAGTTGATCCCGTTGAAACTTTAAATAATAACCAAAAAAGTAACAATATATGAATGTTAAAAAAAGAATTTGAAGAGAAATGGTATTTCAAAGAAATACAAGTGCGGCCAACTTAGTCAGACCGCACTGTAATCCAGTGGTTTCGGTCAGTTGAAGTCTCTGGCAAGCCCCCTTCACCCCGCCGCGCTGGCCGTGCAAAATGAAAACCAAAAGGAATGACATAAATCTGCGTGGCAAACAAAAGACTCAGGCAACGAACGTGCCACAAAAGCGTGTTGCAACAAAAGCTCAAAAGCCTGCAACTGGATTACTGTTACACGAAATGGTGCGAAAAGGACGGCGATGGCGAGCAGCATGGCAACGAGCAGCCAAGTGCAAGGAAGACAGCAACACGGGGTCAAATGCTGCGGGTCCGCGAACTTTTGTAGGTGAATTGACTTCTGCTCGAGTCACCCCAAAAATGGTAAATGGGTGGGAAGCAATCAGCGGATGCGGCAAGAAGCGAGAAAAGGCGGCAAAGAGGCACAGCCATGAAAGACGTCTTCTGAAGAATGCAATGCCACGAAATGTAATCATTGCTAAAGAAAAAGTAAGTACGTTTTATAAAATATTTTACAAAATTTGTTTACAATGAATACGAGTGTCAAGCTAAATGAAAAAAGCTCACTAAAGTCCACCACAAATGCAGCGAAGCGTAATATTTAACGTATAATTAAACAGTAGTATAAACAGTATAATTAAACAGTAGTAACACAGTAGTGCCTAATTATGCAGGTTAAATGTGGTGACTAATGGCACTCTTAATTGGGGCCTCACATATCATATTTCGCTATGAGGCTATGAGAAATTATCTGGGCCAAAATAGAATCAAATTCAAGCTAAGCTTAACAGAAAGTGTAGTTGAACTAAATGCTCACGGTGATGCATACATATTTGTAATATATATACATAATATTAGTTCAAATTGATTGAAACTTATATGTAACTGTGTTTCTTTTAAGCCCGCACACTTTCCATATAGATAATATATATTAGGGCTCAAATGATTAATTGCCCACACAGCGATTTAAAGTTTTAACCATATGGACAAAGTCTCAATTAATCCACCAATCAAAGTGAGAAATTGCAGTTATGTGAACCGCACAATTGGCAGATATATAGATATATATATATGCAGCCCCGCCCCCTGCGCCTTCGATTCCCACCATTATTTTGGGTGACCATTAAAGCCCCATTTGGAGGCCGAACTCTGAACTTTATTGTTTCTGCTGGCTGCTATTTCATCGTATCACTCGACTCGAGTCGCGAGTCTCATTTATTGTTCTGCGGTTTTGTTTTCCTATTGACTGTGCCCCGCTGTTGTTTCGCTTTTCTTTTCGTTGGCCACTTAGAAGCCGCCACACAAAACACTCCGGCACTCCAGCAGTCCGGCAGTCGGCGCAAATTTGCTGCGCACCACGAAAAAATATGACCCAAAATGAGAAGGAGACAAGCGGCCAGCAAAAATAAACAAAATGAAAAAACCGCAAAATAAATAAGACGAAAATTATGCAAAGCGCAGACAAATGCGCAAATTTGAAAAATGCCACAGCAACAACAATGCCAGCAGCTGCGCTCCAAAGCAACAAAAGTGCGCAGAGTTTTCATCAGCGATTCATCGATACCCTAATCACAAGAATTTGCAATCCTTACATCTCTTATCTCTTAGTTTTCCCAAACTTCAGCGCCTTTTTATCCCCCAAAAAATAAAAACTACACAAGAAAATGCAGTTCGGTTTAAAAGATCAAAGTTTGTATTTTATTTTCAAAAACCATTTCATTAGCTCAAAAATCTTGTTGTTTGCAATTAAATATTTTTTTTAAATTTTATTATATTTGTAATGCCTTTACAGGGTATTTTAAATCGGCGCTAGTTCAATTTGAAGCGGCGCTTGACTTTGCTAATGGGTCTCATTCGCGGCTCAACTTCATTGTACCTCTTGGTCCGGTTCGTTTTCGTTTTCGGTTTCTGTTTCTGTTTCGGTTTTTTGGTTTGGATGTTGGCTTGCTTTGGGTTAACTTGGCCAAAATGGGCGGGGGCGGGCCGACAAAAAAGGGCGTTGCTGCTGCCGCTGCCGCTGTTGCTGTTGTTGCTGCTGCTGCGGCGGCCTATGTTGAACAAATATTACTCATGGCTCTTGGCCTGGCCCGATCATGTTGAACAGCATAGCTAACACCCAAGAACAACGTGACGAACAACGAACAACCAGCCACAGCAACGCTCGCCGATCGTCGAACGATGAACAACGAAAGGCGAACAACGAACAACGAACAACGTGCAACGTTCAATGAGCGGCAAAGTCGGCCCAAAGCTGACTGCAAGTTGTGCTGACTGATTGTCATGGCACGATAATGAAATAACAAAATAACAAACTAACATTTCCATACCCTCACCAAAGCCAGTCCCATATGACCTGTGATTATCCAGCCTATAACAGCCTACATATGATGATTGAATGGCAAAATACGAATGCAGTTAATGGTTTACTTAGTTTTGATTATAACTTTTTTTATATTTCAAGTTTCGCCTGCTTTTCTCATGTTTTTATGCTGCATATAGTTGGAGTATGTGAGTTTATGTGGCATAGTTTCTTGGACAGAGACCAGCTAAAAGGAACGTGCAGCAACGCAAGGGGCGTTCTTAATACGTTTTCTTGCTTTTTGTCAGTTTGTCAGTTTTTTTCCTTTTTTTTTGTTGTTTTGTTATTTTGTTTTTGTATTTGCTTTTGTCAAACGAGTGCGACTTTGCTGGCTCTTCGGGGTCTCCTCTTTAGAATGCAGGTTGCGCATGCGCAGGGGAAAATTCGGGGAGGGGGAGGGGGGTCTTACGTGCAATATGTGGTATCATAATCATATTATTTATGATTGTATTTGTTCTGCGCCCGGCCGAACGGATACGTCGCCTCTCAATGGCAATGTGGCAACGTAATTGCCGTTTTGTGGTTTCCACTCGCTGCTACATGATGTTCGTGTGGTGTTGAATGTTGCCAAGTGGCACAGTGCCACCTATTTTTGTAGAACCCCATGAAAATATATATCGAAATTAGTGCGGGATTTCTTGTTTTCAAATTGCAGAACTTAAATGTTAAGTGATAAGTAAATGTTTTCAATTTGCAGAATTTAATGCTAAGTGATTAGTAATTAGTAAATAAAAACAAATCATTTCCCATCGTAAATTGTAAATATTTTAAAAACAGTTCCAAGAATCGATATGAAACTTTGTACTAGCAATTTTGAGAACTTTTTCCTTATAAAAATTATCATAGTTTATTCGGAAAGACCATAGTTGCGCAATTTGAGTTGCTGCTTAATGAGCCCACTGTGGCAATGCTGTTGCTCATTTTGCCAGGCATCTTTTGTGTGCCACTCACTTCACTTCACTTCACTCCAGCTCACTCCACATTCACATCCACATCAACTTCAACTTCAAATGGACTGGCGACTGGCCACAAAAGAGCATGGATCGATGGATGGCTGCAGTTCCATGGAGCATGTGTTTTTGCCATTTTCAAGGGCACTCGGTGTCTCGCTTCACGGGTGAAGGGGGCCGGAGGGGGGTTGGGGGTTGCTAAGGAGGCGGGGGGGTGGTGGTGTCCAGTTGACTGAAGCTGTCCAGCCCGTTGAAACGCTTATCGATCGCTGCCTCGATTTCGATTCCGATGCCGAGCCTATGAATCATTTGTCAATTGTTCCAAACGAAATGCAAATTGCTTTGGGCCTTTTGCCCTCCCTCTCTCCCTCTCCCTCGCACAGCCTGTTGCTTTCTCTGTCCCACATCTGATGTGGAGTGTGAATCATATATATAGAAGTCTATATATATCTGCATACATAGTAAATACGTTCATTTACCTGCTGAATGCGATTACACGATTGGTAACATGGCGAATTATTCACTCTGAAATGGTCATTTGAATATATTACGTGCAATGTGGCAATATCACAGCTCACATTGTCGAAATGGATTTTCTTTGTTTATCTATAAATTTAAGTTAACCAAATAATTCACTGCCCAGCTGCTTGTTGTTTTCCACAGGCCATATAGTACATACATATATAAAGGCCAAAGCTAAAACGATATAAAAGAAACCGAAGATACGGTAAGTTATTGAGAAATGATGGGAAATATGCAGCAGAAGAAAATGCAGCCATGCAAATATGCGTGGCGATAACGGAGCCTTGGACTCGACACCGAGTTGAGAGGGCCCCACCTCAGGCTACACTGCGAGAAAACTAAAACTTCGAAGAGTTTTAAGTGCTATTATTTCTATAAACCTTCTATAAACCTCCCAGTGAGATTTTGTGTGTATGCTTAGGTATGCGAGGTTGCGAATTTCGAACTTTCGTTTATTTGCAATCAATTATTGTCATTTTTTTGTGCAGTGCATCGCCTAAGCGCATGGGAGAACTTTTCCTCTCTGGGCCACAATTCATTTAGTTTCATTTCCATGGGCCAGTCTGGCGATTGAAGGCCACTGAGCAATGCACGGAGATAACTCCGCCTGATTCCAGTCGCAGTTCAAGCCCAACTTTGGAGTCCAAGTCCGGCCAAGTGGCGGTCAATGTTGCTGGCCGATGGCATCATGCTGTTCACACAGCCACGGCAGTAATCTACAAACATTTTTGGATGCAAAGTATGTATTTCGAATGGGGATCGAAGGGGGTGGTTGCAAGGGGCCAAGATCTATGCATATTGGTCCACTCCACTCGGCTTGTGGCCTCAACCACGCACAGTGGGCCGTCGCCATTTAAATTAAAAACACATTTCAAATAAATAGAAGAAACACAAAACACAAAACACGAAACACGAAAATCACACTTAAAACCAAATTGAAAATTTAATTAGGTGGATAAGGCGCAGCTTTGGAGTGATGAAATCTATTTGACAAAATAAGCCCATTTAATCCAGATTAAAGTTGCCTAATGTGGCCATAAACAATGGCCAACAAGGCGAGTTGAGTGGAAAGATGAAATAGTTCAACAAAACGAGGCTTTTCAATACAGGAATAATGTGAAAAACTCTTTTACAAAAAGTCCTAAAATCTGAGACATATACTAAATTCTTGCAATGATATCAAGTGATATTCTTAGTCATCCAATTTATTGTCTTTAGTTGAAAATCTATTACAATAATGATCTAACATAAAAAACTGTAATCATTTTATTTATTCACTTTTTTCAATCAGCGTTGCATGGCCTTTTGTTGGACTGTTGGTAATCAAATTTCGATTGGAATTCAAGCCAATGTCGAAGGGTTTAAATGTCACTCAAAAATAATTTGCGGAAAGGCATTTTCGACCACAATCGCTTGAACTTTATTCGCGGTACTAAGAAACTGAGCAACTGAGTAACTGAGCAACTGAGTAACTGAGCAACTGAGCAACTGAGAAACTGAGCAACTGAGGAGCCTTCGGTGGGTCATGTTCAGGTTCTAGGTTGCCCACTGAAATGGCAAGAAAACCACTGTGGTGCGAAGTGAGTTCGTGTAATGCGATTCAATCAATCCGTTCATCGCATTTTCCACTGCAGTCGACTGCAGTTGGCTTCAGTTTGGGTTCAGTTTGGGTTAGCAGCTGAATTGGCCGCCGTTCTCCAACGGAGTTGGCTTATTCACTTGCGATCGCTATCGTGGCTGCTGTGATCTTGGCCTGGTTGTCAAGTTTTCCCCCCACCCCAACTCCTAAAAACCCAAGTCTGCCCTATACCCTAAAACTAAAACTAAAACTAAAACCATCTAATAGGTGATGAACTATACTGCGAACTATTTCAAAGCATTTGCTAATGTATGCAAAACGAATATTTAATTAGATCTGAAGATAAAAAATTAATTTAACGCTCAGAATTAACTGCTGATTTATTCAGAGCAAATATTCACTTAGCTGAACTCTCACTCCTGGTTTTTCACCTGTGTGCCATTCACTCGTCACGCCCACCATTCCAACCATATGATTATCAACTAAATTGTATAATTTACTCCACTTGAAGGCGGTGGTAAGAGGGGGGTTTTGAATGGCTTGTATTCACTTCAAGTCGCTCGGCAAGTGCTCCGAAATTTGCTTTCCGATTCGGTTTAGTGAATGGAACTAAGTGGAAACAGAAACAAAAACAGAAACCGAAACATAAATAAGTTTACCAAAAATAGAGGCAGTGACTGACAAGTTGTTGGTGTTATTAGTGGCACACGAAGCAGAAATCGTGAAATGGAAGCCCAAAATGTGTACAAAACGAGTCGCATGAATAATCGAAGCAAATCAGAAACTTCAGAGTGAGTGTTTGAATAATCACATTACCTGCAATTGTGTTGGAGTTCTTTTGCGAACTAACATTTCTTACAAGCACATAAAGTGGCAAATAAAACGCTTAGAATAGAGCTGTATATATCTATATATATGTATATATATTTGAACAGTTTAAATTCCAGTTGATTGTTGATTTGATTTCTGTGTTTTTTGACCTACCATTTGTGAGTTGCCACTGCTGCATTTGCAGTGCGCTTGCAACGCGAGTATAAATCAAAGGCAAACAATTAAACATTCTTCGGCTCGATTCCCAGACAATGTGTTGCACCAACCAGCCCCCTCCACCTCCACCTCCCTCTCCCCCTCCCTATTCCCCTACCCCTGCAAACACAACCCCCCCATCCCCCATCCACAACCCTTGATTATGTCTTGGCTTAATTGCTGTAAATGTGCGGCTGCAGTTGGAGTCGCAGTCGCAATTGCCTGCCCATAGTTGGGTGTTGCACTTGGACACACTCGGCACACACACACCAGCACGCCGATGCACGGCGAGAAATAGTGTGAACAAGCAAAGTTTCATTCATCAACAAGCAAAGTTTCAGTCATGATATATGAAATCAAGACAGTGCATAAATCTTGAGTATTTACATCATTTGTTTTATGCTTAAGTTCTTCAATCTTTGGGGATACATTCTGAGATAAGATATGTTTCTTTTCTTACAGTGTAAGTTGTGGATTGTGTCGCAGTCTGAAGTTGTCTAAAATTTGACAGTTGTATGAGATTTATGACGCCGCGCACTCGATCATATTTGACTTAATTGACAGCGGCAGCCACGACAAACTGCCATCGGCATCTGTCAGTCGTCGCAGCAGCCGCAGAAAGAGACGCAAGATGTTGGTGCGACAGAGACAGAGCCATGGCGTAGGAGGAGGGTGGGGGGAGTAGCGGTAGAGGGGCGAAGGCGCTGAAGTCTTATTTGTCCATCGCTGCTCTAATTTTAGTCTGTCTCACTGATTGTAAGCTCTACGACAAAAAAAGGTGTAAAGTACCGGCGACCCCAAAAACTTGCCGCTCTATAAACCTTATCATCTTCTTCTTTCCATGCTCACCCAGCAGCTCATATTGCATACCCTGTACGCCGATTGGGGGGTATTATTATGACTTACTTTCAACTTGAAGTCAGCAACATAACTCAATAAAGTAATGGAACAAACTCAACTTTAATTTAGAGTTAAAAAGTAAATTTTAGAAATTATCTTGGATCGTTTATTTATTTAATCGAAAGAAAATAGGGTATGGAAAGTACGAGGTATGCACTAGTCGCCATAACTTTCTTTACATTCGAAATGCCTCGCGCGCATCAAAGAAATCAATTACAATGAAATCAGATTTTTTCGTGTTGCTCTTGGTTATCTTTTTGGGTCCCAACACTCCCCCCCTGGCCCCTTCCCTCCTCATATATTAGCGGTGGGCCAGGGGGTTTTTAAGAGGGCAACTGAAAGGGGGGGAGGGGTGCAGGGTTACTGCACTTTGACTAAGTGCGTCCGACGAGCAATAAAAATAATAAGAACGAGACGAAAGAGTGCGAGATTCGTGGCTCAGAAAGCGACGAGTGATGGCAAGGGGAATCGGGATGTGGAGGGGGGGAATGTGACCATAGCCACCCCCAGCCCCCTGCCACACCCACTTATTCGTAGATGCCATTCGCCCACCATAAATTGGACACATTGTTGATAAAGCGCAACTTTATACGCTTTATATGAAGCTTTCTGTGGATTTGTGTGCGTTTTATATGCCTGCGGTCACGGAGAGAAAAACAACAGCATTACACAACTTTTTCAATCAAAAGTGTTTGCCAACACAATAATCGCAATTCTATCGATGGGAACCGCAGACCAAATGATATAGATTTTAACGATAATGCAACTCAAAAATGCTAATGATAGAGATTTTAAAGGTAATTCAACTGAAAAATGCTATTAAAATCCTAAACTTGGTGGTGTTTTCTTTGGTTAGATAACTCTACGCAAATGATAAAAAGCAGTTCTTTTTTTTGACAGTGTGTTTTAACCAGACGCCAGCATCGTCATGATGATGAACCCCATCGACTGCTTAATCATCGTCCGCCTTTGTCATCATCATCATCATCATCGACATCATCTCCATCGTGGACGTCATTGCTGCAGGTCCCGTCCCATCAATGGCTTTCATCATTCAACATTGTTATCAGTGTTGGCGCTGTATGGCAACAACAGCAAGAAGAACAAGAACAACAGCACTTGTCGTGCCACACATGCCACACAACTCCCTCTGATTTGCCACCCGTTAACTGGGCTATGAAATTACGCTGCAAAAATAGCGAAATAAAAACCAAAAACCCAAAAAGGGCGAAAAAAGACAATATAGGAAGCAGCCAGGAGACGCGAATAAATGCTGATAATGTTGAATGTGCCGCATAAAATGACAGCCGCACATATCCAGATCCAGAGATATAGCCAAAGCCAAAGCCAAAGCTATAGCCGCACTTAGATACAGATACTGCTGCTGCTCCCAAAGACTCTTAATGAACTGCGGCACAAAAAAGTTGCTGACATGGGGCAAAAGATGGATTTTGGTGGCAAGGGGATCTCACTTATACTTAGTAGGTGAGAAATGGATATCTGCTTGCGAACTACATTCTTGAGATGCAAAGTGGCATATTATCACGTATTAGATATAACAATCAAATATATAAAATGAGCTAAGAATAATAATAACAGAACTTTGAACTTTAAAGAGTAAGAAAAGAACACGGAAATAAATATAAATATGCGAAATATACATGAAATATCTATAGATAAATACCAACACGAAATAGTAATATTTATATATTTATAAATTGCCAAGAGATATTTATGTATATTGAAAAAGCTCAAATCCATATTGCCATTTGGCCATATGGAGTACCCATATCGAATGAGCCATATTTGGTGTTCACAATTCGCTCACTTTTTAATGGCCCAGCGCTTTGTTTTTCGATTTATTTCTGCTGCGTGATTTGGCTTAATAAATGTTTATTTGCATATTCTTCTGGCATTAAGCCCTTTATTTTTTGGCATTTATTTAATTGGTATATTTGTCACTCACACTCACACGCACACTCACACAGACGCAGACGGACGGACACTGAATACAAATTGTTATGGCCGAATTTTTTATTAATATTTACATAAATCCATTTCTGCTCAGTTTTCGTTTTTTTTTTTTTTTACTTTTTTTCGCTTTTTTTTTTGGCTGCCCGCAATTTTTTTCGGGTCGCTTGTTTATTCCATCATTCTGTGTTTTTTTTCTTCTGGTATTTATTTGCTGTTTTGTTTTAATTTTTGTGTGTGCAGCTCGCTTCCTTCTGTTTCTGTCTGCAGGCGTTTTGTCGGTTGATAGATTGCAGCTGGTCGAGGGTATCTGGTTGCCCCAACAGCTTGCATACCCATTACCATTGCGCTGCAGAGGGGTTGCCTTGACTCAACAGCTATTTATTGCATTTATTATGAATATTTTGCATTAATACTCAAAGTTAAGATAAAATACTTTCTACCCTCTATAAATTACAAATTAGTTTATATTTTAATAAAAGTGTGTGGGTAATAAGTTATTAGCCTTGAATTCTGTTGCATTGAGTAGCTGCCAACATGGCGGATGAGCATTCTTGTGCAGCACTAAACACAGCATCAGGCAATTCGATCAGTTTCCGCTTCCTGTCGCGCATTTCTGCTTCTTGCCGCGCTCTTTTTTATGCGTTTCTGCCAATTTTTCATACATGTGTGTGAGTCCGTCTGGCCGTGTGTGTGTGTGTGTGTGTGTTGGTGCGCTGAGAAAATTGCCCAGCTAATGGCTATTAAGGCAGACAGAAAACTTAAAACTGAAAACACACAAAACTGCGAGCTGGAAACTGAACTGTGAGTTGCAAACTGAACTGAACTGAGCTGCAAACTCGAATTGGGACTCGAAGTCCTCGTGAAATGCTGTAGCTGAAATGCTTTGGCGTTCCCAAATTGCAAATTGCATTTGTCGCTCGTTGAGTTCTTGTTCCATTTACAGTTCCAGTTCACATTTTGTTGCTCCTCCGACTCGCTTTTTTCTTAGCTAATTTATTATTGAGACTCGTTTTCCTCCGCCCCTTTCCGCCCATCCGTCAAACGAGCTGTCAAATTATTAAGCGTTACGCGGACATGGGAACTCTTCCAGAAGCCATGGTCAAAAGGATTCACCCACCAAGATTTGCAAGGCGCCCTATGTATAATTACTTTCAATGGGTATATACATACATATGTACATATGTGAAGTACTTCTACTAAATGCTACCAAGTAATTGATAATTAAATTGTTTAAATAATAATTAATTGTTTAAGGTTTAACTTAGATAGTCTTATACTCTGTTCTATAATATGCATTACTTTATTATTTTGTTAAACTTCTTTTGTATCAGTATAGACAGAGGTTGGTTTATACATATAGTTCAGTTAAAGGGTATGTGTTAGTGCTTATGAATATATTAAAGTCGTTATGTACGAGTGCTACGCATAGCAGCCAGTCAAAGCCACCAAGATTGATCACCATTAGAAGAGTCCATCCTTTTGCTTTTCTTTTCTTTTATTTTCTTTTCATTTCATTTCGTTTTATTATATTTTTGTATGCTTCTTTGCGCTTGTTGCACTTTTCAAAGGCTGAACGGCATTTTCAGGGGCAGCTTGGCAATTCGTCACAGGGGGGCGGGAGGGAGCGGGGGGGTGCGGAAATTAGGGGAAAAGGAGGGCTCACACTTGACCATAGACCATAGACCATAGAGCAACTCACACCCGCGCCCTTCTTTGTTCACACTCCGCATCGCAAGTAATTCATCAGCCACGCATTCCCATTGTTTCCCCCCCCCTGACTTGCCACCCCCCGCCCCTCAAGCTCGCCACTCCGCTGACGCATGACACCCCCACCTGTGCGCACCTCCCACCCCCCCGGGCAACACACTCCCCCCTCCGCTCCAGTCCACTCCACCAGGAAGACGGATGTGAACACGGAACACGCACTTGCCGTCGATTTGCTTAATTAGTGAGCGTAAGAAGGCCGCAGGGCTACACAACACAAATTTAACAACAATTTCATCAATAATAATAAATAATGTAAAATAATAGTATATAAAAAAGTTATATTCTCTCTACATAATTTGCTTAAATAAGAATTGCAAGCCTAACTTATTTGAATAAATATCACATACATACAACTATGATTTCCACTAACAATTTGTGATGCATTACAAATCTATAAATCTATAAAGACAGGTATTTGGGTATTTTTTCGCAGTGTAAGCAGCCTAGTAAAGCCTTAGGCCAAACATAAAATTAGCAAGTAACCTCAAAAGTTGGGTATTTTTTAAGTTTCGCGAGGAATACAGAAAAGGTAGGGTGCACTTTTGAAAGTCATTTTTCACGAAGCTCTCGAATGCTGCTCTATTCCTACGAAAACTTTCCCCTTTCTTGGCTTTGGTGATGTACTTTAAGTATTTAAGTATTTGTAGTTTCGCCTGAAGGGTCGACAAAGTTCTGTGTGATTCTGATTCTGTTTCTGATTCTAAGTAAAGCTAGATATCCATCTCGATTTTATGCACTCCGTGGTTTTCAGTTTCTTTGGGGCTCTTGTGTTTATGGGTCTTGTGGTTCTTATCTCGTTGTGTCGTCGATCAGAACTTCGCTGGGCTGCACTCACAACATCTATCTTGCTATTTTTCCATTTGGTGTGGTTTCTATGGCTATTTCCCTATTTTCCTATTTCCCTATTTTTCCCTAGTTTTTTCTATTCCTCCCTCGATTCTATATCGCTTTGTCGCACGCGTTTTTCATGGTCGAGAAAGGTGCGTGTGAAGTTTTTAATTTTCAACATTAATTCAGAGACAATTCGTTGTCTCTAACTTTTTTCCAAAGGCGACGAAGCGTGTCCAATTTTTTCTGTTTTTTTTTTACTTCTTCTCTACGAACTTCTGTTAGTTTAGAAATAAAAAAGTAAAAGGGAAATTAATGAGCTGTGCTAAATCCACAGAATGTCAGTGCAGAAATCAACAGAGTGTCAGACAGCAAAGGAGTTTGGAGTCCGCCGTCCATAATGAGTCCTAATGGCTGGTGCTCCACGGCCACCGGCAGCTGTTCCAGATCCCCAACATCCATCCCCTGTCCAGATCACAGAGTTTCCCCAACGAACGAAGTTAGGTGTCAGCAGGCTGATCCTCACCCAGGTGGGAGAGGGCGTGGCTGCAATTTGACTCGCAATCGGAGGACTCAGGTAGAATGCTCCACCAGTTCCATGCTTCCATGCCATGTGGCAGGCTCCTCCTCGCTGCTCCTGCTTGCCCCACTGCGTGCCCGATCGCCTCTCAGCCTTGGACACCTTAGCCTTGGGGCACGTGGCTATCATTTGTGTTCGGGGTCAATGTCTGGCTATGGTTTTGGATCCTGCTTTGCTGGTAATGTACAAAGGACTTTCGAAGCCAACAGGTACAAAGCTTAAAGTGGAACTTCAAAGTCCATAGAATGTTAACTTTAAGATGCATATACAATTTATAAAATACTTTCTATTGGCATTGAAAAAGTGTTTATATTTGTGATTTACGTTTGCTATGTCAACTAGTGTTGTTTAAAGCGTTTCGGTTTGGCGCTTAAGTTAATATTTCGTTGATCGGTTTTCTTTTTCACCCAAATTGTTTCTCATGTTTCGCTTTTTGTTTTTTTTTTGTTGCTCTTCTCTCTGTCAAACCAGCAGCCATTCCCCTTTTACCACTTCTTTCTCACCACATTGCACTCAGAGAAAAAAGGTGTTGCCATTTAAGATATTTTTGAACGATTATAACTAGAGACTAGCTGAAAACAAATCAAATATTAAAACTCGTATGCCTTTAATACTTTCTGACCGGGTTAACTTACTATCATATATGTGCTCGAACCAAAGTGAGCAGCATTTTTTCTCGGTGCACATCTGAGGACCCCCCTCGATCCCTCCCCCCCCGCCGCACCCCTCGCTCTTGTCTGGCACTTTGCTATCTGGCTGTAGATTTATTGTGTGAATTGGCATTGACAAAGTGCATTTGATTGGTTCTCGTTGCGATGCGTTCGGCTTGCGTGTCCGTCCAGCTTCCCCCCCCCCCAGCTCAGCCCCGCCCCCTTACGCCTCTTACTGCCCCCCCTCACCACCCCCCCTGCTCTCACTGCTCTCGCAGCCCCGCCAACCGACACTCACTCACTCATTCTGCTTGTCTGTCGTTTTTAATGTGTTTTGATAACAATTCCATTAAAAGTGAAGAAGTTTATAATAATAATTTCGAGTAGCCGAGAGGCTGGACGGCCTGTAGCTGCTTTTATTTCTTTTTCTCGGTCAGATGATGATGATGCTGCTGCTGCTGCTGCTGCAACGCCGTGTTCCTGTCAAATTGCATTGATTTTTCTGGTTTTGTTTCGCTTTTTCTCGTTACACTGCGAAAGAAATTATCCGCGGATAATGCAAGCTTCATAATAATAATTGCTTTAAAACCGCGTGTGGAATAAATAAATTACAGATGGATTTGGACAAATACTACCATATATTATATCACTAATATTTTATTAAAGTTTACTGAAGTTTACTGCAATTACTATTACTATAGGGTATGCTTTAGTCGCGCCAGCTCTGCCACTGCGATTACTCGTTCCATTTTTAATTGATTGTTGTCTGTCCATCACATCACACCGAGCAGATAGATGACCATATAGGATATAGCATAGCATATATCTATGGCTAAGTGCGTGCTTCCGATGGCAGAACATATATCTACATATATATAAATGTATGTATGTATGTATATAGAGTTCGTATTGGAACGGTGGCATGTACATGCTATATAAGTTAACCCACATGCCATGTGCTTTATTGCATTCAATTTTCTGTTGTTTGTCAATTAGTTGTTATTGCATTTGTTGTTATGTGCCTGCTCGTGTTCATTTGTTGTTGGCCAACGCATTGTTATTGCTGTTGCTGGTTGCTGGTAGCTGGTAGCTGGTTGCTGTTGTTGGTGTTGAATTTGAAGCCAAACAGCCAAAGTTTTAATTGGCTGCATTATTTATTGTTTTTCACTCCGTCGAGCAGCCACAAATTTCCCATCTCTGCTCCTGCTCCTGCTCCTCCTCCTGCATCTGCATCTGCATCGCATTCATCTGGCATTTTCCCTTTTGAATTTGCCCATTTTCGTTGAATACCCATAATGCATTTAATATTTGCTCAAGTTGCGTGAGTTTGTGCGCCGTAAGCCCATCCAAATTACGGCGACTCCCAAAGCTTCTGAGCTCATTAATAATTTCGCAAAAATAATATACAAAAATCGCTTTACAAAGCGCTCGAGTGTAAAAATGAATTGAAATTTTCTCAACATTTATTATTTTGTTGGTACATTTAAATAAACGCTGCCAATTGAACATTTGTGTACTGGACGCAAATGAATCCCCGGCATATTAATCACCTTGGACGGCCGTCCGCGTAGTGACGAAGCGCACCTGGAGAGCACCCGCTCCGACGAGAACGGTCACCAGCTCAAGGGAGCGTAGATGGAGATTGGATGCCTCCGATGGAGTATGTGCAGCAAAGTGGATGTCCAATCCTCGAGGATGATCATCCAGGAGAAACCTTCCAGCAGAATGACGGCGATGTCAAGGTAAAGTTTCTTACTTTTGAATTAAAGATTTATGCTTTTAAGTATCACGCTTGGGAAATTTTTAAAGAAATTTATAATCATTTTAATGACGAAACATAACATTTCATGAAATCAGCACTGTCGTATGTTGAAGGTGCGTTCGTCACTACTTATATTATCGCTTTAAGAGGACAAAATGATTGAAAAGACTTTAAAAAGACAATGCTGCATTGAGTAAATGCAAAAAGGGTTTAGCCTTCGATCTGATTAAAAAAAAACAAAAAAAAAACTCAACGTTACAGAAACCTCCATTGAAAGGAATACATTTATATTTACGCAGAGTACCATTTTGTATTGAAAAATGAAAATTTTAAACAACCATAGTGGGCTTGAAGCCGATGGATAGCTGCGCTGGCACGGATATAAATAACATTACAACACACATGCAGGTTCCGTAAACAATTACAGGTGCTCAAACAAACCAGTAACAAGGTAATTCCCCCCGTGCCAAACGGAAACCTGGACTCAACATGGCAATCTATCTGCTCCTGATTCGCCAGGACACAGCTGCTGGGCCATCCACTATTTGTAGAGCTTAAAAGGACAATGCGAGGGGCAGCATAGTGGCAAATGCACTTTGAAAAATACATATAAACAATATTACAATGTTTATGTTGTTCATGCTGTTTATCTTGCTTACTGAAGGCGCATGCACTGCTATTTACAAGGGGATATATAATATATTTAATTTGATATTTAATTTCCTCTACTAAAATTCTAGAACAGTGTGGCAAACTTAAATAAATATGTTCTAATTATGTTCTGTGTACCGAAGGGTTGCGATCCACACCACGCGTGAGTAGTGTGTGTACTTATAATTATTTAACTCTTTCGCATGTAAAATCCTCCCCCTGGAAAACCCTGCCCCTCCCCAATTCCCCCACATGATGTGTGGCAAACATAGCGCCAGATGAAGATTAATTATGCGAGAGGAAAATTCGTAACATTTTTCATGCTTAATCTTATAACGCAATTCGAAGGAACGAGCCAACTGGAGAGGTGGCACGTGGTATAGAACAAAACTAACTTATTAATTATAATAATTGTTTCATGTGCATAGAGTCCTCATCTATTTACCCACTCCTCGCTGTCCTTGTATCCCCAGCATGTGTCACCCTCTGGAGCGAAGGGACATGTGGATGTGGATTGGGATTGGGATGTGGATGTGGATGTGGCCATAGTTATGTATGGTCTATATCGCGGACCCGAGGGGCCAGCTGTTCCATGGAGTGCGGGTCTTAAGTGTGGGCTTTGAAAAATGATTTCCAGCAGCTTAGGCCGAGGCCTGGGAAACCGACAAACTAGTTTAGCCATGGACAATCCCGAAAAAGCCAGTCGAACAGACCAACAACGCCGCTGGACATCGTCGCTTTTGCCATTTGACCTGATCACCAAAGCAAGTGGCTCCTCTACGAATATGGAATGCTCTTCACTTACCTTTTGTATGTATTAATGAGAATATAATGTACATTGTATATTGTAGTTTTGTAGTGATTGCTTGTGGAATATCACTGCATTAAGTTAAAATCGTGACAAGCTTCTAATTTCACCAGATAGCCCAACACACGGCCACTGCCACACACAGTGCTTTGATTTACTATTTATAACACATTTTAATGTATTAGCACCCCGCATACCAATTTTCCCAGATATCGTATCAGCCAAAGTCGAGTTCCATCAGCCTAGTCTGCATACAAGAAGCATTTTGACTGTTTTTTTGGAGTCTTATGGCTGGCAGAAGTGTTTGTACCCTGCATACGATGTTGTTCGGTTGTTGTTCCATTTGTTGTCCAACGACTTTTAACAACTGCTACCTGTTTAGGGCTTAGAGGAATTCCATTTCGGTACCACTTAAGTGGCACCCGCTGATCCCGACCCAGCCGTGAACCCCGTAAACCCCGTGAACCCGAGCGGGGACATTAATTTTATTGTTTTGACTGTGCGCACGATCGAAATCTTTGTGGCTCTGGCTTCGTTGGATTCTGTGTTCTGTGCTGTGAGCTCTAGGTTCTTGGGGTTTCTGTGTTTCAGTTATTGATAGTTCCAAATTAGGGTCAACTATGCGGTTAGCAGCAGCCCCAGTTCCAGGTAGCCAATATCATCTGTTTTAATTACGCGCCGAGGTGAGCCTGGTGAGTCCAGAACCTCGATAAGACTCCGATGCCTCTGCAGGTGTTTCCAGGCAGTTAGCAGGCGCAGCTAATGTCCGAGACCCCACAACACCATCAAATCGGATGGGAATGGAATTGGAATTGGGATCCGGGATTGGGAAAGGTTGGGAATCCCTGGGGAAATCGAAATCGAATTCAATTTCCTTAACACTTCAATATGATTTAGAAACTGGAGCAGTTTCCCCTTCCTCGGAGGTAAGATTCATCATATTATATGGTTTATAAACCTAAAACCATTCAATAATTTTGTTCTTGTTCTTGTTTTGGTTTTTTTTATTATTAATCACTCCTTAAGTTTAGTTTTAGTTTTTAGTTACGCGTTCTGCTCATTTGATTTGGTTTAGTTATTTTGTTTTGTCTGCTCTTAAACATCGTACATGTTCTAGAAAATATGAATTTGGTTTTATTACATTGTCCACACTTGGTGTATATAGTATATATATATATATATATATATGTATATATATATATGGTATAGGTGTATATAACGCATGCTTGTATATCCGTTACACAGTTATATATCAGTATATATGCATCTGGTTACGTTTGTGTCCGCGAACATTGTTCATGATCTAGTTTCAGCTCTTCTTATATATAGACATACCATATCAGGATATGGGGATATAGGGATATAGGGGGATATGGAGGATTTTAGGGATTTGGAGGATTTGGGTTTGCTTTTGGGGTTTGGGGGATTGGTGTATATGGTGTGGTATGAAACAGAACGTTAACACAGATGAGAGCCTTAGAAAAAATACGCATAGATGTGGGTCCGGAATACATGTATATAAATCTGTACGTCTAGGTATAGGCAAGGTATATAGGTTGATCGCCTCGTATTGCTTCGATCGTGGCTCTACCAATCTAGGTCTCTAAGTGTGTGTGTGTGTTGGTGTGTGTTTGTGTGTGTGTTCGAGTGAGAGTGTGTAGATAACTTGATTCCCTTCTGGCTGGTTGTGTGTGTATATATATTAGTCCTACAATATGGGTATGCCGCGATTATACAGTTTTGGGGATGAACAGTTTATATATCAGAAGACCAAGTTACCATTATAAGTCGTTAGCTTTTGTAGCCTTCAATTTTTGTTTAGAACAACGATTTTCAATTTTCATTTCATTTCATAATTATAATCTTTTTTCTTTTCTCTTGTTTCTTTTTTCTTGTTTCTTTTGGTTAGTTGCAGGATCCACTCAAGAGCGAAGCCATTACCCCCCCGGTTCCTCTCCCTGGATCTTTGGTTGTCTCCTAGGCCATCGCCGTCAAGTCCCTCGAAGAATGCAACTAGTAGGGATACAGGTTCTTGCGCTTGAGCTCCATGTCCAAGTCGGCCAGCTGCTGCAGGAATCCGTCATTCGGCCGGATATCGCGCCTCATCCGCACCGTGCGTATCGCGTCCACCGCCGACATCTTCCGGCAGATCATCAGGTAGGCCAGCACACAGGTGGCCGATCGCGACATGCCCACCAGGCAGTGCACCAGGATCTTGCCTACGGAAGGAATAGCGGGATTAGTGGTGAGTCTTATGGGGGTTATCATGGTGGTAAAGGATCCAAGCTCGTTTCAAATGGATATGGGGATTTGAATTTACTTTGATTTTTAGAATAAACTAAAATTGGAACACGAGTAAGTTACAAGTCTGGGTCACCTTACTGCATATAGGAACTGCTGTACCTTCTGCAGCTAAGATGGGTTATTGAGAGCTATCATTGGTACCCAGAAATCAATATTTCTAGTAGTGAAGTCGATGAAGAAGTTTTATTATTCAAAATCAATAATATCTCATTTCAAGCAAACGATCTATAAACATTCGCGAAATACAGAGCCCTTCTGGGTCACCAAACACAGAAACCAGAAAAACCACACGGTTCCATCGTTTCCATTAGGACTTTAAATGAATTCCAATATTCTAATATTCTATATTCTGATAATATCCATTGGTTCTGCTTACTCTGGACCCAATATACCCCATCACTTACCGCCGCTGCTGATGGCGCTGTCGATGAACTTGGAGGCCACGTAGAAGTAGCGCGAGATGTCTGTCGTTGGGGCGTCGACCATGGGGAAGCCCATGTACCTAAAAACACAATCCTTATGGCTGCGTCTATTGCACAAACAAACACACACACACACAGTACACACAACAAACAGCAACAACAAAGTTGAGCCAAAATCGTGGTGATAACGGATAATGGTGATGATGTTTCAGTGCAATACAATAATGATAATGAAGAGTGCCACAAATATTGCATTTACAAAGGTGACGAAAAGGAAAAAAAAAGGAGAGAAAGAAAAAGAGAAAGAGGAATATTTTGTGAAAGAAATTTTGAAATGTGTGGAAGTGCAGAAACAAATCGAAATCAAAACAAAATATGAACAAATTTAGAGCGAAAGTTGGCGCAAATTTGCATTCCTTTTCGATTGTTCATGTTGTTGCCTCTTGTCGGTTCAGCAAGTTCATCAGGATCAGCAAGATCTGCCAGATCCTTGGACTAACCTGATGCTGGGCATATCCCGGTAGTAACTGTGTCCAGTGTCCACCTGGCCATACCGACATCCCTCGGCCGCGTTCAGCACGTGGGTGATGCCCATCAATCTCAGATACGTCTTGTTCTTGGCCGCCGCGCTAATATCAAATGTAAATATATCATATCATATCATATATATAATAACTTAACAAATATATATTAACTTACGCATCACCAATGTAGATGCCCGGATAGACCTCATCACAGTCAACGTCGTGGATGGCGCACTCGGCGCGCCTTAATCCTGGAAGTGCCCGGCTAGGAGCCATCGAGTAGTGCAGGACTCGCTGCAGCTGGCGTCCTGTGGTCTGTTCGGAGGTCTCCAGGCGGCTGGGCGACTGCAGGACGAACATAGGGATCACATTAAATGGATGGGCTCCAAGTATTCATGAACAGGCAGTGAAAGTGGGGTTTACTTTCCATATTATACGATACACACACAGGTGGATCAAGTTTTAGTAAATGACAAAGCTATTAGTTTCGACAGATTTTTGCAAACCCCATCAAATGATAATACAAATAATAAAGTCTATTTAAAGTATGAAAGCTTTGGCATTGAAAATCGATTCGGCAGCACCTAAAAGTCCTTCGGTAATTAGATTTTGTGGACATTCTTGGCAGGCCTCTGAAGATGCCCCCACCTCACATGACATCATTGTCCTGGCGACAATTGCCAAAAAAAAAAGAAAAAACAAAAAACAAAAAACAGGGAAATAAAATGCCTTGGCTTGCAGATTTATGGCAAAGGCGAAGGTCGCAATTTGGTTACAAAAGATGACAAATCAGACGGATTGAGGGGAGGTGGAATCGGGGCATTTCCTATATATAAATATATATATATATATGTATATATATATATATACCCATTTATATGCGATTTGTTGTCTGACAATCTCAGGGACAGAAAGTGAAAACTATGTCTTGCCTTTTGTGATGTCTTACATTCTGTTTTCCCTATTCGAGACCATTTTGTTGGCTATCGACTGTCTGACTTGTCATAATACCATCACCTGGGTATTTGGAGGGGGATGGGGGGAGGGGGGCCTAAAGGGTTTGGGGCCATTGGTGTTCACGTTTCGGAAACTTTTGCTTTTTGTCGCGGCATGCGACCCTGAAATTGAAAATAAGCAAAACACGTTGGCGGGATCGAGAGAATATATAAAGATATATATTATATAAATTTAAAGCATCTGTCGCCAGAGTTCTTTAACATTTTGCCGCTGATCTATTGTGACTGATCTATGGCATATACGTCTCTCTTTATATTTATACTTATATTATATATAGTATAGACCGCGATTGAGATGCTTTTCTATGCGCAAGGTGTGTGTGGGTTAATTGTTCTAAATCTGTTGATGAAAAGCCCCACAAGATGTGGACATTATTTATAGCATTATTCTCGCCGTGGCCCATATATCCGCCAGATACGAGTGTTATGTGCTGTCGCACCAGAAGTATGCGAAAATGTATCTTCAACTTTGGTTAGTTGCGAAATTCGAGCAAATCAAGCGTTTTCGATGTCACCAAACAGCACAATTTGAAGTTGAAAACACAGTTTGGATTCCACATTTAAAAAAAAGCTCATGCAAAGATACTTTTCCGGAGACTGGACAAACCTGATAATAGTGGGGACTATATCTATCGCCGATACTGCTGCTGTATCTGTCTGTGAGAAGCTGAAAAAGTATTTGAAAATAAATCATAGGGGGCATGAAAAAATGAAAAAGTGGTAAAGAAGTAGATGTTGCATGTTTGTAAATAACTAAAATTAAAGATATGAATGCATCCCAATTCCCTGTGAAATATTTTATACCAAAGCGTAACACAATACGAAATGTATCTGCAAGATAGCCTAAATATATCCCATGCCAAGCATTCTGGGCATCAGGTGAAAACGGAAACTAGTGGCAGAGCTTTTCCTCAGGTGAGCGAGTGAAGCTGCGCCTTGACCTTGTCCCGCTTGCCAAGAAAACTGCGCTCCCACCCACGCGCCCACCGATTTGCATCTAAAAATACTTGATAGAAACTAAATTACTCACCGATGTGCGATGAAAAACCGAACGCCAGTGGCAGTGGCAGTGGCACAGAGAAAATATGTATTGGAGCAAGTGGAACCCAGCAACGAATTTGTTGTCTGTGACTCATCCCACGCCCCCGTATCCCCAAGTATCCCCCTCTGTACTATATATTTATATGTATATATATATCCATTTGTGAGGCCCGCATGACAAGACAATTAGCTGGACACGACAAATCCAAAGGGGGCGGGGCGGGGGGTGAAAGGGGGCGAAGTACCAGATACGAAGGCACAACAAAATCGAAAAGCGAGTGAAAAACACTGGCATGATTGAATGTCGGAGCGGTGCCCCAACTAATCGCCAGCATACATGCACGGATATAGCCAGATAGCCAGATATATAGCACCATTCCATTCCCCCACCGATATTCCCTACCCCCCCTCTGCCATGAAGCCTCTAAGCGATTCGTGCGAGTGTATCTGCATCTATTGGCAACTTTGAAAGCGCTCGTATCTTATTATAGCCGCTTTGAAAACATTTGAAAGCAGTCAACAGACAGACACACAATACCTGCGAGGTGCCACTTGTAACTTTTCCACCAATTTGGCTGTGTGGCATGTGCACCAAGACTTGAAAAGAGCAAAAACCATTCAATAAAAAGTATTTGGGCACTGCATCAAAATCTAAATGCAATCTTCTTATGAACTAGTTCTCGCTCGGGTCAACCACACTGCAGTCATAATAATGAAGTCATAATCTCGTTGCGATTGCGATTGCGATGGAGATTGGGATTGATGTCCTTTGGCGCCGCTGGGTGGGTCAAGTCAGGCAGCCAGGCAGCCAGCCAACGATTGACCCACATGCGCTCCACATGTTGCGGCTTGCAGGTGGCAACAGTTGGGCAACTACTTGACCTCTGGGCCCCACACAGTTCCCTGCCGTGGATCCGATTGCCTGCTCCGACGGCAGGAAGTGCAGCAAACTAAATGGAAAATGGTAAATGGAAAATGGAAAAACAATGCCACTGTGCAACAAAGTGGGGCACGAAGGAAGGATGGCGGCTAGACAATGCAATCAGCTAAATAAACTCTACGAACTAAGGAAGGACGAGAAGGGAAATTATGCGGTCAGCCTTGCAAAGCTTGCCATTTGCTTTTGCTCAAAAGGATATAAGGTATAAGATATAACAAGTCATTCTATTATAATATAATAACCATAAATATCATTAAGGATATGATTTAATAATAATTTGTAGATCGAAATATTCAAATGTTATTAAGCATTTATACTTTAACATTTACTATTTAGTAAATATGGTAGTTCATCCATATACAAACTATGCCCATCCGCAAACTATTCCATCCGTATATTTATTAAAGAGTTTTTTTTTTGTAATTTATTCGCGATTTACTTGCTCGGCCTTGAGCACAGAAATTCCCAGAAATAGAAATACGAGAGCGAGATGAAAAACACGAACAGCAATTTTCCCAAATTCATTTTTCAAGTGTGAAAATGCTCGACAGAAAATGTTGGAAATCAACACAAACCCAAAATCAAGAGCAACAATTAATTTTCAAGCAAAAAAAAACCAAAGAATTTACATAGCTTTTTTCGTCTGGCCAACGGCATTGATAAATTCGTACATATAGATATGACACATACATATACATATATAATCTATATAGCTATATAGATGTATCTGCATAATCTGCATAGTTTTTGGGCACTCGGCAAATGCAAATCGCATTGACATGCAAGCCAGTATCCTGCAGTAACTTTTTTTGTTATTGATTAAACAGCCAAAGAACCAGTTTCCCCCCAAAAAGGAAAATGTAAACAAAATTCCCTAGATAATTATGAAAAAAACTGAAATAACTGAAAGAGACATTCCTCACTCGATTTCCCAGCATTGAAGGCGAAAAACTTTGGCAGCCGCGCGAATCAACGAAACGAAGCCAAAGCGATTTCCCACATTGCAAAACTACAACTAAATTTCAATTAAATGCGCAATTCATTCGATGCTTAATTTGCCTTTTAAGGCGGGCACGTTTATGGCTTGCGAATGATATTTACATACATATATACACATTCCCCATCAAAAAGGCGATCCACAAATTTATGCATCTGCCATGCAAATGCGATGGGCTTGAGAGGGTTAAGGATCGCCATTAAACGATTTACAACAATGAATTGTTAATAAAAGAAATTATAAAAAAGTAAATAATTCAATAACTTCGAGTATAAGGTATCAAATACCTAGATTGAACTGAATTTGGTACTTTTCAGTATTCAATATTATATCTATCTATAAAGATAATAAGCATATACAAGCACTGCACTGCAAATATGGCATTTATTTATTAAAGAATTTTGAATAGGGAAGTAAGTTAGTTAAATAATAATTTTCGCCATATCTACGCGAATATTTCTTCCATTTCCCAAGGCCGACAACAGATCGTCGATCGACCTTGAGCTTGGGGAAAACGCATTCCCCCGTTTTGGGTGGGTTTCCAGCTCGATCCAAATGGGGAAGCGCTTTCAAGTCGCCGCCATTGGCTTCAGCTTCTGCCGCAGCTGGCACAGAGAGAGAAAAAACTCAGATTTTATAACCAATTTTAGTTTGGTTTTTAAAAATCTAAGTTCTCTAAAAACATTTCTATGCAAAAATTAATATGTGTAGAATAAGAATAAATGCGCTGATCGGAGATTTTATGAAACTTTTCCTGCTTCGATGGGATTTTCAACATAAATGGCCTAGAACTCGAGCTGAACCCGACTTTTTCTCAGTGCAGCTCCCAGCTCCAAGCGCTTGCCTTTCGCTTTCTGCTCAATCAGGCGCAACAGCTGCGATGCGATGCGACGCGATGCGACACGCCCACAATCGGCACAAAGCGTCTATATATAGTATTTACCTACAATACACAACACACAACACACACAATATGTGGGCCTAAACGTTGCTCTATCGATTGTTCAATTAGCGCTCTCGATGGGCTTGACACTGAGCCAGCAGCTCAAACGGCGGCGGCAGCGGAAAACGGCGATGACATTGACATTTCAGCCAAGCTCTGGCTATATGTCTATATATATATATGTATATATGTATATAGACTTTACACCCAAGTCCATGTGGACTTGAGAGCTCTTCACAATGGCCATTACACGGAAGCCGGGCAATTAATTTGGAGCCAGCGTTTATTTGAAATCGCGAAAGAGCAGGCTGGAACTTAATGCGCTTCATTGCCTCCGAATTCATTAAGTTTTCGCCTTCGATTTGGTGGGTGTTTCAAGTTTGTTGGGTGTTCCTGCTGTTTGGCCCACTTCATTTTCCGTTTTATAATCAACTTAATTGGTCCACGCGGCGTATGAGTAATCTGCTTTAGCCAGCCCACAAAAGACAAAAAGCCAAAAGCCTATTACCAACGAACCGCGTTTTCTTTTTGGGTCAATCAAATCCAGTGCAGCGTCACTAATGCGGTTAGTCTAATGCTAATGACCAGTGGCTAAGCTTTTTGTTTTCAATTAGAGCAAGGGGTCTCCATTTAATGGCACATTTTTAAGTTTAATCGGGGAATGAGTGCAGTGCTTACAAGCCAACTATTTCTAGACAATGTGCTGTATTTTAGAAATAAAGTAGCTGCACAAGTTCTGGGAGCAGCAATTCCAAGGACATGGTGACCCAGCGCACCGTGCGGTGGTGACCCACAAAAAAGTAGGCGCCAAAAGCGAGTTAATGCCAGGATAATCGCCTGATAAAAGCCACAGACAAAGATGGTTATTTAACGACCCACATGTTGGGACTAGTTTGGTGGGCATTTTCGGTTGGTTGGGGGCGTTGGGTGGTTAAGTGGTTGGGTGGTGTGCTCGGGTGCCACGCCTTGGAAAGGCACTTGAACTTTGCATTTGCATTTGGAGGCCTTCAAATGGGCGGTGGGTGATGTGGGTGGGTGGTGTGCGGTGGATGGTGCACACATGTGCCAAGGCCTCTGTCCCACAGAAAATAGAACAAATTCTATTTTCCTTACACTGATTTTTTGTGTCGTTGTTCTCCATTCTCTGTGGGTTATAGGTGAAGTGGTGGGTGGTTGGGTGGCTTGGTTCGGTTGCATGGGATGGGCAAATTGGGTCAGCGGAGCGGTGGAACGACATGGCCAAAGATTGAGGCAAGTCAAGGTCATCATCATCATCGCTCGCCAACACCAACGCCAACGCCATCGTCATCGTCATCAGCTGTTTTTGACAGATGCCCGAAGTCAGCGTCGCAAAGTCTGCCACGCGGCACTTGACAAAGCAGCCTGCGCCACGCCCCCATCCACTCATTACACTAAGAGAAAACGCTTCAAATAAAGCTCTCTGTTTTAACAAATATGTAAAGATTGGTTGTTACTTCAAATTGAATCTATTTGAACTTATGAACTGTTGATGGGACTTACAAAATAATAGTAGTGACGAAGCGCACCACAGGAACCACTAGTACTTCCGCATTTTGTTATTCAAATATTTCCCAATAATATAATTATCTCAAACTATGCCGGGCTTTTCCCTCAGTGTTCTGTACACTTTATTACTACCCTTATCCGCCCACTCTTCCTGTATTTTTTTTTAACCCTACATTCCCCCCATTTTCCGCGGTCCCCACTTTCCCCATTTCCCCGTTGTCCTTTTGCTTACCGCATATCTCCATGACATCTTTGTGGAGTGTGTGTTTTGGGTTTGTTGTGTTGTTTCGCTTGTGTGTGAGTCCTGCCCCTGCTGCTGTCGTCACTCCTGGATTCGCTCCTGGATGCGCGGATATCTGGATTGTGTGGATGGGGATAGTTGGCTGGATGGACTGATGGATTGATGGACTGATGGAGGGGGTCGCACGTTTGCGGGGCAGCGCTGTCGTTATCCTCTCGGCGATATCCTTGATTGATTCGGGTAAATAGTGACAAGTATTAGGATCAAAGTGCAAACAACAAATAAGAGCAAGAAGATTCTGCCAGTCAGCCACACACTCACACATACACACACTTGGGCACACAAAAACACTCTCTCACTAAAAAAAAATCGTACAATTGTTAACTACCTTGATAGTTTTCCCCTAAACACTTCGATTTTTGTGGCAGCTCTCGCTTTTGGCTGCTTTGTGTCACTCTGTCACTGTTTCTATCTCGGAATCTATTTATTTATCTCAATTGTTTGCTGTTTTTTCAGCGTTCTGGCGACGGGCACTTTTTTGCGACTGATTCGCGGTGCCGCTTTGGGGTTGTTTTCTAGGCGCCAAAAGCTCGCCCGCCCCCCAAAAGCGACCCTGTGACGTAGGCGCCGCCACAAAGCTCGCCGCGCGGCTCTCTTTCGAGCTGAAGCTTTGCAGCGCTCCGCACGTGGCAATGCGCTCACTACACTCGCAGAAAACACTTAATAAGAACTTTCAATAAAATAGTCGCCATATTATGTAAGTGCTCAAAGCAAATCACTTCCAGCAAATAACAAACGATGTCAAGTATCGGTTTTCAGTATCAAATAGTTATCAAAAAGCTGAAAAGAAAAAGTTTTAAAAGAAAGGATTTTGTTTCTTTAGCAATAGATAATTTAAAGAAAGGATTTTGTTTCTTTAGCAATAGATCATTAAAAGAAAGGATTTCGTTTCTTTAGCAATAGATCATTAAAAGAAGAATTTTGTTTCTTTAGCAATAGATCATATACTATTATTATATGACATTCCTTATGTTTAAAGTGGTAAACAATATGCTTACCCCATTGCTTTCTCCAAGTGTAGTTCGTGTGTGGGTTGCCGACACCCACTTACGCATATGTAAATATTTTCGTAGTTACATTAGCTATTTACGAGTAATTCATTTACATATCCAAGCGATTCAGTCGGAGAGAATTGGCCAGAGAAAGGAGCAGAGAAGCGAGCAGAGAAACAGCCCTGACGGCGGCCAAAGCTTTGGGCCAAAAAGTTATCGGCCAAGTTCAGATGCCCTCGGAGCACCTGGAAAACTGGGGCTCGAATGCAACGGGACAGCTTATCGATAAGTTATTGCAACTCAGCAACAGTGTATCAACATTTATCGATCTCGTTTAGATGCATAACTGAGTGATCCAGAGCATTAATCATTGATATATTTCAACTTTCAACTCTGTATAAGTACTGATCGATAATTTCCAAAGTTAATTAAACGAAATTTTATTATTGTCAATTATTAAAACAATTAATCATCAGCGCATCAATCATATGTGATTCATTGAAGCAATATGCTCCGAGCAAAATGAGTGAAAAGCTTATTCAATATTATTCGAATTTCGAACGATGCTCTCTCCCTTTGGGCAAAATGACTGCGAGATGCGAAAATAGAATGTCAAATATATTTCAGTCTCAGGAGATTAAATAGCTTAGGGGTCTACACAGCTTCCGATTGTCGAGCGATGACTGATCATGAATAATTCTAGTGCGCACTGATTTTTAATTATCTTAACCCAATGTAAAGTAAGTAATACTCGTATAACCAACATAAAGATGATGTTATGATCAATGCAATCGAAAGGAGAGTAAACGAAAAGTGATTGCCAGCGATAAAAGGGGGAAAAGCACTAGGAAAGCCATCAAGACATAAAGTGGACAATCAGTGGTGGGCATTTTTCCTCATTGAAAACTTCATTTTACAAGTGACTTACTTGCGTCGACAACACTCCATGCCAAAAAGACAATTGATTTGTGCATCCGCTTTCGCGTCTGGATGCCAGCAATCAGCCAGATCCCAGCATGAATGAAAATTTAAAAGCCATAAATCTTGGGGACTTTATAACAACAGTAACTATGCCATCAAATGAACCATCCAGCAGCAGGAAACAGTTCCCATTATGCCGTGCTGCAAATTTAGCTGTTTTAGCAAAAATTTATTAAACTTAAATAATAGTAAACAAAAATCATATAAACAAAAATATTAAGTAAATACTTTGAAGAGAGAAATATAAGCCACCAGAGTCACCGTTAATCTGGTTGAAAGACAGGATCGGGGTCACCAAACTAATAAATAATCAACGTAATGTTGAACACATTCTAAAGTACATTGGGGTCACCATGCCAATTCAACTGGCAGTTCATTTCCATTGCTGGGGCTAGTTAGCATCATCTCTAGTTGCATGCATCTGAGTCATTTGGTCAGGCTCTGCTAGCCATCTC
The DNA here is from genome assembly GCF_016746235.2 of Drosophila teissieri. Classification (NCBI taxonomy): domain Eukaryota; kingdom Metazoa; phylum Arthropoda; class Insecta; order Diptera; family Drosophilidae; genus Drosophila; species Drosophila teissieri. Next base: position 9,524,971 of record NC_053034.1, read on the forward strand.
TTTCACTGCCCGACTCCCCGTCTCTTTCGCACGCGGCTAATTCCAGCACGCGTCTATGACGAAATGTGCCAGGAGAATGCCTGTTTCCCGGCACTCGGATGCTTCGATTGCTACTCCCCGTGCCACCTGTCAGCCGTCAGCGGCGGCGGCTTAACAGCTTAGCATCGTGAGCTAAGAGGAGAGGGAGGAGGAGTTGGGGGCATGCTCCACATTGTCAGCGGCCTCAACACCTTGGAAATGCGACAAAGGAGGAGCCAGCGGCTTTAGTCCAACATCATTTGCTCCAAGTATTTCGGAGTCTGCATGTGTGAGATGTGTTTATTTTTAAGGGCACTGCACAGTCAAATATGCACTTTTGGTAATCACGTTAAATAATAATAATACCTATTTTAAATAATAATATCAGGGTCTGTTGAAAATATGTGACTGATGTTGCATAGTTGCATTAACTGTTTAATGAAAATGAAGCACTAATTATTTAGTTATAAGTCAGAAGACTTTCAAGATACCAATTATAGCATGTAAAGATAATAATCAAGTGTGGATCTTCTTGTGACCCGAGACAGATAAGAGTATATATACATTTTTTTATTTTTCTTTGCTGTCTAGTGTAATCATCGTGCTCGACTGCCTCACTGTTGACAATGTCGTTTGTCGCTGATATCTGGACGGCAGGTGCAAACAGGCGCATTGCTGGAATTGCTGGAATTGGCTTTTAATTGTCTCCTCGCCTCGCCTCACGATTCCTGATGGGCTAAGCTTCTGGAGAATCGGCCGGGAGATGATACTCCATACTCCAGCTTCAGCAGAATGGGATGCTGCGGATCAACTGGCTTTGGTTAATCTCCCGGAGCTCTTGCCGCAGGCTTTTCATCTGATTTGTGCCTGTCAGCTTGTGTCAAGGCGATTGAGTGTTGTCGCCGTCCAAAGAAATAAATACGACTCTCTGTAACGAATGCCAAAGGCGAATAGTTCGATACTCTATTCCATTAAAAAATTTAAATAAAATATGTAGAGGCCCCAAAGCTCGTAAAAAAGGTGTTAAAAGTATGCTATAATATTTTGAATATTTCACAGTCCGAAAGTCGCGGGAATTTATTTCAAAACTGGTTCTCCATAAATTTAACAACTAATTAAGGATTTCTACAGAACTCGGTATTTTTTATTTTTAAATATAAATATTAAATATCTACATTTCCTTGTTTCCTGATATAGTTAATAATACAAATGGGATTCAAAGCGACGTAACCGTTGGAAGGGTATTTTTAGAGAACCGACTGAAATAAGATGAAAAGTGCAAGTTGTGTAAATGAGAGCGTGACAAGATTTCCCGCTTTTCCTGCTTTCATTTCCCCGTTTTCGCGACGGCTGCTGACAAGTTCGGAGGGCCTTGTTATTTTTAAAGAAAACAACATCGAAGTATTCCACACCGAACTCAAGTGACTCCATCTCCGATTCTTCTGCCCGGCGCAAGATTTGCGCTGGCTTATTTATAGACGCCCATCGAGACGTTTGGACCGTTTTCACAGTTGGCTTCATTCACTGCCCTCCAATGCTCCTGCTGCAGGCCAATTGGAAAACAAATCTCCTTGCCTGCACGGCAATAAATTTGAGGGCTTCAAAAAGACTGTAAAGTTAATCACATAATACTATATAAAGATTATGCAATGTAACAAGAAAGTTTAGTTTTCAAATGCACTGTGCAGCGAAGCACCACGTAATTTTTTCCAGTGTGGGAAGTGGCTCATTTCATACGATTCCATTCTTTATGTGATTTGTTTGGATGGCTCTGGTGCAGACACGAACATTAACATCCACATTGCAACAGCATTTTCCCACTTAATTGCAACGAGCGGCGCAGAAATAGCACACAAACACGGAATCGAGATCCGGATCGGAGTGGGCACTGGAAACGGGATCGGGATCGGCATCGGGATTGGGATCGGAATCGGGATCTAGGGGCATGGAAATGCTGGAGATTCATGGGAGTGTTTGGCGTGCTTGGTATCAGTTGCATTCATCTGCCCAACTGCAATCCATCTGCCAGACGATCTCTTTATTTCGTATCCATGCTGACATTTGTCAGATTGTTTTCCAATTGATCAATTAATAGACGACTTGAGCTTGTCCAGCATTCTCTGCCGGAAAACTCCATATATGATGGCGATACTAAGAATATTCTACTCCACCTCAATCGACTTTCAAACGAAATAGTTTCCATTCAGCATTTATTGTGCACTACCTAAGCATAGTAAAGTCCATAAAGTCCATTAAGTCCTGTGTTAAAATTTAGTGTAAATATAGGATGTGTCCTTGGTATTATTGCCCGCTGTGTCGGATTAGTGTATATTTTAGTTAGTGTTGCCTAAATATGTACATCCCATTAACGTTATGCCGACATCCCAGTGTGCACCTGCCTACGCCTTGCCCGCGAAGAGGGCGTCGGTCTTGAGCTGGGGCTTCCCCTTCTTCTTCAGGCCCACGAGCAGCTGCTTCAGCTGGATGATGGCTCGAGCCGGATTGAGGTGCTTGGGGCACGTGTTGGTGCAGTTCATGATGGAGTGGCAGCGGTACAGCTTCCACGGATCCTTGAGGAAGTCCAGTCGCTGCTCGGTGGCCTCGTCCCTAAAAGCGGAGGATCTTAGCACATTGGCAGCCAACTAGCAAGGCCAACTCACCTGGAATCGATGACCCAGCGATAGGCCTGCATGAGGACGGCGGGGCCCAGGTACTTGTTGCTGTTCCACCAGTACGAGGGACACGCTGTCTGGCAGCAGGCGCACAGGATGCACTCGTACAGCCCGTCCAGCACCAGACGATCGTCCACCGACTGCAGGTACTGTGCCGATCCAGCTTCGCGCTTGAGGTCCTTGCGCTGCAGCCACGGCTGGATGGAGCGGTACTGGTCGTAGAACTGGCTCATGTCCGGCACCAGATCCCGCACCACATACAAGTGGGGCAGTGGATAGATGCGGCAGCACTTGCTCTCATTCTGGTCGATGGACGACACGCAGGCCAGGGTGTTCGTTCCATTGATGTTCATCGCACAGGAGCCGCAGATGCCCTCGCGACAGGAGCGGCGGAAGGTCAGCGTGGGATCCATCTCGGTCTTGATCTTGATTAGGGCGTCCAGCACCATGGCGCCACACTGCTCCAGGTCCACCGAGTAGGTCTGCGTCTGCGGCTGATCCCCGGGCTTCCAGCGGTAGATCTCGAAGCTCTTCATTCGCGGCGTCTTGGCTCTCACTGGGGGTGCAGATTTGCCTGCTGGCGGTGGTGGAGGTGGTGGAGGAGGTGGAGGAGGTGGAGGAGCTGCTGGGGCATTGCCCGAAGCTGGCTTTCCGGTGGACGCTCCTCCGGGCTTGGCGGATCCGGCTGGGGCTGGTCCTCCGGAGTACTGTCTTCTTGAGGAGTTTCCTCCGGCTGCTGATCCTCCGGCGACTGATCCTCCTGTGGTTGATCCTCCGGTGGCTGATCCTCTGCGGGCTCTTCCTCCTTTCATGAATATAGAAATGTACTTATATGAAATGCCAACCTATCGACTACTCTTCCCTTTGAACTCACCTGCTCCTTGTCCACCTCCTTGGAAGCCGGAGTGGGTGCACCCGGATACCAGGGATACGGCGGATACGGGGGATACTGCGGATACTGAGGCGGATAGCGATAGGGTGGACATAGGCGCCGCAGGACGGGAAACGGATTTGGACACATCCCCGTTGGCCACCAAGTAACCCCTCAGCAGCCACGCGGACCGCTTACTCAGCAGCCGAGGCTGCCGGCGCAGCAAATTCATCGGTTTTCACCCGAATGAAACTTCTAGTTGGGGTTTAAAAAGCCGTTGAAAATATTACTTATAAAAAAACACACACTTTTAAGCTTTTAGTTGCGAGGGATTGTGAACTGATGTGTTGAGATGTCGAGCCATGTACCAAAACTGAGGAAAAGCCGGAAAAAAGCCAGTAAAACGACTTGACGCTAGGAGCACAGCCAGCTAGATTGGAAAACCTATTGGCAATGAAAACTTCAGCTTAACTAAAGTGGTAGCACGGCCTGCTTCCTACAATGTTTATAAATTTAGCGTTTTTAAGATTTAATTAGGGTTAAATGGAAATAAAGTATTGAACGTTAAGTTATTGAAACTATTAAACAAACAAAAAACAAAAAAACGGAAAGATGATGTTTAAAAATGTATCAGAAATCAGGTTTAAATCGGAGTATCTAATTCTACCCGGTTGGCCAAGCAGCTGCAAAACCGGGTAGATACGCTGAACCGGTATTTCGATATCGAAACCATAATTCGAATCAGCAACGAACTCATTTTAACCAGAAACTGTCAGAAAACAAAGAAATAAAAGTATCCAATACATTTATTAAAAATTAGAAATTAAAAAGAAATAATGTTACAATTTATTTGTCAATAAAATCCTTTTTAAGCAAATATTTCAAACTTAAATAGTTTGCTTTTCCTTCGGATTGACAATCGATATGTGCCGCCGTGCTGACCAACACTGTTATCGATAAGCGATAAGCGCGTGCTCGTGTCGATCGACTATCGGTCGACTGCAAACAAGAAGAAGCTGATGAAAATAAAGAAGAAGAAGTAAGGAAACGCCAACAAACTGACAACAAAGCAAGGCAGCGCCGCCGAGCAAGGACCTCACCTAACTGGATAAATCCGCAACTAGTTATAAGCCACACAATCGCCGTGTTGAACTTAACCCGGAGCACGAAGGGAAAGCAGCCAAAACGGAGGCGCGCAGGCTAGCGGAGATCGCGGCGATGGAGAAGAAGGCCAAGGAGTCGCTGCGCCGCTACAAGAAGGCCGCCCGCCACAGTGCGACGCACTCGAGCAGCTCGGACTCCACCTCGGACTCGGACAGCGGGAGCAGCTCGTACAGCAGCACGGACAGCGAGCAGGGCGTGGGCGGTGGCGGCGGCGGTGGAGGTGTGGGCGGACCTGGTGGCGCCGGTGGTCCCGGCGGCAGTGGCAGCGTTCACGGGCATCCACATCCCCACGGCCATGGACATCATCCGCGCTCCGCGGAACGGCATCATCGCAAAAAGAAGAGCTCACGGCGCGGCGGCAGCACGTCCGGAGATGAGCCATCGTCGTCGCGGCGCAAACGAGACAAACGGGATCATGTGCAAAAGAAGCTGGTGGCCAAGCGGAATCACATCAAACGGAAGCTGAAGGAGGCACGTCTGAAGAAACGGGCTGCCGCCGCACTCAGTGGTCACGTCCATCGCTCCCTGTCGCCCACGACGCGGGCCAAGCTGAAGAAGCTGGCCGAGCGGAAGCGGTTACGGGCCGCCAGCAAGGAGCAACGGGAGCGGGACAAGCTGCGCGTCGTCCAACGGGACAGGGAGCGAGACCATCATCGATTGGGCAGCAGCAGGAGTCCGCCGAGCAGCAGCACCACCACCACCACCAAAATCCGCATCCACCAGGACATCGTGGGTAAACGGCAGAAGAGTCCAGGTAACTATCATACCTAGTATAACAATCTAGTTCCACTAATGGTTATTTACATTCAGGCTTAGGTTCTGGTCTTGGAGGCGGCAGCAGTAGCTCATCCTCGCGCATGCATCACCAGCTGATGTCGCGGGAGAAGATCATCATCCAGACCCGCGCACGTGGACGTACTCCGTCCCTGGAACGGGAGCGCGAAAGGGAGCGTGAGCGAGAACGAGAAAGGGAGCGTGAACGCCACGATCTCTCCTTGCGGGAACGAGATCGTCGGGATCGGGAGCGCGAGCGTGCAGAACGTGAGGCAGCCAGGGACAAGGAGCGCGCCGAGGCCTTGGCTCGCTGCCAAGAACGTCAACGGGAGCGGGAACGCTTGGCTCGCGAAAAGTTGCGCCGCCAGGAGGAAGAGGATGGTGGCAAGCGCGGTGGTCCCGGTCGAGACTTGGATCTTCCGCCGTATGGCAGCCGCGAGCGATCCCTGGACACCGTCGAAAGGGAACGAGAGCGCGAAAGGGGCGGTCGTCATGTGCGCGATAAGCGGGAACTAGATCCCTACGAGCGTGAGCAAGAGTATCTGGAGGAACGACATGGCCACGGGCTGATCGACGAGATGCGAAGGTATCGGCGCAGAGACCTCAGTCCCCTGCCCGAGCACTATGCGCCCAGGATGCGCGATCCGCGGGAACTGTACTCCGAGGAGGAACGTGAGAGGTCAGTAAAGAGTCTGCATTTAATTATTCCACGAAAAGTCGATTTCAGAAACTGTACCATTTTGATAACTTTTGTTCGCTTACCTGAACTTGGTTAACTGTGTAGGTAGCAGAAGGTGAACCTTTTCTCATTTCTGTTTATAGCCCTGAAATCTGCATAACCTAATATCTAATCCATCACTTGGAAATTCCTGTTTTTAGGGCCTACAAGCGCGCCTATCTGGATGCGCGCTATTCGTCGCGGGAACGAGAAGCCTGGCTAGAGGCACGTGAGTTGCGGGAACGGGAGCTGCAAGGACGCGAGTACCGCGACCTGGAAACGGAAGACACCCTCTATCCGGATGAGCGAGAACGTCTAATCCGGGACAGGGAACGGGATCGGGAGCGAGAGCGTGACCGTGAAAGGGAGCGCAATATTGGACCCCGTGGCGACTTCCGACCGGAGTGGGAGCGTGAGTGGGAGGAGGATGGCGCTGGTGGCGGCCCAGGCGGACCTAGTGGAACTCCTGGTCGACCTGGTGGCTTTGCGGGCGGTCCCAAGCGAGGCAAGCCACCAACTCATTCGGGCGGAGGAGGACCTCCCTCGCAGCAGCAGCACCATTCCGCTTCGGAGCCCGACTGGGATGCGGACGAGCGGGAGCGCGAGCGAGAGCGGGAACGAGAGCGCGATCGGGAACGTGAACGAGATCGCGAGGATCGGCCGGACACCGGAAGCGGAGGCGCTGGCGGCGAGCGGCCGTCTATTAAAAACGAGCCCGCTTGGCTGGAGCACGATCAGCGGGAGAAACCACGCGCCTGGCAGCAGCAGTCGTCCAATACTGGAGGTGATTGGCGGGATAACGATGATGCCCCGCCACCACCATCGCATCCACATCCAGCTTCGCCGCACCACCATGTGCATCCGAGGGGCGAACGTGGATCCGGCAGAGGATTTCGGCGTGGTGGCCATGGTGGTCATGGCGATCACGGCGAGCGGCCCGGCTACCGATCCCATCCGCCACCGCTGATGACGCTGCCGGTGCAACCACCAGGCGGCTATTCCCGCGGATTTCCCCATAAACGATTGCCTTATGGAGCTGCCCGAGATGGCGGCGCACTGGGAGCCCGGGACGGCGGTCTGCCCAGTTCCTCCACCTTTCTCAAGAAGCACACGCACGCACCGCTGGTCTCACCGACGCAGACACCGCTCCTGAATCCACTCATCAATCCGGCCAAACCGAATGCAGCCGCACAGGCGAGTGCCGTGGCGGCGGCCACCACTGCAGTGGCAGCGGCAAAGGCGGCGGCCCAAAGCGCCGCCAACGCCACCACTAATCCCGGAATACTGGCTCAGGTGCGCTTGATTTTCGTTTACTTCGCTGCCGTGACATCGGATGCAGCGTATCATATCTATGGGCTATGGTTTCGTCTTTGTTTATAAGTATATGCATGCGTTTCTGTTAACTGAGTGCAACGTTCTTCCATTTGAAACCCATTGTTTGCTAACCGTTGTGCAATAACGTAGTCACTTTCTTCATAGCAAAATGGTAAAACCATTTCATTCCATTAGTAATAAATTTTCTTGTATTCTTTATTGTAATCCGCAATCGTTGTTTTAGGTGAGCAAACTGAACACTGTGTGCATCAAGCAGGAAGATGCGTCTGAGGACTCGGCAGGCACACCCGAATTGGGCGCCCAGGATTCGCCAACGCAGAATCTGAACCTGAATCAGTCGCTGACTTCCGAGGGCAATCCAGTTAAGCAGGAGCCAATCCGCACCAGCGCCGTCGAGGGTGAGCTGAGCGAGATTAGCGACAGCGACGACGACATACTTAATAAAACGGACAAGGTGCGGCCCAAGAGCGAGCTGCCAACGGAGACGGAGCAGGAAATGGACGCCAATGCAGAGGAGGTCAAAAACGAGGCACTCCACGGTGTGGCAGGGCATCCCATTAAGGGCGAGGAGGTGGACGAGGTGCTGGACTTTGAGGAAATATCCGATGGCGAGCTGGAGGAGGATGCGCGGCACAAAGGTGAGAAGATGCCAATAGTTTTCCTACCCGATGCTGCAGCTGGTGGTTCCAATGCCTTTTCAATACTATAGACTGTGATGAATACAATGTCATAAAATGTAATTTCCCCTCCCATTTCGCAGGCATTGGTGATGCTTTGGGCGTAGACTGGCAGGGATTGATAGCAGAGACGCGCCAGCAGGCCACCGAAGCACAGGCGGCGCAGCAGGGCGTGGACCGCGGCACATCCGCCAAGCAGAGATGGCAGCCACATCGCGTGCTCCTCGACATGGGCATATCGTTTGGCATGGCGGGCGAGAGCTACGCACGTCGCGTCATGGAGGAGGCGCGCCAGCAGTTGATCCAGGAGAAGGAGCAGTGCCAGCAGCGCGAAAGGGAGCGCGAACTGGATGGAGACCAGGAGCCGCCGGCTAAGATAGCCTCGCCACTGCTTGACTACCGCGAATTCCTGGCCAGCCAGCAGCAACTGGAGCCACTGGCATGCGTGCAGATGGGTCTTCGCAGCGCCGCCGTCGAACGCCAGCGATTGGTGGGCAATGTTTGCGGTCCGGGCAGTCGAGCCCTGAGCGCTCGCCAGGATTTGCGCTTGCGCCGCCAGCTGTGCGGTCTGCCAGCGCGAGAATGCGAGTTCCCGCGTAGTGTTCCCATTGTGGGCGAGGGACTGCGCAACCTGGCCATGCAAATGTTCCAGCGCAGACTCCTCGATGTCAAATGAGATCCGATGCCCGGCGAACGGCAGGGGCGGCACCGAAAGCCACGCCATTATCGACTGGATATACAGATCTTTATGGGCGGGCATGAGGGCAAGGAGCCCAAACGGGAGCGCTACTAGGTGGATTTTCAGATTAAGCTTAAGTTGTAAGGATTTAGTTCGTGTGGATTATTGATTGAATTGTAGAAATTGTGGATTACGAATTGAATCATGAAAATTGTGAATTATGAATTGATTATGAAAGTATACAAAATTGTGAATATCAACTGCATTAATACATGTTCTAATAAAAAGTGTCGTCCTATAAACAGTGTAGTGCGTTTTCATGTGCTTCTTAAACTCAATGCATTGCAGAAGTTCTGAAAAGGATGTGATGCGTGTGGCTTATGATGCAGCAAAGAAAGGAGGGGAAACATTTGGTATTTTCAATAGTAGATTTATTACATTGTCGTTGGAACAGTTTTATAAGAAACCTAGTGCCGAAAATAATGTTAAATTATTTGTTACTTCAATAAATACATTCAGAATGGCTATCGTGTGTGTTAGGTTATTCGTAATAAGCAACTCAGCCATCATGGAATCATCTGCAAACATTTTACAACTTAAGAGCTCCTAATTGATTAGCGCTACCCCATCGTCAGTCCTAATACCTACATATGTATGTGCAACGATCCTAGACTGAAACATTTTGGGTTTGGTGTTGGGTTATCACATGCGATGGAAAAGCTGTTGCAAAGGAACCAAGCAAGATATTCCGGACTTCCAGACTCTCTTATCGCAGCCAAATGATCGAGTCCACCGATTTACAGTGCAGTTAGGGTATACATTGAGTCCACCGATTTACAGTGCAGTTAGGGTATACAGCTAGTACTATGCAAGAAATGCTGGGAATAGGGACGCCTATTTGACACACTGAATGCAATATTTATGAGCACTTTAGGAAGAAAAGTGGGAAATCGTGTAGGTTTTGCTACAAAAAAAATGCACAACAGTTTGATGGGATTTTGGATTTTTCTTGTTTATTTTAAATAGAATTATTACTTTTGTTAATTTATACTTATTTTTTGTTTCACTTGAAGTAATCTTTGCTTTGCTCTCTCTCCCTCCCTCTCTCTTTCTTTCCCTGTTCCCTGTCTCTTTCGCTTTGCTGTTGGATTTAAATATGCCCTTTTCTGCGCCCTGTTTTCGTTTCCAATGCATCCGTGTTTATTTAATTGTATTAAATTGTTTAACACTACAAGTAATTTGTTAAAAGGCCAAAAACAAATTTTGTTCATACTCTCTCTTTCTCTCTCTCTCTCTCTCTGCGTTGTCTAATGCTCAATTACGATTTGTTCTTTTAGATTTTTAGTTTATTCATAAAGGTATATTTGTGTTGCCTGTATTTTTAGTTGAGTTTAGTTTTTGCAATGCAAATTTAAACGTACAATGTTCGAAATTAGATTTGAGTGTTTTGTTTTTCTTTAAGATGTATGTTCTTTCTTTTGCCCGCACGACTCCTGTTTTCCATTTCCATGCTGCATACAACTATGCATATATGGGAAATTTTCTTAGGGCGTTTTGTGTGGTTTTAACGCTTGGCGTAAATCTTCTACTCTCCTGCGGATTCTTCAACATGGCTGCAGCTTTTTCCGAAGCGAATCTGTTAGTGTTTAGCTGCTATTCTTCTTTTTTGTTTTTCTTTTGTTTTTTTGTGTTTTTTTGAATGTTTGTTAATGGGTTTGGTTGGTGCGTTCCACTCCAGCAGTTTCTCGAATATTTTCAAATAAATACAAAAAAAACAATTGAAGTGTGTGTGAAATAAAAACGTGCAATCGCGTCTTCTTGTATCTACAGCAGTGGCTCCTTCATCACAGTACCATGTCCATGGCGTACCATGCGACCCTGGTCAACCTTCTGCTGTGATTTTTTCTGACCCCCTTGACGGCGTCAATTCAAGGAGGGCATATGGGCGTCGTGCCAGTTTATCTCGATGTTTGGCCACTTGGTCTGCAGGCAGGTGACCATCGGGTTCGAGGTGCAGATCGATTTCAGATCGCCCTCCAGCAAAATGGCCGACCCACAATAGTAGCGCACCTGCAAAGAACAATAAATTGACCATCACAGTAGGCAACAAGATCGGCAACCTGCTTACCTTGTTGTTCTCATTGGAGCCCGGTATGCCGTTGTAGTGCATCAGCTCAAACGTATCCGGCGTGGAGCGGCGCTCCAGCGGGAAGAACTCGTCCATGAACGCATTCAGCAGTATAATGCCCAAGTTCTCCGGATCAAGACGTTTCTGCATGAGGGCCACACTGCAAATTGGAACGATTACAAACCGAGTTTAGGGAACGACTGTGGGTTAAGCTTACTAGGCCGGCTCGCTGACCAGATTCAAGGCGGCGAGAACTTCGCGCAGCATAGTGGTCGATATGAAATTGTTGCCCTCCGGGTCGTAGGATTTGAAGATGCGACGACCAGTTTCCGAGGGCGTCTCTGGCGAGACAAGCCTCTTTTCGTTGCTGAACAGAACTGGGGGAGAGATAAGAGCACTGCAATTAGTAAGAACCCAAGGCGAAGGCACACAAAGCGCTATCAATACGGGTAGATTATTGGATGACTAACCGGTTAAATGCGTATCGGACCCCATCACCCATACGGGATAGCGTGGGTTCTTGAAGAAGGAACCCACGGTGCAGTAACGCATCTGCTCCATCAGCGTTATAAAGCCGATGTCGCTCTGCTCACAGATGCCACGCAGCTTCAGTCCGCCAACATCCTGCTCATTATCCCAGACATGGGCGACCGCACGCCCAGTTAGCATCAGGTTAATCAGCGACTGGCCGCCATAGCCGTACGTGCTGTGTATCAGGGGCTCCGACGTGTCCGATATATCGGCCGCGACCAGCTCCGAGCCCTTGGTGAGGAACACCGAGTACATGAACAGCAGCACGCCGTAGGTGTGCGCCAGCTGGCCGTAGTTCTCCATATAGTAGCGGGCCACGGCGGCGATATCCTCAAAGTGCAGCGTGTGCAGGCGCTCGTGGAACTCATCCGGCGACAGTTCGCGGTGCATATCCTGATCGAGCTGCAGGTCCTGGGACAACTCGTTGACCGAGGCGGGAGTGGCTTCAGCCGCCACCTCCACCTCTTCGGAAGATCCTGCCGCTTGGCCAGCTGGAGCAGATCCTGCCTCGCCGACAGGCGATCGCTCTTTGGTTGATCCAGCCTCTGTAGCATTTCCACGACGGCGCAAGAGATGGACGATGCGGTAGCGCGGCGCCCGACAATTCTTCAGGATGTTGCACAATGCCTGGATCAGCAGGTTCTGCGATTTGTCGAGGGGAATCTGCATAATTGTGGAGATTAGCTAGATACGCGCTTTGGTATTCGTATAGTAGATGTTGACTCACCTCCGACAGCTTGACGCCTGGCAAGTCCATGATAATAATCTTAAGCAAGTACGCCTGCACCGGCGCTATCACAGCACAAGGACCGCCCTGCTTCTGCACCAATGCAGACGGTTCCACTTTACTAAACTCGAATCCTGTTGGTAAAATTAGTATTAGTAAAATTAATGTAAACAGTAGTATGGAAGTTAATTCAGAACCATAAGAGGAAGGGAACTACGGTAATCTTTACCATCCTTTATAAAACTACCAAATCATTTATATTCGTATCTATAATTGTGTGCACTTAACCAGCAATCTATTAGTTGTCTAATGAGCTAATCAATTTGAATAGCAGAAAAATCAAAAGTAGTTACTATGATAACAAGGAATGGTACTTGAAAGATAATATTTATTACTCTTATCTTAACGATAACATGGAACAAAGAGTATTGAAATTAGAATCATGTATTTATTCCAAAAATTGATGACAGGCAAACAGGCTTTAACTTGTCTTTGTCTCTAATCGTAGTCATAAATAACTATAACTACTTGTGGTAGTCAAATAAGTAATCAATTGATGGCCAATTAAAAAAAACTAAGATATAGAAGAATAAATAAGTCTTTGAAAATAAGTCTTGGCAGTGATTTGAAATTGAGTATTTACAATCTTTCTGTTTGTTTCTTGACAGAAATATTTTAAACAAAACCTGGGCTAAGTTGCTATTCTTAGCGAAAAGGAAATTTATTGTTGTTGCTCGAAAAACACGAGTAAATATGAATGAACATGACCTGGGCCAAGTTGAAGATAGAAGCGCCCATTCCAATTGGACGCAGCCTTGCCGAGCGCAAAAAGGGCGCGCTTTTTGCCCCACTGTGGGTGGTGGTGCATACTACGTGCCATGAGGGGGGATGAGGAGATGGGAGATGGGGGGGACGGGCTGTTGATTGGGTGGTGGTTACCTTGAGACCAACGCTTGAATACATCTTCGCGCACATTGTCGCCCCACAGCAACTGCTTGATTTCGCGCAGTTCGCGCATATCGGTGGCATTCAGCAGGGGCAGCTGCATCGGCTGCTTCTCCTGCCCGCTGGACGCCGATGCTGATGCTGATGCCGATGCAGATGGAGAGGATGGCGAGACGGATGCACCTGCTCCACTGGTGGGGGGGTTGCTACTGGCGGTTGTGATGGTGGTCGTCGTGTGCGATTCCAAGGCCGCCGAGGCCAACGTCATCGACGCCGCTGCCGTTGCACTTTTCGGTGAGACGGAGGATGAGGAATCCTCGCCGCCGCGCTGCTCCCGCACGATTTCCTCGTTCATGTCCGCTAAACGGTGAACTGAACGCTGAACACTGCTCTAACTGCTCTCCTCCGCTCCGCTCGCTCGCACGGTCGCTCCTCCACTGGTCCACTGGTGGTCAGCTGCTACTCCTACTGCTGCTCCTCGTCCGCGATTTTCTTAACTCTGGTTCGGATTCACTTTTTTAGCCCACCAACTTGGTTGGCATTTCCGGCTAACCCAGCTTTTATTCGCTCCGCGCTTCACGATTTCCTATGTACAAATCTATTTAATAAATTTTATTTTTTCTTGATTGATATCGATAGCAGGAGGCGTTATTTGACACAGCCTATCGGGCCTATCGATTGGCTAGTGCAACAGTGTGGGGTAGTGTGGCCAGAGTGTGCGCAAATCCCAAAACAATCGATTAGGCGGACTGCAAAATCTTACCAATTTGAAGAGAAAGAGATTCAATTTAAACCTTTTCTGGTATCCAAACCTTTTGCCAGAAAATAAATGAATTAAGATAAATACTACACAGTACTTGTACTGTCATATAGATAAAGCTAACTAGCTGAATAATCCGTTGAATATCGATAAGATAGTTGCGACTATCGGGGAATAGTCTCGAACAGAGTTGTCACCTAAGCCAAAGAGAATTAAAATTATGAAATGAAAAAAACGAACAGTTCTTATGTCTTTTTTTTCTTCTGTTTTTCTTTTTTATTTGAGTGTTTTTTTTTTTGTATTTTTTTCCGTTTCGTTTTCATTGTTTTAAAATGTGTTCATTTTATGATCGCCTTTGCGGTGTATATTTTTTTATTTTCCTCGTTCATTTATTTGTATTATTTTGGTTTTCTTTAAATATAGTAGATATATTGCATATTAAATTAGTTAATAATAATGCGCTGCTCTAGCTCTTCTCCTCTCTCTCTCTCTCCCTCACTAACTCTGTGTGCTGCTGCTTCTTGCTCTTCGGACCGTTTGAAAACGAACAAAATTCGAAAGAGACTGGTTCAAATTCTTTACATGGTTAAAAATCATTCATATACACTATATTTCGGTTCGTATATAATTTAGTTCATTAATGGTCATTTTGGTTTATTTTATTGTTGTATGTTTGAATATATAAAATAAGCTTTTTAATTTCCATTCTTGTTATTCGTTCTGCTCATCAAATCGTTATTTAATCATTTATGTATAATTAGTTATTTCCGTATTATATTCTTGTTTAAAATTTGTTGCTATTTTTTAGAGAAGATTTCGGCATTTATTTAGTTTTTATTTTTTCTGTCTGTATTAGCTTGATTTTGGCAGAGTTCTTGTTTTCTGTGTTCTTGTGTTTCGTCTGTTTGTAAAAAGTTTTTTAAATATACTTAAGAGAAACGTATTTTTTTTTGTTTAAAGCACTTTTGCATTGCTGTGTGGGTGTGTCTCTCTTTGTGTGTGGCAATAATTAAAGCTTTGCATTGTAGTGGTGTTGCTTTCATGGGGGGGGGCGTGGCTGGGGGCTGTGGCCGAATTGTGGAGACAGTTTGCAATTTAAAAAACAAAACACAAAAAAGCCCGCCAGAAAAGTGTGTTGCTTGATATTTACAGCGATTGTTAAATAAAACATGTATGCTTTTGTAAAATTAAATATTCAATTAAACATTTGTCGCTCTCCACTCTGTTTTTTGTTTTGTTTTTATATTCAAACTTTCAACTCGCCGCTGCATCTCAGTGTATAAATATTTTCTGTTGCTTAATTTAATATTCTATTTTCCGCTCTCTGTATTTATTTTGATGTATTTTTTTTTCGTTAAAAAGAACACTTTTGTAGCGTTTCTACGATTGGTTTTTTTTGTTTTATTTTTATTTCCGATGTCGAATAAAACGCTAAAATACGCAATGTAAATAAGTATTGTATATATATATATTTATATATGTATGTATATATTTTTTTGTATATAATAGTTTTTTTTTTGCATGTTTCTGTAGGCGTATATATAAATAACGTCGCTTCATGTATGTATATATTTTATGTTAAACTTTGCGCGTTTTCCATTTGTTTGTTTAAACTTTTTTAGCAAGCAATTTATATATTTATATGTTTAATATTTTATTTTTACAGTGCAAAAATGTACAAAGAGTCATGAGTAGAGAAGAAAAGTCAATGGGGGATTCCCCAGAATGGGAGATAGTCCAAACCCTCCAGTTCTTCACAAGGAACACCCCATTTAAACTGCACTTTTCCTCGGTTTTCCGGTTTCCCGGTTTCCCGCTTCCCTCTCACAACTGGAAAATCATATCTGCTATTCGTTTCACAAATGATAGAATTTCATAAAGCCTAAGTTCGATTGCTACAAAAAAATGGCCTATATTTATCGTGTATATGGTATATAATCTATATATTTTCGAGTGTTCTACTTGTAACTGTCTTCATAAGTTTTTAAAGTATGAGGTAATGTTTTATTTCCGACTTAAGATTAAATATTAATTTATGTCCGCTTCAATTTTAATATGTATCTGTAAATATATATATGGGAGTTGTCTATATATGTATGTTATGTATGTGATGCAGATCCGAGCGGGAAGCTGATTCGCAAGCTACATAGCTGATACATAGCCGCACTCCATCCACATCCCGATCAGCTCCGGGTGATCCAGTGTATGGCTATATACACGCCAGGGTGCAGAAATAATTGTCTGAATGCCTTGTGGGAGGGGAATCGTGGAATCCTACGACCAAATTGGTGGAAACTGAATCTTGAAATGAATACCTCTGCATATACGTGTTACTATCATTTACATTGGTATTACTTCTTAATATTGTTCTAAAATAAACCTAGTGTCAGTGGCAGTTAAATGATATGGGACAGATCTTAAGAATCTACTCAAAGTCGAGGTTTTCGATTTTTAACCATTAAAAAAGGGAATTAGTTGCAAGAAGGTTTTTAATTTTGAGATCTAAGTGGGAATTTTTTTCAAATTTAAAACTTTTCTACTTGAGATGACTGAAATAATGTCTGGGGGTTTTAACTTTCCCCAATAGGTGTAGGTGGTGATTTATGGATCTGTGTTTTTTGGGTTCGTGGAGTTTAAAAATTTAGTTTGGAAATTGGTTCACTACGCTTGTGTAAAATATGCGCTATATGTGATCTAAAGGCTAATCGGCTACGTTAACGTTATGTTCGCATTTATTATTATTATTTTAGATCGAATGTTGTTGGTTTGTTCGTTTTACTTTTTCAGTTATTGTTATTGAGTGGCTCAAGTCAATGGGTTAATGGTCTTCATCTGTCTGTTAGTTGCGTTGCTATAGTTATATTTTCCACAATTTGTTCTTTGATCGGTTTGCTAATTGGGATTATTGATATTTTACAAATATTAATCGTGAACAAAGCGAGAAATCGTCTGCCTAATCGTCTTTTCTAATTGGGTTTTTTCTTCTTTTCCTTTCACGGAAAAAGTTCAACTATAATGTAATTTAAAAACATGTTGTTAATTTTAATGTACAGATTGCGTTCGTTTTACATTATATAAATAGATTAAGTTCCTTTCGGTATTTTCTTTGCTATTTTCTTTGTATAAAACACTGCCTACTAAAAGTTTACAAATTACGCGATTGCTTACAGAACTCGAATCCGAATTCGAGTTCGAATCCAAATCGAAATCGAAATCGCTATGGACTCGATGTAATTTCATTTATATACGCATTATAATCGGATTCTGGTTGCTCTACTCGTAATTATACAAAAACACAAAGGAGTTACAATACTTATATAAGACGTCGTCCGTATTTACAACCTGTAAGCGGGGGGACTGAGGCCTACCGGCGGCTTCGATGCCAATCCACGGATCCGAAATCCGAGATCCGAAATCCCGAGGAGGTCAGGCCGCCTGCACTCGAGGAATCGTCAGGTGCTCGCGATCGTGTATAACTAGTTATTTATAATATTTAATTTATGTAACATTACTGAATCCTCAAGAAAGTGGCAGTTTTCTTTTATAGTTTTTGCTTGGGATGTACATCGGTTGCGTTGGAATGGAATGAATGGGATAGGGTTGCAAAACCGCAAAAGCATCAATTAAACTATTAAATAATAATAAGAACTTAAAACAAAAGATTAAGTTTAAAAATGATGTGATCTGGAAAAGAAACCAAGAAAAATAAAACCAACATAGATTATTTTGTGTGTTTTTGTTTTTTGTTTCGTTTTTTTTTTTCGCTTTTCACTGCGTTTTGAAATAAATCCAAAAAACCATATTTATTCAAAACAGCACTGTTTGTATATAATAAAAAAAATTGTTTGTTCATCTTTTTTTTCGTTTGCTTTTTGTATCTTTTGTGTATTAATGGTTTAATAATAAGAATGTTTTATATGCATGGATATAAAAACCATTAAAAAAAATAATTAAAAAGGGTTTTAAAATATAAACAAAATTTGTAAGCAAAAAATATATATTTTTTTCATTTGTTTTTGTAGTTTTTTGTTTTTTTTTTGTTTGTTTATTTTAAATGTAAAAATAGAAACTCCTCTTCTGATGATTCAGCTAAACTCGTTTGATTAACCAACAAAAACCATTTTCTTTCTTTCAATAGTTGTATATCATAAAAAGTGTGTGTGTGTGTGTGTGCATGTGTGAGCATAATGATTTGCGTTATCTAGAAATCTGTTCGATCTGCTGTCTTTGCTCGATCGTTATCATCGGATAAGATGGACACACATCGATCGAAGCAATCCTGGCAGTTTGTTTCCAATATTCGCTATCTATAGTTTAGCTTTATAGACCTAGATATACATCCATCAGATTCAGCTGTTTGTGGGCATGGCGCTGTTTCGAAATCGTCTCGATATCGCACTTTTCCGGCACTTTCGAAACGATTAGCAATGCTTTCCATTTTCACTGTACTTTTTAAGCAACTGATAAGTTGAGGATACTTTAGTTGAGATCGTTGGTTAGCTAGTTAAACATTCGAAACATACTGCTCAGCGGAGAATTTCTAGTGCGTCGATGGGGTTCGTGTGCATTGGATGTTGTTGGTCAAATAAATTTGAAAATCCTAAAAAATTGCTTAACCACAGGTATTAAATATGTATAAGGTATATAAACCGTTTCTTTTCTCATACTTAAGTCTACAAAATATATATATAGAAGAAGATTGGTATTTTTACGTTTTGCGAAGCTGGTGTTAGTGAAAATTATTTAAAGTTAGGTTTAGGGATCGTAAGCATACATGTATAAGTCCGAGTTTTTTTTTATAGCTGTAGGTGTAGAAAACTATTTGATAGATCGTCTATAAATACGTTAGTTTAACTGAACACATTTCTGAAAAATCAAACAGAGCTTTTCCATCTTGAATGGTTGTGGGTGTTGTTGTTGTTGCTGGGCGTGGGTGTGTGCGTGTGTGTGGGCATCGGTATTTGTTGTTGTTGTTGGCAGATATCTCAGTCTAAAAGTGCGCACACGCACACACGCGCACACACCACGCCAGAAAAGTGGCTCCATCGTGTATCTAAGTATAGCTTGATTAAATATGAAAAAAAAATGCCTAACGAAAACTGAAGATACAAATAAAAACTATGTTTAACATGAACTAAGTGCGGTGGTTCTCGGGAGGGGAATGGCTGTGGATGTGGATGCGGATTAGAGGAGCAGCAACAGCAGCAGCGGCACACCCAGGACCAACAGCAGCACCAGCAACACCAGCAGCCACAGCCAGAGCCAAGTGTCGATGGTTCCCTGGGCAGCCTCATCTCGGACAGGCACAGCTGCCGCTGGCTGCTGCAGTTGCACCTCTTCCTCCTCTTCTTCATCCGACGCCGTCGTGGCCGCTGTCGTATTGTTCTTGCGGCCGCCAAAGCGACGACGCTGCAGCAGGAGCAGCAGGCGCACCAGCCGCTGGTAGCCCGTGCCCGTGGGCAGTGCCAGCGACACGTTGTTAAAGTTGCTGATGGTAGTGGCTTAGCGGCTGCAGTTGGTACTGATGGGGGTGTGGCTGCGGATGCGCGTGAGGATGCGGATGGGGCTGCGGTTGCTGGTGGGGATGGGGATGCCCGTGCTGCGGTGGGTGCGCGTGACCTCGGGCATGGCCATGCATGTGCAACTGCCGCGTGCTGGGATAGTAGTTCGGCATCAGCGAGTGATATGCGATCGCTGCGGCCGATCGGCCGTTGTTGTTGCTGACCGCGGGCAGCGCTGGTGGTGCTCCCAGTAGTGGTGGTCTTCGCTCCGGTCGCTCGTAGCTAGCCACACTGCTTGGTGCTGCTGAAGTTGCTGCAACTGCAGCTGATGCTGATGCTGATGACGACGATGCTGCTGCTGTATTGCCAGCCGGTATTGCAGGCACTGGGATAGCTGCTGCTGTACCTGCTCCAGCTGCTGTTGCTGCTGCTGCTGCTACTCCCGCAGAGCTGCTGGCCGGTGTTTCCAGCAAATGATGATGCCTGTGGTGGTGGTGGTGATGATGATGGTTGTGTCCGTTCACAGTGTCGCTGATGCCGATGTTGATGTTGCCACTGTTGCTGTTGTTGTTGGTGGCGCCGCTGCTGCTGCTATTGCTGTTGCCGACGTTGTTTTGATTACCAGCGTTGTCGTTGCCGCTGCTGCTCGCAGCCACCGTTGTTGTCTTGCACTCAGCTGTGGCCGATGTCCCCGCTGCCGCCGTCGTCGCCAATGTTGCTGTAGCCACTGCCGTCATTAGATTGCAGGAGTCAAGTCTTTGTCATTTGGAGTTGCTCTGTAGGGCCGCATTGATCTGGGTCCACAGCTCTTTCTTGCACGATTTCGAACTGCAAATGGATGAAAGCACCCAAATTAGTAAGCATAATCACACGCATAAGCATAAGTCCACATCTCTCAGAATATCTTACCGCTTGATAGACTGCAGCCAGTCCTTGAATTGCGCGCTCCCCTCCGGTGTAATCTGGAAAGCGGCGCGTGCCGCCACCACAATGCTGGCAAACTCCTCATAGTCGCCCTGGGTCAGATGGTACAGCTTCTGGTGGATGCATTGGATGTACCTGCCACAACGTAAATAGTTCACATTAGCTCAAGATGATTCGTACAACAGCCGCCTAAGTACTCACATCTGCTGGCACTTCTGGACGAGAGGCGTGAGCGCAGAACGCAGGTGCTGCATCACCATCTGGTGGTTGTTCCTGCCCAGGTAGTGGGCGGACTCAATGGCCACGTCGTGCAGCACGAACGGACTCACGATCGAGTTGACCGCACAGATGCAGAACTGGTGCAGATACTGGGTGCCCAGTTTCTTGCTGATTCGCAGCAACCATTTCACATCCTCGCCGTACGGCGGATTCCGGGCATACTTCGCCTGCGGCCGATCGTCGTGGACGCGTCGCGCCAATGTCTCCATGGCCAGCATGCCTACGTTATAGGCAGCCAGCAGATATCGCAACTGGGTGGGTCTACGGAAAGGAAGAAGCAATTAATTAATGACGTCTTTAAGCTGACCACAAATGAGGCTTATGGTTGGGATAACTCACGTAAACTGATGCGGTTGTCGTTGTCGCACGGGTGGCTGCGAGGGCGGAGGTTGTTGCTGCTGCTGCGGTTGCGGCGGCGCCTGTTGCATGAAGGGGTAAACGGGATGTTGGTGCTGATGCTGGCGCATTGGCATCACGCCCACTCCAACGCCGACGCCCACGCCGGGTGGTCCGTTCGGAGGTGGTGGTGGGGGAGGACCATAGTAGCCCTGGGGCGGACCCATCGGCGGACCCGGAGGACCCGCTTGCATTGCCTGATAGGCCTGCGGCGGCAGCGCCTGGAATGCTCCAGGCGGTGGTTGCTGCTGGAAGCCAGAGGGCGGTTGGCCCGGATGACCTTGCTGCCCGGGGTGACCTGGTGGCGCCTGACCTCCCATCTGAACCGGCTGCTGTTGCTGTTGCACCACCTGCTGCTGCTGCTGCACCTGCTGTTGCACAACCTGCTGCTGTTGCTGCGGATTGGGCGGCTGCTGCGGCGGCGGCTGCTGGTAGCCACCGTATGCTTGCGGTGGCGGCGGCGGTCCTGCCGAAATGAACATCTGCATCTGACCAGGCGGATAGCTTAGGTTGTGATGGTGCGCATACAAGCCCTGGCAGAAGCTGTACGGTGGATACGGCGCCAGTCCGAGGGGAGCCAGGGAGGCGACGCCCACGGGTTGGAATTGCGCCTGTGGATTCTGCACAGAACCAACTACTGGTGGCGGCACTGCTACGGGGAGTCCGGGTCCGGGTCCCACGCCGCCTGGCACCACGGGATTGGGCATGCCAAGCTGTTGCTGCTGCTGCACCACCTGCTGCTGTTGCTGCACCACCTGCTGTTGCTGCTGAACGGCCTGTTGCTGCTGCACTGCCTGTTGCTGCTGCTGGAGCTCGTGCTGTTGCTGGGACTCGATCAGGGCGCTCAGACTCACGGCCGAGTGGTCCATGGTGTCGTCGTGCGGCTCAAATTCGCTGTTGTTCGGCGTGTTCCGCATGTACAACTCGTACCAGTAGCGGGCCACCTGGAACAGCACCTCCGGATAGACGCCGCCGCCCTTGGCAGCTGTCTCCACCGTGAGACAGGCGCGCTCCAACATCAGATCGCTTTGCTCCTTGCACTGCAGGATCGCACGCTGGATCTCGTTGGGATTGAGGGCAGCTGCGTGGGGCAGAACGGACAGAGCAAGCTCCGCAGCCGGATAGACCATGTTACTGTCCCATCCACGCGACGCGCGATCGGCCATGCCAGCCGCCTCGGGAGGCGTGAGGTGCGCCTCCCAAGTGTCGATCAGAAAACTTATCGCCGGCGCACCAATCTCCATGGCTTGTCCCAGGATCCAGGAGACGTGCGACGAGTACGTCCTCGATAGCCAATTGGGACTCACACAATTGTGCAGACCGAGGGCATATAGCCCCAATTGGAAAGCGCACATGTGGAGCGCACGGTGCGGTCCATGGTGATTCTGGCTGGTGCTCGCCTGGGTGAACAACGATGTGGAACTATTGCCGCCGGCCTTGGTAAGCACGTTCTTGGCCAGCTCGAACATGAAGTGGGCACTGGCTTCCGATGGCTGGTTAGGTATCGAGGGATATGCTCTTTTACCCTTGTAGCGGCTTTCCTTACTGCGGCTACTGGTGGAGCCTCCACCACCACCGCCGCCGCCTCCGTTGCCACCGCCGCCATTACCACCACCACCGCTACCACTGGGATTACCATTGGGATTCTGGCTCCCGCTGGCCGTCGTGCTGCTGGAACTGGGTGTTCCTGTGGTTCCCGCTGCATTCGGTGTGGGCACCATGCCCTGCACGCCACCCGATTGACTGCCACTGCTGGCCATGCTTAGGGCGCACATGCTCAGTTCCAGTTCGGCACTCGTGGAGCTGTGAGGTCGACTGTTTCCACCCACACTGCCGTAATCCGCCGGCAGAAGCTCACACAAATTGGCTACCGGATTGCAGTTGGAGGAGGCGCATCCAGAGCCGCCTCCATAATCGTGCTCCTCCCTGCGCGTTGGCTGATTACTTCGCGTCCTCACTGGCGGATTACTCGAGTAGTAAGCGGGCAGGAGTGGGGCATTCAGAAGCGTGTGTATGTCCCTGTCCAGCAGCTTATCCATGATCTTGGCTATCTTGCGGGGCTCATCCTTGTAATGGGAAAGCAATGTGAGGGCAAGATCACCGCGCTGCCGGCGGGTTCCTTCGCACAACAACGGATGCTCTGCTTCCGAGACATTGGCTTTCAGTCCCAAGGCAGCGACTGCAGCATCGAATCCAAGACTCTCATCGCTGTTGTGCTTGTAAAGCAGCAAACGTGCGCCTGGATTGACCATCGATTTGCCTGCCGCACTTGATACACCGCTAGAGGATGCCACTCCAGGGACAACTGTGGATCCGCCTACAGGACTAAGGGTAACCAGGGCATCGAAAATAAACGTGGCCAGGTTAATCGGCAACAGGGCCTCTCCTCGCGTCTTAAAGGTGCCGCTGCGCAGTTGCTCAGCTCGCTCTCGGATAACTTGTAGCTCCGCGGATCCCAGCGGCAGGCGCTTCAGTAGAGCCAGTATGTCCGCCTCCTGGTTGGCCAGCTTGACCTCCAGGGGCTTGGTGCTGGCTGGCGGTCGCGGCATCTCCAAGGCGAACAGGCATATCCGAAATCCGATGTGGTAGTGTTCAGAGTTCTCCGACAGCACTGTGCAGAGAAAAGCACACTTGGACAGCGTAGCAGAGGCCACAACTGTCAGCTGATGCGAGATGGGATTCACGTTTTGCTTCTTGCCCTTCCTCTTGGGTGCGGGTGGCAGTTCCAGCAGAAGGTTAGGCGGATTGGCCAGCATTTGCTCCGCCAGACGAACGGCCAGGATGCAAGCCTCACCTCCGTGACCGTGGGCATGCAGACCCTCGGCTCTGGCCAGCAGTATGTCCCAGGCGTCCTCTGTGGGCCGCACATTGGAGAATACATGCGGCTTGTCGCTGGAAGCAGCCACTGCAGCTGCCAGAGCTCGTGCAGCTTGCGCGGATGAGGTGCAAGGCTGGTCTGCCGAAGCACCCACACCCAGCACTCCCAAGCCTCCAGCGGCGTTGCTTGCGAGATGAGATGAAGTAGAAATCGCGGGCGCAGTGGAGCTGGCGGCCAAGGCAGCTCGGGCAGCGGCCGACGTACTTGGCACCGGCGTCAGATCTCCGCCAGCTGTTGATCCCGCTCCTCCCACTACTGCGTCGCCAGCACCTGATCCGCTTCCGGCGGAGGCCATAGCCACTCGACCTGCAGATCCACCCACGGCCCCTTGGTTGAACTCGTCACTGCTGCTGCTAAAGGATTCATCCTTGCTGAGGCGACGAGGTGTTTGCTGCACAGCGCCACCAACCCCAACAGTCGCCTCCTGTCCAGCCATCAGCATGGAGGAAGTGGAACTATTGGAGCTCCCCGAAGCTGTAGAAGCAGATGAAGATGAGGAGGAGGCCGACGAAGTGTCCGATGTGGAAAGAGCTTGTTCAACACCCACTGCCACACCCACTCCGACGACTGGTGGCTCATCCTTGCTCTGCTGCGACACTGCATCGAAACTACTCTGCGAATCCGACTCTGTGAGTGCCGATTTCTGGCCAGGCACAACCGCCTGTCCAGGTGGACAGTAGTTGTGACTGCTGCTGGTGTCGCCGCCGAAATCTTCATTCTCGCAGAATCCCTCGCTGCTGGCACTCGAACGATTGCCATCCGTTGCTACCACCACCTTGCCATTTGCCGCAGAGGCACCGACTCCCGCCGAGCCACTGGGCAGCTGCTGCTGCACGGCATTCACTTCGGAGGCCGCTGACCCTCCAACCGAGTTGTTTACTCCTCCGCTTATCTGACCCAAACCACCTGCACCAGCTCCTCCCACAGCAACGGAACCCAGTCCCGTGGAAAATCTGCCAGATCCTCCGGCCGCCAACGCTGCTCCTCCCTCCATATCGGTCGGATTTGTATAGAATCGCGACTCACGAAAAGGCCGGTCCAGCCTCTGCTTGAAGGCTCCAGCGTGCATGCCATGATCGCTGGAGGCACTGAAGTAATTGTAGTGCTTGTTGTTCGACATCAGCGCTTGGGTGGCATTCAGCTGGCCGGGATTGTTGGACTCGCCCTTGAGGTCCGTGTGCTTGAAGCAAGTGAACGGCGAGTAGTAGATGGGATTAGTGTCGTGGGTGTGCGTCACTCCCGGAATGGGGTAGCCCTCCCAGTCCAAGTAGCACGCCTCGATTGCCGGCTTAAAGCCGATGAACAGTTCCGTCTCGGATCTCGAGTTCTGTTGGTGCTTGTTGGTGTACGACGACGGCATCATTCGGCTCTTGACCACCCGGTCAAGAATCTTTAGATGCCAAGCCGTGAACTGCGCGTGCAGCATATCCCGCTCATCCGGCGCCAGGCCGGGATTGAGCGCTGCCAATCGCCACAGTGCCACGATTTCGTCGCACAGCGAACTGCAAGCATGCTGCAGAGCCGTGGAGTTGGAGTGTGTGTTGGAGTGCTTACCGCCCGAGTGTCCGTGGGAGCCCATCATCAGCGCCAGCTTGGTCTGGAACCACCAGATGAGTATCTGATCGCAGTACAAGCACTCCTCCGTGATGATCTCCAGCAGACGCACTGCGTTTCGATCGCAGCGCCTGTACATCTCGCGTACGATCGATAGCAGATTCCACATGCCCTCCGGCTCACGTCCTCGCAGCGGTCGGAGTAGCGAGCTCCACTCGGCCGCCGCTGGGGGAGCCGAGTTCGTCAGATAGTTCACATCGCTGTGGACATAAGCAAGGCGACAAATTACAAAGGAGTTTGGCTAGACAGTAGTACAAGAATGCTCACCTAAACACAATCGGGGCGGGCAAACAGAACTTGATGAGGATCCGTTTAATGTTGTTATGCAGCGTCTTCTCGTCCAGATACCAGCTGGTCTGGTCGTTGATCGAGGCCCCAGCCGTGGGATCGGGTGCACCGCACACAGTGTTGATCGCCGTTGGCTGGGCGCTGAGCAACTCATCCAGGAGCCGCTGGGCCGTCGGCAGGATCTGCTGAGGCAGCTCGCTGATCAGATACTGGGCGAACTTTTGCAGCTGGTCGCGCTGGAGGCGAGTTAATGACTCTGATACCGGAGCTCGCAGACAGACCTCCTGGGGCTGCAAGACGAAAGGATTTAAGTTACTTGAACGTACATATATATTATGCCCTTTGAACATGATTCCAATTTGAATGATACCGCTAGGGAGAGTAAACAAAAAGCATTCAATACATCTGCTCCCGCCATACTTACGCAATGGATGCGATGCAGACAAACGGCGACTACGTGGGAGCACCAGTAGGCGGACGACGTGCAGGTGCAGTTGCAAGAGGAGATGCGTCGGCGGTCAAAGGTGACGGCCACATTGAAGTATGCACGCGGCGTCTGATTGACCACGCTGGCCGATAGGTGAAAGCCTGCAAATGGATGGGTTTAGTTTGCATCTAGCATTAATCCCATGGAGCTGGACAAACTTACCTATTTGCAGCGGATCCTTGACAGCACGCAACCGAAACAACGAGTCGCCGCGATTGAACTCGTCCGCCGAGCTATTGGCCAGGCAGGAATAGAGCCGGATGTCCTCCTCGTTGTCCGGAAAGCTCCAGAACGCAATGCGCAGCTGCAGCTGCTCCGGCACCGGCGGATACACGTGCTCCACCAGCTCGAACGGTATGTAGGAGGCCACACAGCGGGCTGCCAGTTCGGCCAATGTGGATACTTCTGGAAGAAGGCGAACGGAATATAGAAGGCACCTGATACTGTGTGAGGGGCATATACTAAGTGCAGTGGCACTATTAAACTTTGACTGCTCAGTATATTTTCTTTGCTACACTTAAGTTCACTGTTTGAAGGATATTCGATTAGATAAATGTCGAAACTGTAGCATAGCATTAAGTCCAAGGAACACCAACCAGTTCAACAAAGGGAAACCATGACAATATATATACATTGAAGAATCTGTCAAATGACTAATGCCATATTTCTACCACCATAATTAAACACAAACAAAGCGCGGAAAAGCCACATGCATGCACACAGACACAACTTCCACATGTCGGGCATTTTATTAATTAAAGAACTTTTTCTGAAGCCAACGGCCAATGACCAGCGAAAGGGAGGTCAAACACGAGGTTTTCGCAGGGGTAGAAACGAGCACACAGCACCAACAGGTCAACAAAATGTAAATTAGATTGTCTGGCAAAATAAGCGTAATCATATTAAGTTTATGCCGCATCAATATTTTGGGGTAATTCGATTAGTGCAGAGTGCAAAATAATTTACGGATTGAGTTTCTTATAATTTCTGGTTATTTCGGTTCCAACAAAAACTATAATCCAATCATTTCTTTCCTATATCATATCAAATTGATGCCACATCCTAACTCGTTTAATGCAAAGTGAAAAGAATTGCTTTGTGGAGCTTTATGGCTCTTACTTCCCATTCTACATATTAAAGTCCCTGAAACATATGACTTCTGAGTATTATTTGTACTTTGCTGCTATTGCCCCTGGTACTTTGTTTACATATAGTTTTATATAATAATCTGTACTACAACTGCTATCCACTATCCATAAAATGTTAGATTTCCGAAGGGTTATCGCCTTTATGGACATTTAGGATTCAAACAGAAGATAATCCTCCGGTCGGAAACGTAATCCCTCTTGCAATGCGACTGTAAATAAACCATAGGTTTTCTGCGACGTGGTTGTCGTGGGAAAACATGGCAATCTTGGCCACGCAATTTTCCCCTGCGTAAACCAATGTCATTATCTTTGCAGCGCAATTGAGTTGTAGATAAACAGAAATCCACTGAATTGGCATGCAAATAAACAAATGGCAATGGAAGAGGGGACTTGCATTTTAAAGGTCTCGTTCCCAATGCCTTTAAAACGCAGAACGCAGAACACAAAAGACAAACAAACAAACAAACAAAAACAAAAAAACAATGACCCCAAAGCACAACAAAGAATAGCGAGCTTTGTTATTGTATTTTGTATCCATACGTACATACATACATACATACATACATATATATGTATATATGTATGGTGTGGTGTTGCTGATGATGCAGCCACCAAGAAAACAAAAAACAGGGTTCAAGTTCACCCACGCAAATCAAATATTCGAACAGGAGGAGAAGCAGATCTCACCGATTTCACTTTCAGTTATGTGACTTATTAGTAGGGTATCAAAGAATCATATCTATATTCAAAAACTATCCCAGTTTGGGCAAAAAACATAATATAATCATAATCAAAGTTATTTCAGTGATTAATCAACGAATGGCTGATATTAAGATTAATTCAAACTAGTTTTAACAATTAGACTTACTCAACCATAAAATATATATAATATTTATATGTATTATTTCTGGAAACATATGGTAAGTGGGCTCCATAAAAAAGAGCCAAATTGGCAGCACTGAGCGAAAGAGCTCATTGTTTTGTTTGTTTGTTTGTTTTCTTTTGCTCGTTCGTCGGCTCGTTGGCCCGCTCCCATTATTCGTGCTCCCCCCGCACCCCCCGCTATGTCGACGCTTAATTTTCAGACACTTTGGCACCATTTTATTCAAAGTCATTTTCCGCAAGCGCTAACTTATTGCTCATGCCTGTCTTTTATGCATACACACAGAGCTACAGCGCAGGCTAAGAAAATAGCAGCGACTGTTGGAATTTTTTGCAAACTGAGAAACGCTAAAGCTTTAAGACCCAATTATCAGCATATGATAGTATTTAAAATTGAAAGCATATCAACTTCATTTTTATTTTCCTTTTCTTTAAGTTGCAACAGTATGCAGACATATTACACTAACCGTCACTCTGAGTTA
The DNA here is from genome assembly GCF_016746235.2 of Drosophila teissieri. Taxonomy (NCBI): domain Eukaryota; kingdom Metazoa; phylum Arthropoda; class Insecta; order Diptera; family Drosophilidae; genus Drosophila; species Drosophila teissieri. The sequence goes on from NC_053034.1 coordinate 9,553,849, forward strand.
CATTCGGTTTTAATTAATTTAATTCCATTTGACTGACGAGGAGAGAAAATGAGTCAAAAAGCAACAGCTTAATGCATTTGTAGGATGAAGAATTCAGTTAAAAAGGACTTCGTGGAAACCGAACGGCTGCATGAGTCAGATTGATTTGATTGGAGAAGGCTTAATAACTGATTCACGTACATACTCGTACATATATACATATATATATATATATATATTCAGTTTTTCCCATTGAACTTCTTCTCTTTATGGCAGATTCAAGGCTGTTGCTGCCCCTTCAAACTGGTTTGCTCCTTGCTTCAACAGGGCTTGCTCTTGCGTTCGCCTTCGCAGTTTTTATTTGCACTTTAATTTGTTTTCCATTTCCATGCGTCGCACTAACAAAACGTGCAACACTAAAAAGGGAGTATTTGCCACACAAAGACTCATGCTCTAGTTATTTGTGCCCCTCAAAGTTGAGCAAATGGTGCCGAAGTGGCCGCCTACAGCGAATGCATTCGTCACACTACCAACGACCTACCTATTAACCACTTCGATCGAAGTTGTTCCCTAAAACCTCTATATATATGTACATCATACCTATCAAAAGGATTTATTTCGTAAAGTAATACCCACACTAAATAAGTTATCGAAATGAATATGTTTTCTCAACTCAATACCATTTAACACATGGTCACGATAATTTACAAGTCTTTTGAAGACTCTAAGTGATAAAATTGAGATACACTGCAAGAATGAAATGCAGTTTATTTGTTTAATTATACATTATGTTATATCCCTATGCCCTTGTAAAAGTGTTGCAAATATGCTGAAAATTACAATTTTGCCATGCTCCCACATATTTTGTGTTACCAACGACAAATTCAGGTTGTTCGGCACAAAAAGCTCGCACGAAAAACAAATAACAAAAAAAAGGGGTCAGGTCAAAGTGCCAGCAAGCATTTCTGCACATGTGTGTGCTGCATATGTTGGTGCAATTGTTTTGGCTGCGGAAGTGCATGAAACCGATATGCACGGCGAAAAGTGAAAAATACAGCTGGTCGCTGGTATCTGTATCTGTAAAGTCACCGCCATCGGTATCGGTGTATCTGTATCTGTTTCTGGTTCAGTTTCAGTTCGAAATTGACACCGAGCGAGCCTCGACCCACTAATTAGATGATGACATGTGGCAACGCCGGCCACTCAAGGCACGCACACACACACAGCCCGCACACCTCTCACGGACACGGACACAGCACTGCAGCGTGACCATTCCACGGTTTCGGTTTATTCGGGGTCATTGCATCGCATCGCATCGCATGGACGTTCTGCGTTACACGTTCCACGTTTATGCGGGACGCACTTGGCGAACGCCCTTCATCTGCGATGTTCCTGTCATCCCCTGGATACCAGATCTCGATACGAGAGTTTTGGAATAAATGACATAGGTCATCAGAACCACCAAAGCCTATACATAGCTTCATACAAGTTTATATTTTAAAAATGGTGTTCTATTTTCCCTTAGCGAAATAGTAATATCCTATATCCAAGTATGCAATGTTCTCAATGGAATGTTGTCTTAAATCAATTTCAATTTCAATTTGAAAACACGCTTTGCCATTTGCCATTTAATTGAATCAGGCAGGGAAGCAATCAGTACCTTAATTAAATATATATCGATCAGGGTCACCATACTCTATTTTCCACCAAATACCCGTGGCTTATGTGCATTTCGGTATAAAATACATTTTCATTTGCCTTTTGAAGACAACCGACAACAGTATTTGATAAGGCCAACTAAACTTATATTCAGCCAAACACAAATCGGGTTATGAGATGTTTAATATTCGGAATTCATTTCGATTTGAAATATACTGTTTAACAATATCTAATGTCATCCGATTAGTAAGTAATTTGGATGCCAGTTAAACATGAACAGGTCGGGGTCAGCAAACCCCCTTACGAGCACACAATAATTTGGCTCAAATTATTTCAATTATGGCATGTTAAATGCTTGAATGCACAGAATTCTTATGACGTACATATGTACATACATACATAAGCCTTCAATCGCATCACAAGCCGTTGACAATTCTGGATCGAATCAATGGGCTTCTTCCGTTCCAACTATCTGAAGAACTACCATATCTGGGGAGCCATAGCAAACGCGGCGGAGGAGGAGCTGCAAGGTGCGAAGGGAATAATGGATTCTCGTCGTCCGTGTCGACGTCGTCTTTATTTTTATTACATCCCCTTGGGCAGGTTGTGGTGGTATCCTTGAAAAGGTTCTTTGACACAACAAAGCGAGGCTCTCGACGCCTCAGCATCGACATCGACGTCGAAGTCGAAGTCGGCGTCAGCGTGTTCAGCTGGCAGCAGCGACATCGTTTTGAGGCAATATAGTTTTTTGATGCGGTTATTATGTCTTTCGAGCATGAAAATGCAGCTGGCTTTGCCTCTCTGCCTCCAGCCGCAGGGCTAGCTCTTTGGCTATTTTCCCGCCAAAAGCAAGTAGCTTGAACTATTTGAGCTGGACTTTTAAGTGGAACACTCCTAACCATCAAGTTATACATGCCAACAGCATAAATAGCTATTTGACCAGCTTTTCTCTTTGAAGTAATACCAGAAAGAAGAAATTATTAAATTGTTCTGGTATTTGCTAGTACAAATTTAACATTATCAAAATATTTGTAAGTAACCTGGCAACCCTGGCTATCAAAGAATCCACAGAGAAGACAACTGGATGGTTAGAGGTTACTCTTGGTTTTGCCGCTCTGCTTAGTCCTTTGACCCTTCCAAATATAGTCCTTGTCCTTTTCCCCCCCACAGGAACATTGCTCAGTCGAACAAAGGGAACTAAGCAAACGAATGCAGTGGATGGGCAAATGACGAAGACGAATGGAGGAACGGAGAGAAAACAGCGTCGAGGACGAACTGCGCAGTCGCAGCCAGATATCCAGATATTACATGATGATAGTGCTGCGACGGCGCACAGGATACCGAAAACGTGTATGGAACGTCTCTTGGCAGACCCAAATACAACAAAAAAAAAAAAAAAAAACAATGCCCCAGCCACATGCACAAGCGTAATGAGCCACAGAGAAAAGACAAAGGGACGCAACAAAAAGGTAAAAAGGAATCTCGCATAAACGAATGGAAATAAAAAAAAAACGTTGGCAGCCAAAGTCGTGATTTTGACTTCAGCGATAAGCGGAGGACTTCGAGGAAATGCGGGGAAACGGAGAAGACAATTACAGACAGAGGGCAACAACAATTACAGCCTGCTCGTTGTTGTGCCTAAGCCAATTTTACAGAATTTACCAAAAGCGAAAAGGTCATGCGTATAATTATAGGCAGCTCAGTGTGGCCAGATGTGCTTTGCAAATAGCTAAATGTGACCGAGTTAGTATAAGCATAGAGCTGAAGAAATCACTCTACAGCGCTTAAAAAATGATTGCAAGTAATAACCTACAATACTAGATAGACAGTTAAAATTCGTATCTGTATTTTCCACAGTATTTTAGAGTCCCTAGGAATGAGTTCACTGCCACAAATCGCGACCTAGCAACATGAAGATGTACTCACCAAAATGTCTGCCGCAGGTGGATGTGTTGGCCATGGCCGTTCCACTGCCGCCCGGTGTGCAGGAACCGGAGGCACCTGCTCCTCCGAACGCTGGTGCTCCTGAGCCGCCGGCGACAGCCATGCCGCCCATGCCGCTCAAGCCGCCATTGCCTGCGCCGCTGCCCGCAGCGGGCTTCTTCCAGCCGCGCCAGTTGTTGCACAGCGATTCCGGTTCGGAGCTCCAGCTGCAGAGGGAGTCCTCCTCGAAGCGGATGGAGTCGTCGAAGCTGAAGCGGTCCATTTCCTCCGGATTCCATTCGTTGGCCGCCGCTCCTGCAGCGTCTCTGCCCGCGGCTCCGGCTCCTGCGCCTCCGCCTGCTGCTCCTTCGGCGCCAGCGCCGACTGCAGCCGCTCCTCCGCCTCCTCCATTGTTGTTGTTGTTACCGCCGCCTCCTCCTCCTCTGTTGTTGTTGCCGCCGTTGCGATTCGCCAGCGTGAGGCTGAGATTGTGTGTGTTTACAGTTGCTCCTTCTACTGCTGAAGCTGCTTCTTGTTCTTCTTCAGCTGCTCCCCCGTTTGTTTGTTTTCCTCCTCTTCCTCTTCCACTCTCTCTCGCTCACACTGTTATTTTCCTCTCTTTTTGGATGGATGTATAATGGATCTCTGCCAAACGCTCAATTTAAAATCGTGTAAAAGGCGAATTTCTTTTGAGCGTTCCTCTCTCCCTCTTTTCTCTCTCTCTCTCTTACTGTGCTCCTCTCCTTCACTTCTCCCCTTTCTCACTCTACCACTCCGCTTGACTCGCTTGCTTTTAATTAACTTATTAACTGTAGATTTATGCTTAGGGCTTTAGGTTTTACTTTTAGCTTTAACTTAAGGTTTAGATTTAGATTTGGGGAGTTTAAAAACTATTTTTGTTTATATGTACAAAATACGTTTAGTGCGCCGCGGTCTCTGTCGCTGCCTCTGCCCGCGTCGACTGCGACTGCGACTGCTATTGTTTGTTGTCGTTGTTGTTGCATGTGAACTTTTTCGTATCCCCCAACGAATGAGAGAGCGAGATGGGGCTATGCTATGCGACTGCCGAAATGAGAGGGCCAATTTGTAGTTGTAGTTCTTGTTGTTGATGTTCTTGCTGCTGCTGTTGTTATTATTGTTGATTTAGTTGATGTTGTTGCAGGGGACCCCCAGTCGTTGTTATTGTTGTTAGCGCTCCTCTTTTATCCGCTCTGCGCTTTGCACTCCGCTTTGCCGTTAATTATTTTTTCACTCCTTCGCTTTGTGGCTCATCTTCGCTTTATCCTGCGCGCACCGCACTCACTCTTTCTCACTCGCTCTCACTCACTCACACAGCAGTAGCAGCAGCAACAACAACGGTGCACACAACATCAATATATTGGATATATATCAACACTTTTTCGCCTGCGTGCTCGTCAGTGTGTGTGTGTGCATGCGTGCGCTTGTCGATTTTCACTGCCTTCTTTTCTTTGTGTGTGTATATGCGCTGCGCGTTGTGTTTGTCTGCGTCTGTGCGTGTGTTAGGTTAACGTGTGTGTGTGAGTGAACGAACGAAATGCGTTTAGCGAACGTTTTTTAAAAAAATCCTTAATTTTTTAGTGGATTTTGGCGATTACCGACACTTGAAACGGCACTGCACACGCGTCCTCAAAAACAACGGCACCTGAATTCGCTGGTCGAGTTACGATTTGTTTGATGCTACGCACGGTTTTCGGACACTTTTACACGGGGCTTTGTTTTTACCCATCGCATCGTCGACTCTTTTGCTCCTAAACGTTGTTGGTGTTAGTGGTCAGCGATAGTGCTCACACTCGATATCGGTTTTCGATCATTTTCAGCTGAATATTCGATTCGGTCAATAGTATCGGTTTTCCGTGTGCGATTTTTTATAACCATAATGACGGTCACACTGCATTTCGTGGTATCGCTTCTCGACAATCGATAACTTCTGACAAGTAACGCTCTTAATATCGAAAAACGATAGGTCCCGATAGGCCCATTTTGTTCCTGGTTATCCCAATCTTCTCGAGCTTTCCCAGGACCTGGTCAAGATGCCCATCACCGGGCTGTGCATCGAGCTGCGCCCCAACCTACGCAGCGGCGTGGCCTTCCTGCAATTCGACCAACAGGTTTCGCACAGCCACGAGACGCGCGTCATCATCCGGGACTACAATGTTTACATCAGCGAGAAACCCGAGAATCGAGCGATCGACTCGGATTCCAGCTCCGAAAGCGACAGCGAGGACTCCGACGAGCTGCTGCTCATCCGGCATGATCAGTACGGTATGGACATTGGCTGCCTGTCCACGTTCTTTGTCAGTGGCAGCAACATCAGTTTCCGCTTCAACTACAACCAGATTGATCTGACCAGCGTTGATGGAAGCGCTGTCGAGGTGCCGCTGGCGCCACTGCTCCTCACATGCCAGGAGAACGAGGCCATCACTATCAACTGTCGCGATTGCCGTGCGGAATTGGTGGCGGCCCAAAGCTATCGCAGGCTGAGGGAGTTCCCCAGCTTTTTGGTGGATCCCAGTGAGTTCTTTTGCCACAATCATGGACCAGCGGGCAAGACCCAACCAATTAGCTTGGTGCCCGCCGAAACGGATCTCTTCTATGGCCTCAACTATGTGGTCATAAACTTTAACGAAGCGAATTCGCGCATGCTCAATCGCGATGATCACTTGTACTGCAAGCGCTGCATGCGTTTTTTGGGGCTGACCATGTTCGATGGCGCCGCCGCTCGCATCTGGGCAGATGCAGTGCGTTGGCTTCCCGCAGGAGCGGCGGCCACTGCCCCCGACCGCCACTTCTTCCAGAGCTCCGCGCTGACGCAACTGGTCAAGCGTCTGCTGTACTCGCTGTGGCCTCAACCGTTGCCTCAGCTGTGTTTGACCACCAGTCGTGCGGTGCTGGTCACCTCGCTGCCCAACCGGAAGCAACAATACATGTTTTTGCACGTGGTGGAGTCACAGCTGCGTGTGCTGCGTCCCATTCGCCCGGACTCAAACCGACTGCGCTGCTTTCGCGCGTGCAAGCTGTATTACGGCGTTTTTGGAGCCAATCCACCGCTGCTAGAGAAGTGGCAGGCGCAGCAGACGCTGCCCCAGATGGATGTATCGCCGAACATGTTTCTGGAGCTTCAGCAGCGGCTCGAGACGAACGGCCACTTGATTCCGGACGCCTGGCGCGTGAACTGTGCGGAGGAGCAGCTGCAGCTGTCATACTTCTTCTATGAGAACGAGGAGCAACCTGACGGCGGGATCGTCACCTCGGATGAGTTTTCAGAACAAAAGAGTCAGCTGAATGGCAAGCAGCACAAGGAGGAAGATCCGTACGAGACGGATGCAGGACATGCCAGCGAGAGCGATGACGAGTACTCGGATACGGACACAGCTTCGGAGGATGCAGCGGTCCACTCGCTCGGCAAGCGGACACTTCTCAAACGCAGCCCCACGCCGCCTCGCGTCAAAATGGCCACCTCCTCCCCGTTCGCCTCGCCGGAGGACAAGTAATTCCGCCAACCTAATTCAAAATTCAAGCATAGCTTGTAAGTTAGAAACGCTGTACAAAGGCGATAGAATCAATCCTAGCCGACTTGGCCCAGTAACTTGTCGAGAAACACTGATTTTGGTATGATTTCTTTAAGTTCCCCCTTGATAATCAATTCCATCCAAAATACTCAGCTATGTCTTTGATTGAAGTCTTCATGTCCTTTGCTTGTATATAGTTTGTTGTATATAGGCTTAGAAAGAATTAACAGCGCGCGGAATTAATAACGCCAAAGAATACGTTTTGTTTTGTGGAGAAAAACTTGATTTGATTTTATTGCTTGACTCGATCGTTTCATATATATTATATATAGTTTAACAAACGTTTTGCAACAAGTATTAGCTGGATAAACGACTTCTAAGTGGTGGACAATGCTTCCTTATATGTATGTACTAGCTCAAAGGCAGTGCGTTCCGTGACTGTAAGCCCATTACGACGTATAATAGTCTTGGCCTTACAGCTGCGAAACGCACTGCACATGTTATGAAAAAAAAACTGATTTCTTCCTTTTGTTTAAACTTTTACGTTCCCTTTTAATTCACATAAGTTAACAAGAAATGTAATAGAGATTAGTGTAATAGTTTCAAAGTAGAATTGAAATATTGAAAATATTCAATTTTAATATATTTCCAAAGAACTAAAGAAAAAAGTTTTCCAAAATGTGACTTACCAAAAAAAATGTATAAAAACGAAAAAAAAAAAAAAGTTATTGTTTACTAAAAACATATTTTATGTATATATGTATATGTATATGCTTCAATTGGTTTGCAGGAACAAGATTAAAACAAAAAGTGTATGTACTATGATTTAGCCACGCAAATTTATCAACATAACCATTATTGTCCAACATTTGTAATTCTGTTCTTAACTACACATGTCAACAAATAGCCGCGAAAAAGTTCTATATTTTTGAAAACTCTGATGTAAACTATATAAAACACCTATTTATATGTATATATAAAGTCAACGGGATGAATGTAAGGAGGAGGAGCAGTGCGCGCCGGGACTGAAAGACGGTACTGCAGACAGTCGTCATGACACGCACTGTCTGCACACACTCGATAAATGTGATTGAAGACGCTTTGGGTAATCTCAACTTGTGTTTAGTTTAGTGTTTAAGCGAAACTCATGTGTTCATCCAAACAAAGAAGAGGACAGAAGGCTGCCCAGAAATCAGGCGACGGTTATCACCTGAAGAGTGAGGATAAATAAAGTTGGAATCATATACACATTCATTTCATGAAGCAAACGAGTGTTTTTTTCATGCGGGCCTCGCGGATTGGCAATGGATGGGCATCACCTGCTCGATGGGGGCACTTCACTTGGCCAGGCGACGCATCTGCTGGGTCTGCTCACTCATGGCTATCTGAGCGTTGTCCGCCTGGTTGATCAGCGCATCCAGCTTGTCCAGCTGCGAGTCCATGCGCTTCTGCTTGGCCGCCTTGGCGGCGCTAACCTCGGCAGCCGTCGGCGGTGGCTTGGCCAGCGGCTGTTCCTGGACAGGAGGACGCTCCTCCTGGCTGGCGATTGAGCCCGATCTGCCAATGCCCGCCGATAGATCCACCGAGCCCGAGCTGCCACGGGCAAAGATGTTGGTCAGACTGCCACAGGCCGTTTGCTTGAAGCGATTCAGCTTCTGCTGCGTGCTGGACAGGATGCTATTGAGCTCGCCCAGCTTGCCACCCACATTGCCCAGGCTCTCGTCTTGTTGCTCCAACAGCTGGAGAGCGAAATTTAGTGGCGATTCGTGTGGTTAGAGGTCAGAACATACCACCGCCTCGGCGGCCTCCTGCTCGGCCAACTCGTGCTCCAATCTCGCCTGCCGCTTGCGCTCGAATTCCTCGGGATTCGGCGGCTGGAGGCCCAGCAGCTCCGCCCGTTGGCACTCCTGCTCGTAGCTGGTGTTCTCTGGCTGCTCCGACATGCTTCCGAACACTCTGTCACCCAACGACTGGCGATGCCATCGATTTTTGCTGGTCGTGGCCCCAATCCACCCACTTGGTCGTGCGTGGAGTGGGCACAACGCATGCGCAATTTGGCTGTTTGGGGCCACAGCTCATGCTGATGCTGAGGCTTAATGCTTAGACATACACCGAGTCTTAAGTCTGAGTTAGTGTAAGATCAAAGAATTTCAAAGCTCAGCCCCTCCTTATGAAAGATGAAACACATTTGTGTATATTTCTCCTATTCAAGGGCCACTCATAGTCTCTATACTCGACTACAGCATATTTTACTTTTGGATCATGGAGTTTGTTAACCGAAATACAGCTAGGAGTAACTAAAAGTCAGGTGGATCACGAGGAGTCCGCACAGCGCTCGTAGATTTGAATGTACGACTCGGTGAGCGTGATCATCTGCGGCAGGATCTCGGTGACATGCAGGTCCTGCATCTCGTACCACTGCCCGTTGGCCTTGTGCAGGATGTGGGCACGATAGGTGCCCTTCTTGGGATCGCCGTCGTGCACAATATTGGCCACCAGATTGTACTTTGTATCCTTTACATCCTTGTCGCGCTGCCGCATGCCCAGAATGTCCCCAAAGTCCACGTTTCTGCAAAAATTAAATCAAGTTGCAATTAAAATAATAATATCTCGCGTTTAACCGCTTACTTGATGGGGAAGTTCACGATGGTGGGATTCTTCTCCAGGAAGAACGTGTTCTTGGTGAACCGCTTGATGTACAGAATGATGAACTGCGGCAGGCGGGTGATCTCGAAGCGCTTCATAAAGTTGTCCTTGTAGGTTTTGTACTCCTTTTCGGCGGAGCCATTGAACTTGCCCAGCAGCTGATACAAGTTCACCTGCGGTATGATGTTCTCACGGAACTCGTCGGTGAACAGCGGCGGCGGCGGTAGATCGCAGGTGAGGTAGATGAAGTTTGTGTGCTCCACCTGGTCCTTGTACTCCTCGGTGGCCAGCAGTTGCGCCTTGGCCGCGTCATCCAACTCAACAGGAGGTATCTTGCGCGTATAGATCTTCATCTCGCCGAGAAAGATCTTGTAGAGGATAGAAGAATTCGGCTGTTTGTTGCCCTTGAGGGCTCGGTGGAGGGTATTGAGGAACCAGGACAGAAAGTCTATGGGATCGCCTTGTTCCGTGATCTGGAAACGCTTGCTGGACCAAAGCACCACAGCTTGGAGCATTTCGTGCGGCGATACGTGCGACTTAAAGTTCCGCGGATTCCACATCTTACGCATTAGCTCGCCGAAACGTTGCACCAGCGTGAACATGGAATCCCCAGGTGGCCGCTTGACATGCGCATAGCTTTGCTCCCGCAGAAAGTAATCCCGAAGTGGACCGACGTGGGAGAGTGCATGCAGCACCACATTACAATAGTCGTTGGCTTTGATGTTGTTCAGACCCACGACGCCGGGTAAGTACAGAACACCGTCCACGGTTCGCGAATGCTTCGGCTGCAACTGATCCAACTTGCTGATCTCCTGGCGCGTGAACGTTGGATTCAGCACGTATTTGATGTCGTCCAGCGAGGAGTCGATGATCTCGTAGTTATCCGGCAGGCAGTAGAATCGCAGCGTGTGCAGATTGAGAAACACGTGATGCGCCTCACCCACGGAGTGCGTGTAGGCGTGGGTGTTGGTGCCACGCCCCTGGAAGTACTTGCCGCACACCAGGCACGCATAAACATTGATCCGCGTCAGCGAAATGGAGCACAGCTTCTCGAAGTCAAAATCCAGCAGGTTCCGGTTGATAGTGTCCAAGTAGGGACACACCCTGTACTTCGGATTGAACACAGAGGGCGTCTCTGTAGATGGAAACGTGGATTAATGCCCTGGAAACATGTTTACTACCAATATTTACCATCCTCCTCCACGGGATTCGCCGGCTTCTTCTCCAGCTTCATGCGCTTGGCGGCTAAATGGTTGTTTCAGACATGAAATGCATGTGGGCTTATTGGAATGACTTGGAACTTACCTGGTGCTTGCGTTTGCGCCATTTCTTCCAGCTGATTTAGTCAGCAATTCATTTATTCCTAAACTAAAATTAAGATTTGTTTTGTTGACTGCTTCTTCGACTGGTCGCAGTTATCGATTAATATGCGAATCGATAGGTCCTCTCCCAGCCGTGTAATAACTGTTTCCACTGCCACATTTCAAAACGTTCACACCGCTAAAATACAACAATTCACATTTTAATATGAATAAAAACAGTTTTAGCCGAAACTCAACATAACTTAGTTACTTAATAAGATTGTTTGATGAATTATATAATGTTATAGATCATATTTAATAGATCAAAGTCACCAAATAATTATTTCAAATCCAAATTTCATCATTTATGCTAACTTAATGGGTTGAAATGTATTAGAAGACCTTAGAAGCTAACTCACTAAAATAGGGAAGAATTTAATGCCGTATACAATTTGTTATTTATACATACTTTTTATTTATATATACGTACAAGCTTATTAGTTAGTTTAGCTCAGAAATTCACGCTTTCAAATAGATGCAAATTGACAATAGGAGCTTCAACTAATTGAGGAACAGGTTGGGCTTGAAGGAGCACCAGGCCGTTCATGAATCCGGATTCGTGGCCTTATCGTTGGCTCTATTAATAACCGAGAGTTTATCAGCTTAGGGGGCCACCCCACTGCCACCCCCTGGAGGAGATCCGCTGCAGATCGATCTGCGATCGAAGAACGACCTTAAACGCCCTACCGAAGAGAGCCAAAGCTCCCTGGCTTCGGAATCTCCGAAGAAAGCTCTGGACTGGCCGGCGATTAGTGGCCCCGATAAGGTGTAAAGAGTATTTCCAATTCAGTTCTCCCAGCGATCCCCTTGCACTCGGAACGGAACTTTCCAAGACCTAGCAGCTATCATCATGTGGGCAGATCTCGCGGGCAAGGTGATCTTGGTGACCGGAGCCGGCGCCGGAATCGGCCAGGCGTTGGTCAAGCAGCTGGCCTCTGCGGGAGCCACCGTCATTGCGGTGGCCAGGAAGCCGGAGCAGCTGCAGGAGCTGGTGGCCTTCGATCCGGTGCACATCCAGCCGCTCCAGTTGGATCTCAGCGGCTGGCAGGCGGTGCGCGAGGGACTGGCGAAGGTGCCTCTGCTGGACGGACTGGTCAACAACGCCGGCGTGGCCATCATAAAGCCCTTCGAGGAGCTCAGCGAACAGGATTTCGATACGTAAGTGGATGGTTACCCTATTGTCATCTAAGAAGCTATGCTAATATGCCTAGATTCGGGTTTAGTATGTTTTAACTGCTTAAACATCCATATTTATCAAAGAAATGTACTTTTACCTTGGATTTTTAAATGATAAATGAATAGAAAAGCGTTTAAGTTAATATCCCTAGAAAACGCAACATTTTAATTAATCTTATCTTATGTTTATAACTTTTTTATTGCCGGCACACGTAT